>NC_085843.1:53469200-53814200 GCF_035594765.1 Anolis carolinensis
AGTTGGGCATATCTCCCCCTATCGCTATTTCCTTTCACCTTCCTTCTTTCTTGGGCTATTTATTTCTTATTTATTTATTTCCAACATTTATATCTCGCCCTTCTCACCCAAAGGGACTCAGGGCGGCATACAAAATTGGCAACAATTTGATGCCTACACATAATTAAAACAGCAATGAAAATCTAATAAAACAATTAAAACAATATAAAGATATAAAACATATGATTAAAATCCATTCCTCCAAAATCCTCGTGCTGTAGCCATAAATCAGTCTGGGTCGTCTTTATCATTTAATCTTCGAAAGCCTGGGCTACTTCAAGTCTCAGCAGAAAACCATCTTGCCTTCTTGGTTTTCTTTTTCCTTGAGACATACTTTGTTGCCTCCTCCTGAACAATGTTGTGTCCATAGTTCTGGAACTTTATTTATTAAATCTAGTCCCTGAAATCTATTCTTCACCTCCACTACATATTCACTAGGAATATTTGTGAGATCATATCTAATTGGTCTATGTATTTTCCCCATTCTCTTTAGTCCAATTCTAAATTGTGCAATAAGAAGTTCGTGATCTGAACTACAATCAGCCCCAGGTCTTGTTTTTACCGACTGGATGGATGTTCTCCAACTTTGGCTGCAAAGGATGTAGTCAATCTGATTTCGGTGTTGACCATCTGGTGAAGTCCATATATAAAGCTGTCTTTTAGGTTGTTGGAAGAGAGTGTTTGTTATGCACAGTGAGTTTTCCAGGCAAAATTCTATCAGCCTACGTCCTGCTTCATTTTGTTGTCCCAATCCATGCTTGCCTGTGATCCTGGTTGTCTTTTGACTGCCCACCTTAGCATTCCAATCTCATGTAATGAAAGTAATATCTCTTTTTGGTGTATTATCCAGTAGGTGCTGCAGATCCTCATAGAACTGATCTAATTCTGCTTCTTCAACAGCTGTGGTTGGGGCGTATATTTGGATCACTGTGATGTTAAACGGCTTGCTTTGAATTTGAATTGAGATCATTCTATCATTTTTTGGGTTGTATCCAAGCACTGCTTTAGCAACTTTGTTATTAATTATGAAGGCTACTCCATTTCTTCAGTGTTCCTCTTGTCCACAGTAGTAGATCTGGTGGTCATTTTTTGTGAAGTGGCTCATTCTAGTCCATTTCAGTCCACTGTTTCCCAGAATGTCTATCTTTAATCTTGACATCTCACCAATAACCACATCCAGTTTGCTCTGGCTCATAGATCTTACATTCCAGGTTCCTATAGTGTGTTGATCTTTAGAACATCTGATTTGTCATTCTCCCCCAACACCTTCAGCCGTTAGCCTTCCTTTCTGCTTTGAGCTAACTGCATCATCACATTTGGGGCTAGTTGGACTAGTCCTCTGTTCCTCCCCAGTAGCATTTTGACCATCTTCCAACCTGGGAGTCCTATCTTCCCATAGGAATTAATGCATGTAGGCTGATTTTTACAGAGATTCATGTTGGGGGCAGAACACTTAAATATCCTTTCCCCACACACTGTGATATCAGTGAACATCCCACCCTGTCCTACAATCCTGTCAACTTTCAGAGTTTGGAAAAGTTTGGAGTTTGGAGCTGAGTCAGACAACACTTCAAAAATTGCCCAGCCCAATTCATGTCCACTGGCCATTTTGGGTGGAGTTGTGGTTCAAAAAATTACTTCTCCAGCCTGTGATAATTTTAATACTACTTAGTATTGATCATATATACAGTTATTCCCTAAGAATGTTCTCTCAAATGAGAAAACTATCCTTAAATTGTTTTGAAAGTCCTTGGACAAGTTTAACCTGTCAGTACTTTAGAAGATAATAGCATTTTAAAAAAATCAAAGTGGAAATTAACATCATTAATGTACACAACATGAAAACACTGTACAGTTGGGCCTCCACATTTGTAAATTTTACTTTTGATGACTTGATTAATTGCAGATTTGATTAAAGTGTTTTCTCTAGCAATCTCCACTGGAAGCTGACCATAGAGTCAAGCTGTAGGTCCTTGAGATTCATGGAGATAACACCTGTCTAGGGAATTTTTGATCAGTGCAATTCTATGGTCAACTTCCAGTAGAAATTGACCATAAAGTCATGCTAGAGAACTTTATAGATTCATACGAACATGTTATCTCAGGTGAAAAATTGTTTTTTAATTCATTTTTTAATGTGGACTGTACAAGCACTAACTGTTTTATTCGTTCATGATAGTCTCTTATAAGTGAATGGTAGGATACCAAAAGTGCCTAATAGGCCTCAGGCTTAATCATAATATACTTTGAAGCCAAAAGAAAAGAATTAAATTGAAAACGACATCCAACCTGTTTGTTTAAAGGTACTATTTTTAACAAACTTGTTTGTGTTACTTTTAATTCAGTCTTCTGGGTTATGGATTAATGCAGTTAATTGAAGAAATTGATCACCTACCAAATAGGGGATAAAAGTTGATTGGCTGCAGCTATTTGTTTTCTCATCATGCTGAAACAGCTGTTTTCCAACATTAAGAAATGTGCAGCTGGCTCGCAATCAGTACTGTATTTTCAAAGACACTTGTCAAAAATCTGTCTTCATATTTTAAAAAAACGGAGCTTACCAAGCTAGTTTTGTTTTTAGTAAAAATAATTTGTAGAACTAAGGCTCCTAGACTTCTCTTATTGAGAAAATGTAGATTGAATCTCCTGCATAACATACTATATACAATTTTGCATCCTAAAATATTACAATTATCCAGGTGATTTGCTATAAGTCAGAAAGGATTGGAAAGCATGAAACAAAGCATATGATAAAAAGCTACTACAGTTTATGCTTTCTCCTCTCCTCCTGATCTTCTTCATACCAACATTTACCTTATTTATTATTTTAAACATCACCCATCTTTAAACAGCTCCTTAAGAAAATATACTGTATATCTATTGGCACTATAAATTGACATTTTATTCTTAAATGCTACTGTTCAGACTTTACTATTATTATTTGGTAATCAATAAGAGATCCCAGAATGATTACTACAGGCCCTGCAAATTTCAATGAAGTGTTTTTGGAAAGACATTTTGTAAAGTAGTGAAGTAGACTTCCGGTGAACTAGATGCAATATCAAAGGGGAATTTAATGTACTGGGTTGTTGTATGTCTTTCGGGCTGTGTGGCCATGTTCCAGAAGTATTCTCTCCTGACGTTGAAGGCCCACATCTATGGCAGGCATCCTCAGAGGCTGTGAGGTATGGAGAAACTAAGTAAGGAAAGGAAAGAATATATATCTGTGTAGAGTCCAGGGTGTGGCAAGAGTCCTTTGTCACTGGGAAGCCAGCATTAATGTTTCAGCTAATTACCCTAATTAGCATTGGAAATGTTTTGTCTCTTGCCTGGGGGCATCCTTTGTTCAGTCAAGCCCTCAGAGTTTTGGTTCCCATCTACTGTTTTGATTTTGGGGTTTTGTAATACTGGTAGCCAGATTTTGTTCATTTTCATGGTTTCTTCCTTTCTGTTGAAGTTGTCCACATGCTTGTGGATTTCAATGGCTTCTCTGTGTAGTCTGACATGATAGTTGTTGGAATGATCCAGCATTTTTGTGTTCTCAAATAATATCCTGTGTCCAGGCTGGTTCATCAAATGCTCTGCTATGGCTGATTTCTCTGGCTGAATTAGTCTGCAGTGCCTTTCATGTTCTTTGACTCTTGTTTGGGCGCTGCGTTTGGATGCCTGCCATAGATGTGGGCAAAACGTCAGGAGAGAATATTTTTGGAATATGGCCACACAGCCCGAAAGACATACAACAACCCTGTGATCCCGGCTATGAAAGCCTTCGACAAAACATTTAATGTACTATTTTATTATTTCGTATTTTCTCTCTATATGTTTAAGATAAAGATAAAGGTTTTCCCCTGACATTAAGTCTAGTCATGTCCGACTTTGGGGGTTGGTGCTCAACTTCAGTTCTATGCCAAAGATTGTTGTCCATAGACATCTCCTAGGTCATGTGGCTGACATGAGTGCAGTTACCTTCCTACTGAAGTGGTACCTATTGATGTACTCACATTTCCATGTTTTGAACTGCTAGGTTGGCAGAGGCTGGGGCTAACAGCAAGAACTCACCCAATACCCCGGATTCAAGCCACCGACCTTTTAGTCAGCAAGTTCAGCAGCTCAGTAGTTTAACCCACTGTGCCACCTCTAAATGTTTATACTAATAATAATAATAATAATAATAATAATGAAGCTAAAAATAATAATGAAGTTAATTCTACTCATATTGAATGGCCTTTTGTGAAGCAAAAGCTGTGGATTCAAAAGAAATCTACCATGAATATTAGGTGTTGTTCAGGCGAGCTTTCTACTATAAATCATATCCCTACCCTAAAGCAACCTCCTCAACTGTTTATAATTAAAATTGGGTTCCTTCTTATGTTCTCTGAGAAACAGCCGTTAGCTGCCTTTATGACGACATTACTTCTCACGTAGGATAGGGCTGCATGAATAAGAACTTTTTTTATTCAATTGGAGTTAGTATTGACTTAAATACAACATGCTGATCAGATAACGTCTGAGAAGTTCAGTCCCAATTACAAACTTTTTCTTAAATTGGTTAGGATCAGGTTTCAGGATAGGACTCAGTACATGATGTGACAGCCCCCCCCCCCCCCCGGCAGCCCTTCAACTTATTGCTATTCTCTCATACACACATATATATACAATATATTGATCCTGCATGATAAAAATTATAGTGGTTGATTTTTTCTTTAAATGTCCAGGCAGTTTTGTGAATATGTTAAGACTTTATGTTGCTTGATGTTGGTCGTAGCAAATGTAGTCTTCATTTCAGTAGCTCTCTGGCTACCATTTTTATTTTCCTGCAATGCATAGTTTTCCCCATGAGAAATTAAATTGCTAACCAGATGCTTAACTGTTTTACCAAAATAATAATCAAATGGATCAAAAAGAGATGTTTCAAAAAGAAAGGAAGATGCATGGAATGCATCAGTTGTGGGCTCCCAAGTATACCTAAGGGTATCAGATGCTAGGGATAGCATTGACATTGCTCACTGTGTAAAATAATTTTAAGACCCTGGCAAAATTAAATCTATATTGTCAGGAGATCTGCTACAAGTTTTGGCTTGTCAACATGAGAAGTTCAACATTTCGGCTATTTATTTTGATATCATTTAGTCAATATTGCAATCATAACATTTCATCCTAAAAGCAAGTGCATCAATAAGCTTCCAAAACTCATTTTCTCAGTGTGTCATTTTCTGCAGTGCAATAACAGTGGATTCCCTATTGTATTCAAAGCATCTGAACTAATTACCTACCACTTATACTAATCACACTGAAATAGGATTATTAATAAAAACAATCAAGTGATGAAAATATTCTAGTTCTTATAGCTTTAATTGATTAGGTTAAAAAAAATTAATAGTCACTCTGTCAAGACATTTTTTCCTAAGCACCATGTATTTTTAAATTGAAACATAAAGCTCTAACCAAATTCCACAATCTTAAGGAAGTGCAAAATGGCAAATAATGTGTCAAAACAAACCAAAAAATGGAGTGACCTATCATGTTCAATACCACCTTCATGTTGAGCCTATCAACCTGGGAAAATCACTAATTGAGAAACCAGGACATTACTGAAAAATCATTGACCTTGCTAACAAAAAGATTAATTAGGAATGTGAGGAAAGAGGCTTCTCCATTTAAACTTACTTTAATTAAAAAGTGATTTGGTCAGCACAGGATTAAGATGTTCATCCTGAAGAGCATTCTAATCAGCTACACATGGGTCCTCACTTTCCAGAGACTTAAATTTGTACTGCAACAACAGTTACAGAAGTGAGAAGGGTTGCAGAATCATACTCCCTCTAAAGCAGTGATTCTCAACCGGGGGTCCACAACTCCCAGAAATCCTAACAGCTGGTAAAGTGGCTGGGATTTCTGGGAGTTGAAGGCCAAAAACAGGCTGAGAACCACTATTCTAAAGACAGATGAAGGGTTAGAAGGCACGATCATCAAGTTTGCAGACAACACCAAACTGGGAGGGATAGCTAACACTCCAGAAGACAGGAGCAGAATTCAAAACGATCTTGACAGATTAGAGAGATAGGCCAAAACTAACAAAATGAAGTTCAACAGGGACAAATGCAAAATACTTCATTTAGGCAGAAAAAATGAAATGCAAAGATACAGAATGGGGGATGCCTGGCTCGACAGCAGTACGTGTGAAAAAAATCTTGGAGTCCTCATGGACAACAAGTTAAACATGAGCCTACAATGTGATGCGGTGGCGAAAAAAGCCAATGGGATTTTGGCCTGCATAAATAGGAGTATATTGTCTATTCTGCCTTGGTCAGACCACACCTGGAATACTGTGTCCAATTCTGGACACCGCAGTTGAAGGGAGATGTTGACAAGCTGGAAAGCATCCAGTGGAGGGCGACTAAAATGATCAAGGGTCTGGAGAACAAGCCCTATGAGCAGCAGCTTAAGGAACTGGGCATGTTTAGCCTGCAGAAGAGAAGGCTGAGAGGAGACATGATAGCCATTTATAAATATGTGAGAGGAAGTCATAGGGAGGAGGGAGCAAGCTTGTTTTCTACTGTCCTGCAGACTAGGACGCGGAACAATGGCTTCAAACTACAGGAAAGGAAATTCCACCTGAACATCAGGAAGAACTTCCTCACTGTGAGAGCTGTTCGGCAGTGGAACTCTCTCCCCCGGGCCATGGTGGAGGCTCCTTCTTTGGAGGCTTTTAAGCAGAGGCTGGATGGCCATCTGTCGGGAATGCTTTGAATGAGATTTTCCTGCTTCTTGGCAGGGAGTTAGATTGGATGGCCCATGAGGTCTCTTCCAACTCTACGATTCTATGATTCTATGAAGAGTATGATTTTGGGAGTAAATTAGAAGAGCAAGGTGGTTTTCACTTTTGCTTGGGCTCCCATGCTTACCACACATCCTGAATTGGCCTGCAGTATCTTATCAGAATACATTCTAGTTAGCTTTAAAGTCTTCCATTCAAAATTAGCCCAAGGAAGGCAGGATATAAATATTGAGACTGTTGTTCTTTTTGTTCTAATTTTACCTACATATTCATGGTTTTGTGTCCAAACTCTTTTTTAAAATACCCCAGATTCCCCCCTCTCGCTTCCTTATTTGTGTTCTTCTTCCTCACCCTCCCATTGATCATGATTCACATCTAGACTCAGGCAATTTTTCCAAAACTGACTTTCCATTGAGCCCATTTTAATTATTATTCAGAAATTATAGTCAAGGTTAACACCTTGACTATAATTTCTGAATAATAATTAAAATGGGCTTTAGCAATATTACATCAGTTAAGAATTGGGATCATTTTCTTTAATACAGGCATTCCTCATCTCTCGCTTGATTTCTGTGGATCTGGGTAAAGGAAACAATTGTTGTGTTTCTTGACAGCAGCCTTTTTAGCTAGTTCTGGTACAGGTATGTCTGAATTAACAAAGTAGATGTGTGTTCCCAGACCTTACTTCTTCAACAATGGTAGAAATAACATGGAAAGAATAGGGATCGGTCCCAGCACCACAGCAACAAAGAGCAGTTCAGCACATTTCAACAAACCTTTTATTCGAAACCAAGAATGAACCTGCTGTCCTGCCACAATCGCAATACTTTAATTACAGAAACATACTGGTTTTATTGCACTTGAAGGCTTCTTCCAAAATTCATCCAAAGGTGGTGGGTTTTTTTTTTTATCAGACCCCACTTTTCTTATAATTTTCATTTAGGTGACCAAACATGTAAATCTATGCTTCTTTAACATAGTGGAAGTAGCTGGTGAGGTAGCCTTATCTGCTCTTACCTTTTCTGTCTGTTTTGCTGTTCTTGCATATTGAATAATAGACTATGGAGGCAGCTTCCATTTACTTTGCCTGCTGTACAGTTACAGTAGTACAGAATCCTATTATTTTTCCATTCAAGCTTGACTGTCTTGTTTAGTAGAAACACACTGCTGCACTCAAACACTGAAAGTCTGTGTTTCTTTCGACGTTCTTCACCAATCTTCCATTGCCAATCTGCTTAAAAAAAACCTTCCTGTTAAAGAGATGATAAGAAAGAAGATTGGAGTGGGGTACGCATTAAAAATCTTTGGTAAAAAGGGAGCTTCTTTTTCAAAGGCTTTGTTACTTAGGTATATCTGTATTCTAAGATCATTAGAATTCATAAAAATATGACTCCATCAACAAAGCAAATTAATTGCGAAAATTGTCTCAATATTTCCCAGAACCTTCGGCTTAGCCTATGATCTCTCATTTGTTTTCTCTCCACCACCAACAAGAAGAAATTGTGGAAGTAATTTCCTTGCGGGTCCCACCTTTTTTTTAGATTCCTCAGCCTTTAAATACATGCCATAAAGCTTGACATTGACCCCCTGCCTCTTCTTCCATCTTGTGATAGAAGAGGAAACATCCAGAGAGGAACATTTCAGTTAGGTCCATAACAGAGTTGTGCCTTGAAATCTCAACAGTTTTCTCCTCCTAATCAACTTGAACTTTGTTGCCAGTAGACAGTCCTTGCCGTCTTAGGAATCTAGGTGGATGTAGCTCTTCTCTGATTGTCATAAGGCCCCAGGCATCCTTTCTGACCCATATTAGGGAATATGCAGAGGCTTAATCAGAGAAATTTGTGTACTCACCCCTGCTACATTTCTGTTAAACTGTTTCTGAAAGACAAAACCTTCTGAGCAATAAAAAATTTCATCCTTTTTCAAGAATAGGGGTGATAGAATAGCCACATGTGACACATGATTCATAACGTTATATGAACACCCAAGACAGAAGGAACAAAATGGTATGTATTGATTTTTCAGATGACATGCCAGGTAGAAGATAATGACAATGATATAGCTATTTAGGAAGAGTTTTCACTGCATGCCAATACACCAGAAATGAGAAATGGGATATCTTGGATTTCTATGAGTCTCAAAGACAGTTCTTCCTGCTTGTTTTCATTTGTGTTTCTACATTTCCAGTTATATGCATATTTTCCTTGAAAAGCAAGGCTGTTTTGTACAATTGTTTATTCTACTTCTGAAAGGGAATGTATGAATAGACAATGGTTGAGGATAATTTAATTCAACAAGGAAATCCAATTACCTCGGTATAAAATGGAGCATTGTTTATGTTTTGTTTTCTTTGTATTTTAAAAGAAATATATGCATTTCCAATAACTGTAAATGCATTCTTATATTTCCAAACAAACGGCATTGTTAAATGCTCTCCAGTGAATCTGTAGTCAAATGGTGGGAGACGCTGTTGTCACTTTATTAAATCAGACTACTAAGATATGCAGACATGCATTTTGTGTTGCTGGTGTAGGATGATATGTAATAGCCTGCGGTTTAAATCAGAATCTCTTTGTGTCTATACCCCTATCATTGCCTCTAAATGTACAGATGAGCTGGAGTTCTGCAGAAAAACACTGAATTTAATATTTTATTTAAATTTCTTTAGTAGATGGAAAGTTTCATAAAACCATATTATAATGAGTACTGCGGCTGTTTTTTAATTTTAATATTCTCTGCTTTCTATGGTTTTTAATATGCTTGTGAGCACACCCAAGGTACAAGTTGTAGAACAGCAGATGCAGGAATCAATTGAATAAATGCCCAAGCACCTCTTTTAGGTGCTGATACTACCAAGCCAGTAACTCTGCTCATCAGTAACCACTACCATTGAAACCAGTTTTCTCCACTGCCAGATATAGTCCCAGGACATACTTTCCAATGTTTTGTAGAAAATTAATTTCTTGAAAAATAAACAAACCAATTGGGTCCTATCTATACTAACATAAAAGTAGTGCAGGCAGTCCCCAAGTCACAGACAAGATAGGTTTTGCGGGTTTGTTCTTAAGTTGAATTTGCATATAAATCACATTTTTAAGTGTAACAGAGAGAGAGGGGGCACTTTGGGTAGCATAGGGAAGGGTTAACACCCCTGTGGTGTTTGTTTTGCTGTCTGTGCCCCTGTTCAGAAGATTTCACTTCACTTTCTGTTGCTGTGGTAATTGGAATTTGAAAAATGTGGCTTCTTGTGAAAACAAAAATTGGTGAGAAAGCTTCAGTAGAGACACCTTTTCCACCAAGATTACTTTTCCAGGAGTGAATTTCCCCTCCTAGGGGTAGATTTCTCTCACTTCCTGTTGACTCATCCCTGTTCCTAACTATGAGTCATTTCTAAGTTGGGTGTTTGTAACTCGAGGACTGCTTGTATATACCACCATCTAGTCAAAACCCCTTAATATATTCCAAGCCAACATTATTAGTTTATAATCCATTCCTTGTCATATACTATAATATTTCCAATAATATTTGAATATGATTGGCAGGTACATATGCTTAAGAGTATGGTTCAGAACAAAGGCAAATAATACAATGCCCTCCATTTGTATTACATCCTTCATGCTTCCCAACTCTTGGTTATGCTCATGGCATCTAATGGGAAATATAGCTCAAATTATCTGGAATATGCCATTTTGTATACTTCTTGTCTAGTAAGAATGTTTTAGGAATCTTTACAGTGATCTTTTGCTGTTCACCCTTTGACCATGGTTCTGCAGAACAGGACTCATCCCATCCAAGATCTAAATAGTCTCAATGCTATTGGAAAAAGTATACATGTCCTACTGGAAGATCCTTGTGCAACTGAAGGGTTGCTGTTTGAGATTTGTCTGCTGTCCCTTTCCTGGGTTAAGTGCATTTTTGTCATTCCTGCCCTGTTCTGTGCCAAGAAAAGGCATCTCCCCTTAAAGTCTTCAAAATTACTGGCATTCTGACATTTTTGTAAAGCTTACAAAAGAGAATGGAGCCTGATCATTACAGTGTGTTGTTTTATAGCCCCCCCCCCCCTTTTAGGTTAGCTTTATACCCCAGAGCCTAATCCCTGCATTACAGTTGTTTTGAGGAAATCAATTTGCATTCACATCTCTATTTATTTGCTAATGGCATTTTTGAAACTCATGTCTGTGAATCAATTGCCACAGCAAAAGCTGAGGTATTTTGAAAGAAAATATTGAACTATGAGTACTACAAAGATAATAAATGTTATCTCATTTTGAATTTTATTGACCATGTGCAGTTGAATAAAAATCCCACCTCACCTAGAAAAGCTACAGTCTATCTGTCATATTGCAGGTTCCCTAGTTGGCTCAGTCATTAATGAAGAAATTGACACAAACTACAATGGGCTGACACTGTGATTGTGCTGGAGACAGAGTGAATGGCTGAATGAAAAATTTCATTTTGAAAGCTAGGTGAGTTTTTTTGCTAGCTGTAAGTAATGGCCCAAAAGAAGATAGCTTCTGGGATAAAGTTCACTTATTTTCTCAGTGTCCCCACCACCATACGCTTTTTTGATAAACAGCATGGAACAAGACAGGAATGTTAAGCATGCTGTCAAATCCTAGGAGGGAAAAATAAACTTCCTCCATCTTCAGCAAACCATTTGTTCGATTACGCTTCTTACTTATTTGTAAGTAAGTACATTTGAAGTCCATTATACTTATTTCAGTATAAAAATGTTTAGAGTTGAAATGTCAATCTCTCTCCCTCTCTCTCACACACACACTTCAGTGCCACATATGACTGTATGTACATACGCACACTTAAATGTAATATTCTATACAGTGTTCCCTCACTTATTGCAGGGGTTACGTTCCAGGAACACCCACAATAAGTGAGAATCCGTGAAGTAGGGACGCTATATTTATTTTAAAATTTATACATTATTTTAGTAGTTATACACTATTTTAAGTCTTTTTCAACCAATTGTGTGTTGATAAATCACCTCCTTCTCCTCCCTTGACACTTGGGCTCCTTTTATCTTCCTTCTGCTTCTCCTTCCTCCCTTCCTTAGGCTGTAAATTGTAATTTTTATGATTTATAATATTATTTTAGAGTATATTGAAAAACCGCGAAACAGCGAATCCGCAAAAAGTGAACCGTGAAGTAGTGAGGGAACACTGTATACGCAGAAGAGACCTTTAAACTCATGGCTGGAAACCTTTTCCATAGGAGCCTACCAATGCTGCAAAGTCATATCCAGCTGTTCTAGGCATTGAATGTTTTCCCTTTATATGTATGTAAACAACCTTGAGTCCCTACAGGGAGAGAGGGCAGTCTAGAAATAAAGTATTATATATTACATATATAATGAGCATCCTTTGTCCAGAATTATGTAAATTGAAATACACCAAAAGTTGGAATTGCCTACATAGGAGGCTAAGATGGTGGCATCTTTGCTCTCTGATGGTTCAAGTTACACAAACTTGAACAAAGTTATAAACATTATGTGTAAAATTACCTTCATATATGAACATAAATTAATTTTTTGTTTAGATTTGGGTCTTATCTCCAAGATATCTCTTTATGTACATCACAGGCCTGTATGCAAATCAAAAAAAAAAAATCCAGAACACTTCTGGTCTTATGCATTTCAGCTATGGGATTTCAAATTGTACAGTCATATAGCAGATACAACCCAAGGAAAGGGACTTTTCTGTTTGTTTCACTCTTACTGTATAACATTCTCTCCATGGAGATCTACGAGATTGTATCAATTAATACTATTATACTACATCACTTGAGTATTCAGCCCTTGAAAATATAGAGCTAAAGGAGTGAAATGATTCCATTGCAATGTGTTGTCTGACATGACCTTATGAAAACTAAATGTTGTAGGAGCCACATAACTTATTTTTACAAATAACCTCAGACCACTGAGGGAAACTTTCTTAATGGTATTTGTAGTAAGTTCTTGTTATATATGGGGTGTTCAAATTGGGTTATTTTCTAAATTGGTGTATGATGTTTTTAGCTGATTATATATTTTATGTATTGATGTACATGTATTTTTGTTTTTAATCCTTTGTACACCGCTTTGAATCCCACCCATGGGAAAAAGCAGGATGATAATAATAATAATAATAATAATAATAATAATAATAATAATAATAATAATAATAGTGCGGTTTTCTGGCATTGTATATTTCTGCCGCTTCTGTGACTGTTCATTTGTATTTTGATTCCGTAGCCCACTTGTCAATGGATGTCCAGAATCAGCAGCATCCAGCGCGGTCCTTTTTATCCTGGGTGACGACCGAGCCAGTATAGACTTCGTTTTGGTTTGATTCTCCATAATGCTAATGGGTTAGGTGCTCTTAGTTCTGCTCCTCAGCTGAGGCCTCTCTGGCTTGGTTGGACCTGCCGGTAGTTACACTACCGCCAGGACAGCCCTCAGTCATCATTGGAGCAGTTAAGTCCCCCCACCACGTCAAGGTGGTACCTGCACAACAAAACATTTCATTGAAAGTTCCTTGACAAAATTGAAGGAAAAGCTGATAAGGAGAAGACCTGACTATAGCTCACAAATGGGACAATGAAGGAGACAGAAGGCCTGATCCTTGCAGCCCAGGAGCAAGCCATCAGGACAAATGCAATTAAGGCCAAGATCGAAAAATCAGCTGATGACCCAAAATGCAGACTCTGCAAGGAAACCGATGAAACCATTGATCATATCCTCAGCTGCTGTAAGAAAATCGCACAGACAGACTACAAACAGAGGCACAACTATGTGGCCCAAATGATTCATTGGAACTTATGCCTCAAGTACCACCTCCCAGCAAAGAACGGGTGGGATCACAAACCTGCAAAAGTATTGGAAAATGAGCACGCAAAGATACTGTGGGACTTCCGAATCCAGACTGGCAAAGTTCTGGAACACAACACACCAGACATCACAGTTGTGGAAAAGAACAAGGTTTGTATCATTGATGTTGCCATCCCAGGTGACAGTCACATTGACGAAAAACAACAGGAAAAACTCAGCCGCTATCAGGACCTCAAGACTGAACTTCAAAAACTCTGGCAGAAACCAGTGCAGGTGGTCCCAGTGGTGATGGGCACACTGGGTGCCGTGCCAAAAGATCTCAGCTGGAAACAATAGACATTGACAAAATTACGATCTGTCAACTGCAAAAGGCCACCCTACTGGGATCTGCACGCATCATCTGAAAATACATCACACAGTCCTAGACACTTGGGAAGTGTTCGACTTGTGATTTTGTGAAACGAAATCCAGCATATCTATCTTGTTTGCTGCGTCATACAATAAAATAATAATAATAATAATAATAATAATAATAATAATAATAATAATAATAATAATAATTGTGCCAAAACAAAAAAATCCTTCCTGAGAAAATTCTTTCTGTAACTTCTTACTCATCATGGCTCATTCAAATATGATCATAAAGTAGCAAAAATATTTGTGTTTGGAACCATCCATCGTGGTAACATACCTTTTGATTTAAACACTATAGAGCTGACTTCCAAAAAATGAAGGAATTACTGAGCGGCATTCCATGGATGCCGATATTAAAAAACAAGGGAGTTAAGGATGGATGGGAGTTTTTCAAAAGTGAAATACTCAAGGCGCAAATGCAAACAGTGCCAACAAAGAAGAAAAATAAGACAAGTGCAAAGAAGCCAGAATGGATGTCCAAAGAACTTCTAACCGAGCTAAAGCTCAAAAGTGACATGCACAAGAAGTGGAAAAGGGGGAGAAATCACCAAAGAAGAATTCAAACGTATAGCCAACACCTGTAGGGAAAAGGTTCGCAAGGCTAAAGCACAAAATGAGCTCAGGCTTGCCAGGGACATAAAAAACAACAAAAAAGGCTTTTTTGCTTACGTTGGTAGAAAAAGGAAGAAAAAGGAGGCGATAGGGCCATTGCAAGGAGAAGATGGGGTGATGGCGACAGGGGACAGGGAAAAGGCAGAACTACTTAATGCCTTCTTTGCCTCAGTCTTCTCACAAAAAGAAAGCCATCTTCAACCTCAGAAACATGGAATGGACGAAGGATTGGGGGAAATCCAACCCCAAATAGGGAAACAAGTTGTCCAGGAACACCTGGCCACTCTAAACGAATTCAAGTCCCCAGGGCCAGATCAGCTACATCCAAGAGTACTGAAGGAACTAGCGGAAGTTATTTCAGAACCACTGGCAATTATCTTTGAGAGTTCTTGGAGAACGGGAGAAGTCCCAGCAGATTGGAGGAGGGCGAATGTGGTCCCTATCTTCAAGAAGGGAAAAAAGAACGACCCAAACAATTACCGTCCGGTCAGCCTCACATCAATACCAGGCAAAATTCTGGAAAATATCATTAAGGAAGTGGTCTGCGAACACTTAGAAACAAATGCGGTCATTGCTAATAGTCAACACGGATTTACCAAAAACAAGTCATGCCAGACTAATCTGATCTCTTTTTTCGATAGAGTTACGAGTTGGGTTGATACAGGGAATGCCGTGGATGTAGCGTACCTGGATTTCAGTAAGGCCTTCGACAAAGTCCCCCACGACCTTCTGGCAAACAAACTAGTAAAATGTGGGCTAGACAAAACTACGGTTAGGTGGATCTGTAATTGGCTAAGCGAACGAACCCAAAGGGTGCTCACCAATGCGTCGTTTTCATCATGGAAAGAAGTGACAAGTGGAGTGCCGCAGGGCTCCGTCCTGGGCCCGGTTCTGTTCAACATCTTTATTAACGACTTAGACGAAGGGTTAGAAGGCACGATCATCAAGTTTGCAGACGACACAAAACTGGGAGGGATAGCTAACACTCCAGAAGACAGGAGCAGAATTCAAAACGATCTTGACAGACTAGAGAGATGGGCCAAAATTAACAAAATGAAGTTCAACAGGGACAAATGCAAGATACTTCACTTCGGCAGAAAAAATGGAAATCAAAGATACAGAATGGGGGACGCCTGGCTTGACAGCAGTGTGTGCGAAAAAGACCTTGGAGTCCTCGTGGACAGCAAGTTAAACATGAGCCAACAATGTGATGCAGCAGCTAAAAAAGCCAACGGGATTCTGGCCTGCATCAATAGGGGTATAGCGTCTAGATCCAGGGAAGTCATGCTCCCCCTCTATTCTGCCTTGGTCAGACCACACCTGGAATACTGTGTCCAATTTTGGGCACCACAGTTGAAGGGAGATGTTGACAAGCTGGAAAGCGTCCAGAGGAGGGCGACTAAAATGATTAAGGGTCTGGAGAACAAGCCCTATGAGGAGCGGCTTAAAGAGCTTGCCATGTTTAGCCTGCAGAAGAGAAGGCTGAGAGGAGACATGATAGCCATGTACAAATACGTGAAGGGAAGTCATAGGGAGGAGGGAGCAAGCTTGTTTTCTGCTGCCCTGCAGACTAGGACACGGAACAATGGCTTCAAACTACAGGAAAGGAGATTCCACCTGAACATCAGGAAGAACTTCCTCACTGTAAGAGCTGTTCGACAGTGGAACTCTCTCCCCGGGGCCGTGGTGGAGGCTCCTTCTTTGGAGGCTTTTAAGCAGAGGCTGGATGGCCATCTGTCGGGGGTGCTTTGAATGCGATTTCCTGCTTCTTAGCAGGGGGTTGGACTGGATGGCCCATGTGGTCTCTTCCAACTCTACTATTCTATGATTCTATGATTCTATGATTCAAACTATATAGTGCGTATACTGTAGATAGTTCTGAGTCATCTCATCATTTCAGTATAACTCAATAATGCAGCTGACCTGGATCAGCATTCCAAACATTTATTTTACTTACTTGTGTAGCACATCCATGCCCTGGAGGACTGCAGTAAAACAGATTGGCTTTTTTATTTATTGACAGCTACTGCTCCAGAGTACAAATATCATTTTAATGGAGGTCCTTTTGCACTATAAACATTTTAATGTAGTAAAAAGGTTCCTCCAGTGCCACATTTAAAGTTTTATATAGTTAAGACACACTTGTTGAAACAAGTGTTTATTCACCAGCTCTTTTTTAATGTTTTTAAACTTCATCGGGTTCTTATTGTCTTTGCAAATTTCCCCAACATAAGATGGACAGTACTATAGGTCCATAACAGCTTGAAGTAGTTGAAAAAACGATGTCCATTTTGTGACTTGATAGAGTATGCTAATTATCAAACAGTTAATAAGGGCCGATTGAATCTGTCGGTTTTGTTAGACCAGTGAAAACTACATTATTCTAAGTGCCCAAGCTGAAAAGAAGCTGCTTTTTTCTTTAGCCCTGAAAGTCTCCTGTGACGAAGTTCATGAGCCCTGTTGATCTTCCTATTAATTTACTATTGTATTGATTTTCCATTGTAACTTTACACCCATAAAATGGCAGCAAGTGTTAGGTCATGTTCTGACTATTTGTTATGCACTTCTGCAGTGCATTAAAGTCATAGGGTGTCTTGCACATATTTGTTAATGGTTAGTAAGCACAAACTCATCAGTTCCCATATAATTTGATATCAAATTCTCAGAAAACAATACATGAGGCAATTATCTTGTGTGTGGACTCTATCTCTTAAAACTGCAGGTAAGATATGGTCTTTCATGTGGTTGTCCTTCAAAATCTGTGAACATAGAAAATCAGATGCAAGGAGAAATATCCTAACCTACTTCTTGGAGTAATGGTATTACAGGTCAGGTTTATTTTGCTTGCCAACTTTCAGACCTGTGAACATATATATAGAGTATAAGATATAGGATATAAGATATAATGCAGAAAGTTTTGTATATTCATATGTGTGTATGTGCATACATGTTTAACCAAGAATAAAAAGACAGGTTAATGCTAGACAGAATGCCTACTTCAATGTAGATAAAGAAATAAGATGTCCTGGATGTCTATCTACATTGAGATATAAGTAGACTTGACTGCTAATAAATCCTCCTAGCAGGTGCAATTTAATGGAAGACAGTCTATTCCCATATCAGCCTACATAAGTTCTAATATTCTTGGGGTCAAGTTTTTTCTCAGCATCAAAAGTTTTCACAGTCTTCTTCATGGATGCTTCCAGGCTATGGAATTCTGGCATGGGAGACAGAATTGGCTTTTCTTCCATTGGCAAGTAAAGACAAGCATTTGGTGACTAGGGACCTCATCACATGGAGGTTGAAAACTGTGGGGCAGAGTAAGGCTTCGTCTCCTTACCGTTGGTGGATGTGGGATCCGGCTTCCTCCCTGTCTTCTTCTGTGAAGCGGGACTCCACTTCTTGGCGCTGACAGTACGATGCAGGCACAAAACTCAATGAAGCCCTGTTGGAAGTAAACCTGTGCTGGCGGTGCCGAGAAGCACAGAGCATACGCTTCTGGACCAAAATAACTTGAATATGCTCCATTGTTTTCTTGACATGGTTTATAATGATTTTTAGTACTGATGCTTTCATATAGTATTTTAATTTTGTTTTGCTTATCACTTCTTACTACTAATTTTAATTGGTATTTTAACTTGCGTGTGAGCCAACTTGGATCTTATTTGGGAGAAGACAAGATTTATATTAAATCTCTACATACCTACGTACACAGACAGATAGACAGACAGAGTGATAGAGAGGAAGTGGTGGTGGTGGTGGTGATGATGATGATGATGATGATAATGATAATGACAGTGAAAATAAGAAAAGCAATGTTTGGGAAGCAAAGGTATTTTGAAAATACCACCATCCCACCATTTCTGCTCAACATCATATGAAATAACAGTTTTATCATTCAGAATTCACAATGTACCGCTGCTAAAAACTAAATGTGAAATGGTGAACAGCCAATAAATAATTTCAAAGCTTAAAGCTTCTTGAAACTTGCTTCATTTTTACCCCATTTTCCCCACCCCACCCTGAAAGATTTGTAGTGCTTTCAGATGTGAAGCTTAATAAATAAATAGTCTCTGTCAGAAGGCTGTTCAGTCTTTTTTTGAAAATATATATATATATATTTGAAGCACCTTTCATGTGTTATACACTTAAAAACCATTTCTATTAAAAAGACATCAAACTGACACTTGTAGCATGAGATGACTGACCTCATGTAGCTTTCTCTCTGCACCTATTGATTCTTTCTTTCTCCTTCATTTTGACATTTCAAATGATTACATTTAAGAGTTACGACTTTGGAAATGTCAGGTTTAAGGGCTGGTTTTTATTGTTTGGATAGAGTAATGTTTGAAATTGTTTACTTATCTTTTTGAAACACTAAGCAGAATGCCTTAATGCTGAACTGTCTCAATAGTAAGTCAATAGACTATTGTTTCTTCAGAGTTTTCCAATATGTCATTTAAAAACAAAACAGAACAGAACAGGAGTTAATTGACTCAATTTTGGAGGTATCAATAACATCCCATATAGATTTCCTGCATCTCCATGTATTCAATCAACTAAACAACTTTTTGCAAGGAGTCTTTTGTTCAACATCATGGGTGTAAGCAAGCTGTGAAGTACATCATTATGTAGAGAAGTCAATGAGAGGTATAATGGATACAAATACCAATTTCCTTCTTACAATTGATATTTTTTCTTCAAGAGAAAAAAATTACAGATGGAGTGAATCATTATTGTTATCTACTGAAGTAGTAAGATAGTGATTTCCCTAAGGTTGTTCAGTGAACTTCATAGCTGGGTTTTACATCTTCAGAATGAACACTCAAGCCATTGATCCAACAATCTGCTTTAAATATTTATTTATTTATTTAAAACATTTATATTCTGCCCTTCTCACCCTGAAGGAGCACAACATATATACGGCAAACATTCAATGCCGGAGCATAAAATAAACCATAAACATACATAAACACTAAAATCCGTTATCTTCACATTAAAACCATTCTTTAAAATCATCGCAAGACAGCCGCACTGTATCTGGTCAGCAGGGTGAAATTTCCTATTGCTGCCGTTATTGCACTGCCCCAAAGGCTTGGTCTCACAGCCAGGTCTTCACCATCTTTCTGAAGGACAGGAGGGAGGTGGCTAATCTAATCTCCCCAGGAAAGGAGTGCCATAGCCGGGGGAGCAATCACTGAGAAGGCACTGTCTCTTGTCCCCGCCAATTGTGCCTGTAACAGTGGCAGGACCGAGAACAGGGCCTCTCTGGAAGAAATATAAAAAGCTTGCACTGAAAACATTTTCTCATGCATTTGTTTTATATTACAGTTACTGCATTAAGTATGTACTTAAGTATGTACTCACTGAGAGATTTGTTTGAGAGTTTTGGTTGTGGGATCCTGGATAATTCAATGACTGGGTTTCCAAGCACTTTTATTGAAAGCGTTTTAAAAGTACGACCTGTCTATTACCATTATGTCCACATTCTTGACCCCTTGAGGAGCTGCTACCAAAACTTCCCCAACTTCCTCAACCAAACTTTCCAAAACCAAAACTTTTTCAACCAAAATTCAAACCAATTTAGGGAGAGCTTCTTCCATGGGAAATTGAGATGAAAGGCCAAAGAGCAGCTTTGGTTATGAACCATATACTAGAAGCTGCGTTTGGAAGATGCATTGCTCTGAGCAATGATATTCACAGTGGTTAGTCAACATAGCCCTGAGATCATCAGGAGAGGCCCTTTTCTCGATCCCACCACCGTTGCAAGCGTGTTTGGTGGGAATGAGAAAGAGGCCTTTTCGGTGGTGACCCCATGTCTCTAGAACTCCCTTTATTTGTGGCCTTTCAATCACAAATAAAAACCTTTTGTGGAGCCAGGCCTTCTCAAATGACTTATAATAGGCAACTGCCAGATAGTTGCTGGTAATATCTACCTCTGAATATTATATTGGAACTGACAATGTTCTGATGCAGCCTAATGAAAATTGAGGTTTTTTAGGATCTTAATATAACCTGTTTTACCTTAGTGGCCTGAGGTTAGGAAATTTGTTAATGTCATATGTTGTAATTTATTAATTTGTTATATATGGTTTAAGTAATAGGTTATCAGCATTAGTTGGCTTATGATGTTTTGTTGAATGTGTATTTTATGTAATCTCTGTTTTTAACCACTGTACACTGCTTTGAAACCTACATGGGAGAAAAGTGGGATAAACAACAACAACATCATCATCATCAACAACAACAACAACAACAAGAATGCAAGATTATTGCATTAGAGTTTGATGTGACCCTTGGGTCTTGAATTGCTTACCTGTTATGTCCAACCATATTACCCCACATGTCATCTAACTGATGCCATTCCGCTATGAAAGATGAATTGCCATGACAGAGATCCTATTACTCTCAAGCAGTTGTGCCACTATCACTGGAATAGCAGGACACTTATTTTGGAGAGCATAAAACGATTGCATCAAGTGTGGAAGAAATAATTTTGTTACAGGGAACCTTTCCAGTGCACTTGAATTTGTTTGTTGGACTCTTTACCTTTAAAATCCTGAGTCTGGGCTGATTCTTGAGTGTGGGTTAGCTGTAATTAAGACTTGCTGTTCTGTCATTGTTTGCAAGGTGAGGCAAGGCTATTGTTATTGAAAGTGTTGGCTTCCTGTTGAAGCTTTCTGAGCCAGAGTTCACGCAGAGGTGAGGAGAGGAAGCAGGAAAGCAGCTTGCTCCTTGGTTTAGGTAAGGCCTGTCTAATATTTCCTTAAAAACCTGAGAGTGTGCACTCTTTTCTTAGATTGCCTACTCTTTTCTTAGATAGCCTTAAAAGCCTTAAAAACCTGTGCTTGTTGGACTCTTTACCTTTAAAAACCCACCACTACAGTAAAACACATTCTTACAGTATATACAATAAACAAAACAACTTTAAAAATACACACACATGAAGGTGGATAGCATTCTGCCCATAACACACACAATCCTCCTCGGTCACTTCACTCACCAAGAGATGGACCAACAGCAAATACTTGCCACCACATGCACCAGCTGTGGCATGTTCTGCTTTTTCACACAAAAACTAGTCAACTACATCTGCTCCAAATGCAAACAGATGACTCTGATGGAGCAGAGGATCCAACAGCTCGAGCACCGTATTAAGACCCTTAAGGACATTCAGGCACTCGAGCTCTTCTTGGACACTGCACAACACACTGCTGTAGATCTGCAGCCTGCATCACACCAACACCACCATGACCATGATCAGGAACCTTATGGGGAGATCAACTCAAAGGTAGACAACCCTCAGGCTTGGAAGGAGGTCACCCATAGAAGGAGACACAGGACCAGGCAGCCTCCGCAGAACTCCTCTGCTCAGCTGCATTTACACAACAGATTTGAAATTCTAACACCATTAACATACAATCAGGAAACACATCTTGTGGAGGACCACAGTTTCTTAGATACCACTCAGTGGGCCACCCTTGATCAATGCACAGGGGATAGCCCTGACGGGGACAGTGCATCACCACATTCACACTTATGTAATCATGCAAATGCTCCATCCCCAATCGTAGACGAGGAGCAACAGGAACATCCTTGGGAGAGTAATGGGCTCTCGGATGTATCTCAATGGATTGTCATTGATGAATGCACTGGGGATGTTGAGGAGGAGGACAACACTTTACACCTGCATGATTCACTTCAACAGGAACACTCTTCAGGGGACATACACATTGTCTTGCACAAAAGGGACCCTGTCAATCCTCAAAGGAAACAGGTCTTGGTAGTAGGTGACTCCCTCCTTAGAGGAACGGAAGCCATCATTTCCAGACCGGATGGGATGGCTCGAGAAACATGCTGCCTCCCGGGGGCAAAAATACACCATATCACTCAGAGGCTCAGCAGGCTCCTAAAGCCCCATCACCCTCCCCACATTATGTTTATTCATGTAGGTACCAATGACACCGCTAGGCATACTTTTCAAAAGATCACAAATGATTTTCGAGCTTTGGGAACAAAGCTAAAACTGTATAATGTACATGTGATCTTTTCATCCCTCCTCCCCGTTGTAGGACACAGCTCTACAAGGGCCGGAAAAATAGTACAGGTCAATAACTGGCTCAGAAAATGGTGCCAAGAGGAGCATTTTGGCTTCCTTGACCATGGTCTACTCTTCCAGGAGGATGGCCTATTGGCAAGTGATGGGGTGCATCTCACACAAGCAGGAAAACATCTTTTTGCACACAGACTCACAAACCTCATCAGGCGCACTTTAAACTAGATCCACTGGGGGAGGGGAACAACAGCCTGGCGAACACTATATTACCCGCGACCACAGGGAACCGCCAAAAGGCTAAACGGAGGGCTGCACAAACACAGCAAGGACCAAGTACGGAGAGCACAATAATCCCAAATAAACAGCTCAAGGGGAGGTCACAGGGGCTTACATGTCTTTACACCAACGCTCAGAGAAATAAGCAAGACGAACTCCAACTCTTAGCACAGCACCACACATACGATGTCCTAGGCATCACTGAAACCTGGTGGGATGACTCCCATCACTGGAATGTAGCCATTGAGGGCTATAACCTCTTTCACAGAAATAGAACAAAAGGGAGAGGAGGGGGAGTAGCTTTATATGTCAAAAACAGTTACGTTGCAGAAGAAATGCAAGACTGTAATCCGGGAAACCAGCTTGAAAGATCTTGTCGTGGGTGTCTACTACAGACCTCCGAGTCAGGATGAAGGACTTGATGAAGCCTTCTGTCAACAGCTGACCAAACAGGCACAAAGAAGAGATAAAGTAGTCATGGGCGATTTCAATTATTCCGATATCTGCTGGAAAACAAACTCAGCCAAGAGTACAAAGTCCAACAAATTCCTCACTTGCCTTGCAGACAATTTTATGGTCCAGAAGGTAGAAGAGGCAACAAGGGGATCAGCAACTCTTGATCTAATCTTAACAAATGTGGAAGACCTGATCAATACAGTTGAAGTGGTTGGATCCTTAGGGGCAAGTGACCATGTGCTCCTGCAGTTTGCAATACAAAGGAATGCTGAAACTAAGACAAGTCAAACACGCATTTTGGACTTTAAGAGAGCTGACTTCCAAAAAATGAAGGAATTACTGAGCGGCATTCCATGGACGCCAATATTAAAAAACAAGGGAGTTAAGAATGGATGGGAGTTTTTCAAAAGTGAAATACTCAAGGCGCATATGCAAACAGTGCCAACAAAGAAGAAAAATAAGACAAGTGCAAAGAAGCCAGAATGGATGTCCAAAGAACTTCTAACTGAGCTAAAGCTCAAAAGTGACATGCACAAGAAGTGGAAAAGGGGAGAAATCACCAAAGAAGAATTCAAACGTATAGCCAACACCTGTAGGGAAAAGGTTCGCAAGGCTAAAGCACAAAATGAGCTCAGGCTTGCCAGGGACATAAAAAACAACAAAAAAAGGCTTTTTTGCTTACGTTGGTAGAAAAAGGAAGAAAAAGGAGGCGATAGGGCCTCTGCAAGGAGAAGATGGGGTGATGGCGACAGGGGACAGGGAAAAGGCAGAACTGCTCAATGCCTTCTTTGCCTTGGTCTTCTCACAAAAAGAAAGCCATCTTCAACCTCAGCAACATGGAATGGACGAAGGATTGGGGGAAATCCAACCCCAAATAGGGAAACAAGCTGTCCAGGAACACCTGGCCTCTCTAAACGAATTCAAGTCCCCAGGGCCAGATCAGCTACATCCAAGAGTATTGAAGGAATTAGCGGAAGTTATTTCAGAACCACTAGCAATTATCTTCGAGAGTTCTTGGAGAACGGGAGAAGTCCCAGCAGATTGGAGGAGGGCGAATGTGGTCCCTATCAACAATTACCGTCCGGTCAGCCTCACATCGATACCAGGCAAGATTCTGGAAAAGATCATCAAGGAAGTGGTCTGCAAACACTTAGAAACAAATGCGGTCATTGCTAATAGTCAACACGGATTTACCAAAAACAAGTCATGCCAGACTAATCTGATCTCTTTTTTCGATAGAGTTACGAGTTGGGTCGATACAGGGAATGCTGTGGATGTAGCGTACCTGGATTTCAGTAAGGCCTTCGACAAAGTCCCCCACGACCTTCTGGCAAATAAACTAGTAAAATGTGGGCTAGACAAAACTACGGTTAGGTGGATCTGCAATTGGCTAAGCGAACGAACCCAAAGGGTGCTCACCAATGCGTCATCTTCATCATGGAAAGAAGTGACAAGTGGAGTGCCGCAGGGCTCCGTCCTGGGCCCGGTTCTGTTCAACATCTTTATTAACGACTTAGACGAAGGGTTAGAAGGCACGATCATCAAGTTTGCAGACGACACCAAACTGGGAGGGATAGCTAACACTCCAGAAGACAGGAGCAGAATTCAAAACGATCTTGACAGACTAGAGAGATGGGCCGAAGCTAACAAAATGAAGTTCAACAGGGACAAATGCAAGATACTTCATTTCGGCAGAAAAAATGGAAATCAAAGATACAGAATGGGGGACGCCTGGCTTGACAGCAGTGTGTGCGAAAAAGACCTTGGAGTCCTCGTGGACAGCAAGTTAAACATGAGCCAACAATGTGATGCAGCAGCTAAAAAAGCCAACGGGATTCTGGCCTGCATCAATAGGGGTATAGCGTCTAGATCCAGGGAAGTCATGCTCCCCCTCTATTCTGCCTTGGTCAGACCACACCTGGAATACTGCGTCCAGTTCTGGGCACCACAGTTGAAGGGAGATGTTGACAAGCTGGAAAGCGTCCAGAGGAGGGTGACTAAAATGATTAAGGGTCTGGAGAACAAGCCCTATGAGGAGCGGCTTAAAGAGCTTGCCATGTTTAGCCTGCAGAAGAGAAGGCTGAGAGGAGACATGATAGCCATGTACAAATACGTGAAGGGAAGTCATAGGGAGGAGGGAGCAAGCTTGTTTTCTGCTGCCCTGCAGACTAGGACATGGAACAATGGCTTCAAACTACAGGAAAGGAGATTCCACCTGAACATCAGGAAGAACTTCCTCACTGTGAGGGCTGTTCGACAGTGGAACTCTCTCCCCCGGGCTCTGGTGGAGGCTCCTTCCTTGGAGGCTTTTAAGCAGAGGCTGGATGGCCATCTGTCGGGGGTGCTCTGAATGCGATTTCCTGCTTCTTGGCAGGGGGTTGGACTGGATGGCCCATGAGGTCTCTTCCAACTCTACTATTCTATGATTCTATGATTCTATATCATTCTGAATCAAAGTGTTGTTCTTAAAATAAACCCTCAAAGAATTAAGTTATCAGTTGCTAGATTGCAACCATAACATCAAATGTGGTAAGTAGTCAAAACAGAATGTATCAAACTTAGTAAGTTTTTTATTTATTCTGAAAGTATGCAATAGATTATGATCTAATAACCTTTTCAAAAACACTTTTAAAAACTTACTCCATCCCAATCGTGAACATTTTCTCTGGCATCCCTCATTCCATATCTGTCAAACTGAATAGGATTCTGATTAGAAAAGCCAGGTTTTCCACTACTTAAAAATACCTTTAAAATTTACCGTTTTCAAAGTGGCAGTCATGTTAGTCTTTTGCAGCAAAATAGGGATCTTGTAGCAACTTGAGCACTGACAAATTTTTAACGACATGAGATTTCATTGATAAGAGCTTACTCTATGCTGTTGACAAAGAGGGTTCAGGTCCACAAAAGCATACGCCACAATACAGTTGTTCTATTAATGGATTCTATTAATCTTTAAGGACATAGCCAGTGATAATGTCATTGTTTTATTAAATGGGCCTCTGTGAAAGTCATCTAACTGCACGATATGTTTCAGGTTTTTACATAGGCTGGCTAAAAAGATTATGATTATATTATTTATTTTCATAAACCATTGGTTCTTTTTTAAAAAATGTCAGTATAAAGTGAAAACAGAATGATAATATGAAAAGTGATTAATAACTTTTGGGAATAAGATAACAATTCTTTGGATCCATTCTGATCTGATTTGTTCTATAAGGATGCTTTATCATTTTAGCTGCTGTTGAACCCTACAGCTAGGTTTCTAGGACAGGGACCACCATCAATCACATTGCTATGGCACAACTATCAGCAACTTAAGCTATTCTGTACTGTCTAGTCAAATTGTTCCTGCCTTGAGCTTAAGGTAAAGGTAAAGGTTTCCCCTGACGTTAAGTCCAGTCGTGTCCGACTCTGGGGGTTGGTGCTCATCTCCATTTCTAAGCCGAAGAGCCGGTGTTGTCTGTAGACACCTCCAAGGTCATGTGGACGGCATGCCTTGAGCTTAGTGAGGAAGATATTCTGAAGTAGAATGATTTTATCGCTCTTTCTTCTTACCTAATTATCTCCACCTTATGAGAACAGAGATGGGCAATGGTCAGAAGTTGGGACTCAAGTGACTGCCTGCAGAGCCATAGGAACTGAATGTTCTGCCATTCCCTGATCACCAACTGCTTATCATGAAATTTTGTCCAAAAATGGACTTAAAATGCATAGCAGTAGGGTCATATATTTTTATGGGAGCAAGATTATTTTATTCCAATGAACTGCCTTCATTTAATAAGGAACAAAACCAGAACTCAAATTCAGGGGTTTATTTCTGTAATAAGGGAAGGCCTCTCTTCAAATGAAAATATACTTGGGGTGTAAACATAGGATCTTTGTGTTAATAGAAATGAGGAGTTGGGGAAAACACGTTTTGGGGGCTGAAAAAGCACACCTGGGGAACTAGACATTCTTCGTCCCTGATTTATAGAGAGATGGGTAACAAAAGGGGATAAGTATTTAATACTATTCTAGATCTATATATATAAAATGATAAAGTTGTTTGCGCAGTGACTATAACAACAAAACTAAACATCCCAGAAATACGAAATTTGGCAACACAATGCAAAAGGCTTGCCTCCAGGTTACAACAACACAACCACACCACAAAACCACAATCCGGACCCACAAAACTCACAACAACGCATCATGCGATAACAACACAACTAAACACCCCAGAAATACAAAACTTGGCAACACAATGCAAAAGCCTTGCCTCCCAGTTGTAACAACACAACCACACCACAAAACCACACAGGACCCACAAAACTCACAACAACGCATTGTGACTATAACAACACAACTAAACGCCCCAGAAATACAAAACTTGGCAACACAACGCAAAAGTCTTCCCTCCAGGTTGTAACAACACAACCACACCACAAAACCACAATCCGGACCCATAAAACTCACAACAACGCATCGTGACTATAACAACCCAACTAAACACCCCAGAAATACGAAACTTGGCACACAACTAAACACCCCAGAAATACAAAATTTGACAACACAACGCAAAAGCCTTGCCTCCCAGTTGTAAGAACACAACCACAACACAAAACCACAATCCGGACCCACAAAACTCACAACAACGCATCATGACTATAAACAACACAACTAAACGCCCCAGAAACACAAAACTTGGCAAAACAATGCAAAAGCCTTGCCTCCCAGTTGTAACAACATAACCACACCACACACCCACACTGGACCCACAAAACTCACAACAACGCATCATGACTATAACAAGACAACTAAATGCCCCAGAAATATGAAACTTGGCAACAACATAAAAGCATTCTCTCCCGATTGTAACAACACAACCACACCACAAAACCACAATCCGGACCCACAAAACTCACAACAGTGCATCGTGACTATAACAACACAACTAAACGCCCCAGAAATACAAAACTTGACAACACAACACAAAAGCCTTTTCTCCCGATTGTAACAACACAACTACACCACAAAACCACAATCCGGACCCACAAAACTCACAACAACGCATTGTGACTATAACAAATACAAAATTTGACAACACAACTCATCCACCTCCCCAATCACTACATTCACACTTGGCCTCCAAAAAAACAATTACAATAATAACAATGACAACAACAACAGCAACGAGAATCAACACCATCACAGGCAAGAAACAGCCAGGCACTGAGGCTGAGAGGCCAGTCAGTGCTACACTGGGCCTCCAAAAAACAATACAGTAGCATCTAACTTATCCAACCTTCATGACCACAACAACAACAATAATAATAAACACCTACACAGGCAAAACAAAAAAAGGACTATTGTACCACAATAAAAATATAAACCACACTCAGCAGAAACAGACATTACAACTAACAACAAACCAAAGAGAACAGGGATCTCAACCAATTATCAATCAACACAAAAATTGAAGAAGGTAACAGACTTCAAATACTACTACTAATGTGAGTATAAAGAAGGGTGGAGGTCACAGCATAAATACAACCTAATGTAGACTGACCAACACCACCAGACTAAGCCACAGCAACGCGTGGCCGGGCACAGCTAGTATACTATAAATATGGGAAGAGAGAGAGAGATTTAATCAGGAAATTGTGTGTATCTGCTTCTGAAATTTGCTATATGGACAAAGAGTCCTCATTTTGATAGACCCATTCAATCAATTGATCAATGATAAGTTTAATATATACATAAATCCTGCTGCTTCAGTGAATCTTCTGTAGTTGGAACTGTAATTGGATTTAAGCCATAAAATTAATAAATGATGTAGTTATGAAATCAGATTGATTTGTCTTTGAAATGATGGGACTAATAATCAGCTATTTCTGTGTGAGTAATCCTGTTCAATTTTGCACTAACTCAGTAGCCTAAATTACGTATAAACAAGAAATACTTTGAGATTTGCGTTGCTTCGCCGTTCCTCCAGTTCATGTTGTTTTTTCATCACTGAAACTTCCAGATCACCTCATTTCACAATGCAAATTAATAGAACATATGCATTTGTGTGTATATCTTCAAATCACATGTCAATTTATGGTGACCCCATGAATTTCATAGACTTTCTTAAGTAACAAATATTCAGAGGTGATTTTGCCAGTTCCTTCTTCTGAAATGTAACCTACAGAACCTGGGATTTGTTGGTAGTTTCCCATGTAAGTGCTCACCTTACGTATCTATCACTTTGAGACAAAAATTAAGAAATAAGAGTATACAACCAGTTAACATCTTATGAGAATACAGTGTTGCTCCCCAAACAGCGAAATAACGAGACAACACATAAATATGGGTTGAACTATGGGAAAATTTTATTATATGTTAACAAACAATTACTGTGTGAACTGCCAACCAATTTAAGGGCAGAAACTTGGTTTGTGTAATGAAACTGAAGCAGTGGCCATCCAAGACCTACTCCTCATCAAACAAGGGTGAGACACCATGGTCCCCAGTTGCAACCAACTGTTGCATCTAGAGCGACCATTCAGGGAAGTGGATGGAGAATTCCATCTCAATTCCAGAGGCTATTGAGAAGTCTCCCCACTCTCACCTCAATTCATTTAATTACAGGTGAGGGTTCCCATTCATGGCCTACATGACACAGGGGTGCCTTAGGTACACACCAATATGTAACCAATCCCTGTTCTCCTGCATGCCAGCCTATTTAAAACCCAATTTGCCAAAGGTGAAACAGTGTAGGGAAGGCAAAAAAAACCCTGCCTAGAACATAGGGGGGAATTCCTAGCCAGCCCCATTTCGCGACCCTTGAAGTACATTGTTAGAGGCCGGGTGAGTGGGCCAATGTTGAATTCTGGAATGAAGTAGGGCGGGGAGCTTGCCTTGCTGGCCCCACCCATAACAAGTCCTGGCCAGGACTATTTCTTCTATTTCCTGAAGGATCTAGAAAAGTCCTAAAGAGGACATATTTTGTCAGATGCAGATGTACCCACAATACCAAACTAATGATATCATGGGTACAAGGATCATATGGTACAAAAGAACAGATAGAAAGTGTCAACTAGGAACATTTCTGAAGTTTTTATTCATCTATCTGCTAATTGTACCTATAAACTGTATATTTACGCATTATTATTTCCTAGTAGATAAGCTGAAAAGTTGGTCTGGATCCATGCAAAAACATTTTATAAGCTTTTTTGGCAACCAACATTCTTGTTAATGTGATCTTATCTCATCCAATATTTGTACAATTTGGCTAGCTAAATCTATTTAAAATAGCCGTAGAACTCTCATAAATTTAGGCTACCAGTTTTAATTGGACTATGTTAACTGCAAGAAGAGATAGAGAGCCTCTGGGGCAAAGCTGAAAGATGAGATGTCAGTGGAAGAGCTCAGTCCTGGCAGACACCATAGTTTCTCCTCGAGGGTAGTAATTTGAAGTAATGAGTAGTCCTTGTTGAATGACCTCCTACATCTGTTGCACTGCCTATCCAATCTGTAACTCACTTTCCATCAATTGCACTTTTAGTACAATTAACGGTGCCATCAAAAGACCCTGAAAACGAACAGCACACTTTGTGCATATGTTCATAGCTATTTAGCTCAGGACTGTAATAGTGGCAAAAGTCCATCCAAAACCTTCTGCTTGTGCCAAAGTGCAATTTGTTGATTGAAGAAGGCACATTGATATAGTTGGAAGAGGATGGCTAAGCTTGCTTAGTATGTCACTGAAGCTCACAAAAAATTAGATTAGAGAGCCAACTCGCTCTTGGAGTACCACCTGGACTTTGTGTGGAGTGAAAAACTAAAGACCCATTTCCCCACAGTCAGCTGTCATATTCAAAAAGAAATCTGATGGCTACAAAAAGAGATGACTGTTCTTCCAAAAATTGTTTGCTTGCTTGCTTCATCGTTTGCCTGCAATATTGCTTTTCCTCGGCACATGTAAAAGTTACTTTTAAGATTATAGCTCCTCAAATCCCCACCCAACATAGGACTTGGGAAATTTAAAGCCAAAAAGTGACTTTTGTAAGCACATACTTGTCTTATTAAAGTAATACCTTTTTATTATTTTAATGCTGGTTCCTGATGCTTTTTATAAGAGATGCTATATTTAGTCATTGCAGTATAGACTTGGAAAAAGATTGAATGTATTATGACTATGAAATCAAAAAGAACTCACCTTAAGCTTGAAATAGTTCATTTGTCCAGCCTTATAAAGGAACAATCAGACATCAGTAATCACAATCAAAATGATTATGATAGCAGTGAAAGGTATAAAGTGGGAAGCAAAAGTGCTCAGTATCATTGTCGTAATTACTGTTACTATATTTCCCAGAAAGCCTGGTACTTGAAACAGGATAATTTAACCCTGGATTTATTCCAGAAAGATTTGGGTTCTATGTTCATCCAAGTTTATTTCTTTATTGCCAAGAAATAGAAAAGAGGAATGAAGCTGCTACAGTGGGACTGAAGTCTTTTGACCACCCAAAAATCTTCTTTGGGACATTGAGGAATATCCATGGGAGCAAAATATCTGTAAATCAGAGTAGAAATAATAGAATCATAGCTGGAAGAGACCACATGGACCATCAAACCCAATCCTCTGCCATGTAGGAAAAACACATAGTGCCTCCAAATAAGAAGTTTACACCACACTCCAAGGCAGTGAGTAGTACCACTGTTGAACAGCTCTTACAGTCAGGAAATTCTTCCCAATGTTAAGGTGGAATCGCCTTTCCTGTAATTTGAACCCACTGCTCAGAGTCCTAGTCTCGGGGCAGCAGAAAACATACCTGCTCCCTCTTCCTTGTGACATCCTTTCAAATATGTAAACATGTCTCCTTTAAACCTTCTCTTTTGCAGGCTAAACATATCCAGCTCTTCAAACTGGTTTTCATAGGGCGTGGTGTCCAGACCTCTGATTATTTTATCCATCCTCCTTTGGTCACATTCCAGCTTGTCAATATATCTCTTGAATTGTGGTGCCTAGAATTTAACACAGTATTACAGCTGAAGTCTGATCAAAGCAGTATACAGTGGAACTATGCCTTCCCTTGATCTAGACCAGTGTTTCTCAAACTTTGCTCCTCCGGGTGTTTTGGACTTCCCAGAAATCCCAGCCTGTTTACCAGCTGTGAAAACTGAAGTCCTAAAACATCTGGAGGAGCACAGTTTGAAAAACTCTGATCTAGTCACTATATTCATTTTGATGCAGTCCAAAATCCCATTGTCTTTTTATCTGCTGCATCACATTGTTGCCTCATGTTCAGCTTGTTGTCCACTGAAACTTCAAGATCTTTTTCACAACTAGCATGCACACAACTGTTTTATTTAAAATCAGTTAACATATGTGTACACTGACCACTCCATCAAGTGAAATAACTGCTCCATTGATGCAAGTAGTTTATTCAACAAAACTAGGAGAACACACAGATATACAGACTTGCATCTCTGATGTACCTTAAATGCTGCTCTAGAGGGCAAGTAATTCTTAGGATATCATTACTGTGCCAGAAAAAAGATTGAATAACAGAGGTGAGAAGGACAAGATCTTGTTGTGCTAGAGGTATGGAGTGAAGATTGTTGTCATGTGCTAGCTCATTCTGCCACTTAGGACACCCATAACCAAACTGCACATTACCTTTGATATGTACAGTGTAATTACATTTGCAATTTTTCTCTACTAAAGAGTATGTATAGGATATTTGATACAGACTGGAACCATAGCATGGAAATTAATGGAGTTAACTCTTTGTTCTCCACTTCGCTGCTAATCCTAATTAGGGAGATATATCTCTATATTCTTCTTGAAAAAATGTTGTTTATTCGTTAGTCACTTCCGACTCTTTGTGACCTCATGAACCAGCCCACACCAGATTTCCCTGTCGACCATCGCCAACAGGGAGCTCTGGTGTGGGCTGGTCCATGAGGTCACTCTATCATTTTATCATTTTTTGATTGTATCCAAGCACCGCTTTAGTGACTTTATTAATTATGAAAGTTACTCCATTTCTTCGGTGTTCCCCTTGTCCACAGTAGTAGATCTGGGGGGCCTTTTGTTGTGAAGTGGCCCATTCCAGTCCATTTCAGTTCACTGACCCCCAAAATGTCTATCTTTAATTTTGATATCTCACCAATAACCACGTCCAATTTGCCCTGACTCATAGATCTTACATTCCAAGTTCCTATAGTGTGTTGATTTTTAGAACATCGGATTCGTCATTCACCTCCAGCACTGTTGGCTGTTAGCCTTCCTTTCGGCTTTGAGCTAACTGCGTCATCACATCTGGGGCTAGTTGAACTTATCCTCTGTTCCTCCCCAGTAGGATTTTGACCATCTTCTGACCTGAGAGTCCCACATTCCAATGGTATATCAACATATCTCTGGTTGTACAGATCCATTTAGTTTTCATGGAAGGAATACTGGGGTGGATTGCCATTACCTTCCCCAGGGATCGTATTTAGTCTGACCTCTCTGCCATGACCTTCCCATCTTGGGTGTTCCTTCATGGTTTCACTCATGGCATCATTGAGGTGCCTAAGCTCCAGTACTGTGACAAGGGAACAATCCTTTGCAGGAGTTGAAAAAATTACAATGAAATAAATGGAGCCTTTTTCCCTATGGAGATTCAAACAAGAAGCTGTATACACAATAGATAACAAACAATTATATCCTGACTGTCGTCTATGCTAGATGTCAAACTGTCTATCCTTACCTTTGAGTAAGACAATAATATCAGGCATAACTGTATGTCATAACTTAAAGTAACATGTAGTTTTACCACCAGTAGCCACATGCTAAAGGGCAAATGTATTATAGCCTCCAACATTTCACATATAAAAATTGGGAGACATGTGGACAAGCAATATCAGAGTGTGGCAAAGATGACAAACTGACTAATGAGGAAGAACATGCAAGCTTACAGCATGTTTTTTTTTCCTGAACATGCTGAAAAGGGAATGATTCTAATGAGCTTATCACATTGGGCTAAAATCAGTGGCATGCGCTGATTTTAGTCAAGGTCACCCATGGAGCTAGCTTGCTCCCATCATATGAGATCGTGCCAGTTCCATGGGTGAAGCAGGGTGTAGCAGACACATGCCACTGGCCGAGCAACACAGGAGAGCTCCCATGTTGCCATACAGTATATGGGGGGAAGCCATACGCACCATACGTGTTTGTGCTCCCCCGCCCCATGTGATTGCCCTCCCTTGAATCCGGGCGATGCGAGGCATGGGGCACCAAACTCCCCACGCCCCACGGCAAAGCAGAGGGCCACCGCCACCCGAGGTATGATGAGGTGGTTATCTGCATCAATAGGAGAATAGTGTTTAGATCAGTGGTTCTCAACCTGTGGGTCCCCAGGTGTTTTGGCCTACAACTCCCAGAAATCCCAGCCAGTTTACCAGCTGTTAGTGTTTCTAGGAGTTGAAGGCCAAAAATCTGAGAACCCACAGATTGAGAACCACTGGTTTAGAAAGAGTCTTGGTCCCACTCTATTTAGCTTTGGTCAGATCTTACCTGAAATAACTCTGTGTCCAATTCTAGGCACCACCATTCAAGGATACTGACAAGCTAGAAGTTGTCCAGAGAAGGGCAACTAAAATTATCAAAGGTTTGGAAACCAAGCCCTGTAAGGAGTGGCTTAAGAACAAAGTTTGAGAAACACTTATCTAGATCAAGGGAAGGTTATATTTATCTTGGAGAAAAGAAGGCTGAGCAGGGGTATGATAACCATCTTTACAAATTTGAAAGGATTTCACGTTGAGGAGGGGACAAGCTTGTTCTCTGCTGCTCTGGAGACAATGGATTCAAATTGCAGGGAAAAAAGATTCGACCTAAACATTAGGAAGAACATCCTGACAGTAAGAACTGTTTGGCAGTGGAATCTGACGCCTCAGAACATGGTTGGGTCTACTTCTCTGGAGGCATTTAAGCAGAGGCTGCATGACCATCTGACAGAGGTGCTTTGATTGTGTGTACCTGCATGACAGTTGATCAGACTGGATGGCCTTGAGCTCTCTTTCAACTCTATGAGTCTATGATTTCTCTGTCCCTCCTGCTGTGTTAATTGGCCAGACACTTTTTAATGCACTATGTACTCACTTTGCAGCAGCTGAAGTAAATAGATAAGAAAGGAGGAAAGGGGAGAGAGAAATTGGGATACAGTAAAAGCAGCTAAAAAGCAGGACAACAGGGACTGCCCTTGCTGAATTGTGACAATTGGAAGGTAAGAACTAAATAAAATTACTTGTGTGCCACCATTTGCACACTACACTCATGCATAGTTTGCTAGGATATCTGCTCCTGGACACTATGCACACATACTGTCCTACATTAAGACATCTGGTATACTACAGCATAAGTAGTTGATATTACCATTATATCCAGCTGATGATGGACACATTAATTATATTGTCAAACCTTCATTTAAAGCTGTGTTAAACTATATTAAAACAAACATTATTAATTTTCTCTTTTGTTTTCTTTACTTCTATCTTGTATATTTGCTACAACTGAGAGCTCTATTGCAATTAAAGATTAAAGTCACCACTTAGGTGTATAATAATTATCTTTACTACACAACCATGTAATAACAGTGGGTGCCTGACGTTCTCTTTATCTTTTTTGTTCTGTTCAAAAATTGCCCTTTCTGTAAGCTATTTTGGTCTGCATTTGTTCTCTCTCAGGCATAAGATTAATTTTTCATGGCATATTTTGAAAACAAGCTTTCACTATCTTTGTGCTTTATGCTATTCTTGGAAAATGTGATGTGTAAAACTATTAGATTAGTGATTATTTTGTTGAAAAGCAAAATGATAATTGGTCTGTTCATCTTAGTATGTCCCAGTTTTTATTTCAATTAGTATCACAGCCAATTAAATCCATTTCACTTCCAACTTGTAACACAAAACATGTGGAAAAATAAAAAGGAGGAGAATACTTCTCCAAGGTACCCATGTCTTGTAACAGCTCCCATGTCCTGCACAACAAGACTAAAACATGAAGACTTCAACGATCAATACAACACTACTACGTTTATGAGGTCCATAATAGGACTGCTGCCAAAATAGATGCATTTGGCAGACAAACTCTAATGAACTACAGAAGCAATGTCCATCAACAGCTGATGCACATAGTGAGAAACTGGCTGACCAATTAAATATGTACAGCTGGGTGATGCAGTATTAATGGCTAGTCAAAAAACACTGCTGCAGAATCGGTATTTTATCACTGCTGAACCAACAGCAGAAGGGGTCAAATTCCAAGTGAAAAAATAAGAAATGTGCTATCACCAGCTTTTTAAACACATCATTTTTTAAAACTTAATTCATTTCTACATTTTTCCTTCTTTTCAGTGTCACACTAGTAGGTGCAATACACTGTGGGAGGAAAAGATGGGAGAGAGCCTTCTCTGCTGGGATAGCTGCCTCGATTAGCCCCAAAATTGGGGTCATTCCAGTGCCAAATAAAGTCTTGGTGACTTATCAATGTGTTTCCATACAAATGTAAAGACAGATACATTGGTCTTTAAATGGTCTGAAATGGTTTTAATGATGTTTCACCACAATGTTTTTCTTTCTGCCCTGTCATATTTACCAGCATTTTTCAATGTGTGATGGTGAATGCAAGCAACAAGAACAGGAGGACCAGAGGGACAGGAGAGGAAAACCTGAATAACATTTCATCATAATACTTTGTATACATATGAGAAGGAAGGAAGCTGCAGATGTTTTGAAGAGGAGGGTAGAAGGAGAGAAATGGGGTATACAGACAAAGTTTAAAGACAAAAGGAGAAAGCTAATGTGGATACTGATGGAGAGAAAAAGATGGCAGGAGTTGGGCAAGGGGAGGAAATATCAATGATTGTAACTTGCCAAGCTACTAAAACAAAGCCAGAACGGATTAATGATGGTATTCAGAGTGGTTGACAGTCGGGTTTTGGCTAGTTGGAGTAAAAATGCAGCTCCCATGATTCCCATGAATATTTTGCACATTCACAGTGTTAAGTATATTGTGCAGTTCAAGTGATAAGAATTTCTCAAAAAACCCAAATAACCTCCAGGTTGTAAACACAGCAAAATGTGGAAAAATCAAAGAAACTGAATAATGCTATATTGTATATGGGGTAAGGATTATACTGTGCATTGTATAAATTTTACCATCTGTTATTGTTATTGATTTTTATCTTTTTGTATCTGGTCATATTTGTATATTGTTGCACTATTGAGTGCTTTTTGTGATCCGCCCGAGTCCCTTCGGGGAGATGGTGGTGGGATATAAATAAAGCTTTATTTGTTATTTTTATTATTTGCTTTATGAGCATTTCCCTTCACCATCAAATCCCACCCATAGCAATACTAGCTGCATCTCTTTATAAGTTCAATGTTATTTTGCTTTTTTGTATAAAAATGTGTAGCTGTGTTCTTTGATGTGAGATTGTTGGCATTACTGCTAACAATGTTATGGGCCACATAATCATTATATTAGGGTACATGTATCAACACTGAAGAAGCTTAACAACAAAGCTCATTTTGATCCAAGTAGAAAGAGACATGGCAAGACCAGTTCTCCTATCCCATTCCAACCAAGATTAATTTTAAAGAGACTTATCACAAAACTTCTGAACTTCTCTGGCTGAAATATGGTTCATTCACTCAGAATGGGATGCTGTTCCAGCACACATCTATTAGTCAAACCCTAAATGTAAGATTTATACTGGACTGCTAAAAAGAAAAATGAATGGGTTTTAGAACAAATTGGACCTGAGCACTCACTACAAATCAAGCTGACTAAAATGCATTCCCATCTCAATGTGGTGAAATAGTGAGGATTTACTTTGCCCATATGACCAGAAGAGATTACTTACCAGAAAAGACAAAAATGCTTGAAAAAAATGGAAATTAGTAGGAAAAGAGAAAAACCACATTGCAGAAGGATAAATTCAATCAGAAACGCAATGGTCCTGAATCTACAAGACCTGGGTTAGGATTAGAATTAGGGACAAGGGTAGGATGGCTTGGGGGTCTCTCTTTCATAGGGTTGACATAGGTTTAAGTTGACTTGAAGACAGGTAACAACAAGTAGAATGTTTTCTTTGGGGGAAAATGGCTCAAACTTTAAAGTCTTCCATTATATTTCCAGTAACCTCTCTGTTTGTGTATCTGAAATTTAGCAGTCTTCTTTTTCTCAGAAAGAGCTACCAAAAAATAAACAAAGAAACAACATTTTATAAAATCTATCATTTCATCCACTTCTGAGTATACATTTTTTTAAAAACTGTAGCAAATTGTTGATATTCCCATAAAGGTGTTGGGTAGACATCCCAAACTATACACTGTATGTATCTGATGCATTATGATTGTGTTTGAACTGGTATGAAGTGAAGTAGCCTCCTATGTATCTCATCCTATGAACCAGTAAGATCACTAAGATCATCTGGAGAAGCCCTGCTCTCGGTCCCACCTGCCTCACAAGCATGGCTGGTGGGAACGAGGAACAGGGCCTTCTCGGTGGTGGCTTCCCGGCTGTGGAACACCCTCCCTGGAGATATCCAACAGGCTCCTACCGTGATGAGTTTCAGAAGGGCCGTGAAAACATGGTTATGTGCCCAAGCTGAGTAAATGATAAAGTTGACATGGCCTGATTTAAGGATGAAGCATGAGGATCTCAGACAAATGGAATGGAATTAATTACATATATGTTTTTAAGGTTTTTATAATGTATTTTAATAATATTATTAATGGATTTATATGTATTGTTTGCTTTTATGATTGCACTTTTGGGCATTGAATTTTGCCAATTTCTGCAAGCCGCCCTGAGTCCCCTCGGGTGAGAAGGGCGGGGTATAAATGTTGTAAATAAATAATATTTGAACCAGCGAAGTGGAATTCAAAAAACATGTTTATGTGCACTTCCATGCTTAAAGGCATTAAAGTGTGATTCCTTTTTTATTTATATTGGGAATAAAAGAATTGGTGCACTCCGGTGCACTGTTTTTGTTCTACATATTCTGAATATCTTTTGGTACAAAAACAAATAACCCAGGTCTTTAGAACAACTTTGACATTAATCAGTCATATCAGGTCTAGTTGATTAATATGAACTGCAGCAAGCTAAGCAAGGATTGTCCAGGCTATTAAAAAACCAATTTTCTCCCTTTTCAAACTCTGCAAAATAAAGGTCTTAACATCATTCAAAAGCTGTCCAGAGAACTCATATGTTTAACAATCTGAGAAATACTAGATTGTGCGGTACGTCATATTTAAATCATATTTTCAAAAATAACTTTTTGGGATTTATTAAACATCTGAACCTTTAAATCTATTTTAACCAATACTAGTAAACATATTTTCAAATTTGCTAAACCTAATCCCCAACAACTGTTCAGAATGTCCATCCTCAAAGAGTTTTAATGGAGCTTTTATTTACAAATAGCTTTACTGATGCTTCTTCACTGTATGCACACACTATGACTTATTTGGTAAATAATGTAGGATTTTGTAAATGCCCTGTAGTACAGTGGTTAAAAATAATCTGAGTTCTGAAATAATGGAAAACTGAGTACAATTTTAGCAATATTTAGACATTTTCTAAGATATTTTTCATTTATGTAGAGTGTTTCCAGACAACTTTGTTTTATGAGCTGCAGAATGTATTTGGTGAAGATTTCATGATTTATTTGCTACTTCAGTGCATAGTGTAAGATTTATTAAGTAATAAGTCTCTTCATAGTAATGTACTGACTTCCAGACCATTTTTAATTCTGTGAAATGGTAGCTGTTTGCTGGTGATGATACTTCAGGTGCCATTGAGTTCATCAAAAATAAGCTGTCAGGCGTATAGAAGTTTAATTTTAATAACAAATAATGTTTCAACCATTCTGCAAATTCAGGAGTCCATTAATCTCTGAAGGTTAATCTTGGTCTCATATTTTGTGGGGCTGCCATATGATAATGAAAAATGCATGTTGTTTTTGTTTCTAGTAGTGGATTGTTCCTGAGACTATAATCAAAATTAGATCAAGGGGAGGAAATTTAAAAGAGGAAGGTCTTCAAATAGCTAACAGAAGATGATTTACAGTATATTATAAAAAGAACACACAATACTTTTAGTACTTTGATTGCTTGTGGTGTGTCTAAGTAGTGTTTAACTGTAAAAATATAAAAGTAACAAGAAAGGATTAAGAAGATCGGATTGCTTTCATGTCCATAGTCACTTCATAAAATAATTCAACTTGAATCTCAGATCAAATACAGCCATATCTGTAATCTTTTCAGGTGTAATAATGTGTATTACTAAATCAAGACCCAATTTTTGACCCAACTGCAAGCTGCACGCCCAATATTTTGGTGCCGTTCTCAATGGGAAATCAGCCAAAAAAGTTCCATTGGCCATTTTTGAAGGTTAATGAGGGTTTAAAAAAAATAGATGTTGTGAAGGAAGGTGAATGCTCTCCTGCAGAATTATCACAGAGAAGCAGAATCTATGAGGAGGTACAATCACAGTAAAATCAGCATGACCTCGAACCTATTTTGTTTTCATTGAGCCTATAAAGGAGGAATACAAGTAGATTAATAGGTACCGCTTCGGTGGGAAGGTAACAATTCTATATGCAGTCATGCCGGTCACATGACCTTGGAAGTGTTTACGGAGATGAGCACCAATCCCCAGAGTCAGACACGACTAGACTTAATGTAATGGGGAAACCTTTACCTTTACCTGAGGCTAGATGTCAGCCCTTGACAACCTCTACAGCCTTTCTTTAGGTGAAACACTGAAGCACTGAAATCAGTAGAACAATTGGATGGCTCCCCAACCAGCCATTTACTGGAAAGTAACCCCAAGGCACTTCCAGGGCTATAAGTGAAAGCAAACTTCCAGGTCAACCTCAAGGGTAGACTCCTTTCACCACTGTTTGGGTCTCAGAATCTACAAGAGTGGTTCTAAGTCTTAACATCTTTCAAAAACCATTCACAGAACCTTTATATTGGAGAAATACTAGACTGTGCTACACATCATATTAAATTATGGAAATGCTGAAAGGCAACCAAATTCTAAAATGTCATCAGCATGTGAAATTTCAATATTGTGCAGGTTGATGCTTTCATAATCTTATCCAGTCTAAAAACATCATGTGCTTTGTAAGTCTAAGACATGCTGTTTGTAAGAAATAATTTATGTGGACTATATCTATACAGGCAGTTCCGGGTTACGAACAAGATACGTTCTATACGTTTGTTCTTAAGTTGTATGCAAGTCGGAACATCTACATTTTTTAAGTGTGACTCCAGCCAAATATATGTGTTTTGGATAGCTTAGGGAAGGGTTAACAACCCCGTAGTGTTTGTTTTGTTGTCTGTAGCCCTCTTTTGAAGATTTTACCTCACTTCCTGTGACTATTAGATTTTGCAGTTTTTGGGTTGTCGTGGAAACAAGGATTGATGATAAAGCTTCAGTGAAAATTTCTTTTTCCCATGATAACTCTTACAGGAGTGAATGTCCCTTCCTAGGGGTAGATATCCTCTCACTTCCTATTGTCTCACCATGCTTGTAACTAGGAGTTGTATGTAAGTTAGATTGTAAGCGGGCTGAGGCGCAGGCTGGAAAGCAAGCCAGCTGCAACAAATCAACAAATCACTCTGACCAAGAGGTCATGAGTTCGAGGCCAGCCTGCGTCTTGTCTCTGTCTCTGTTCTATGTCATGGCATTGAATGTTTGCCTTTATGTGTGCAATGTAATCCGCCCTGAGTCCCCTTCGGGGTGAGAAGGGCGGAATATAAATGCTGTAAATAAATAAATAACTCAAGAACTGCCTGTAGAAGTGATATGTGACCATGAGGTCATGAGTTCGTGGCCAGCCCATGGCGGGGTGAGCACCCGTCAATTAAAAAATAAATAAAAAATAGCCCCTGCTCGTTGCTGACCTAGCAACCCGAAAGATAGTTGCATCTATCAAGTAGGAAATAAGGTACCACTTATAAAGGGGGGAGGCAAATTTAACTAATTTACAACGTTGGAATGAGGAAGTGCCGTCACAGTGGATGATGAAGCAGCTGCTACCCCCTGTGGCCAGAATCGAACATCCCCTCAGGAGAAGGTTAAATTGCCTCTGTGTCTGTCTCTGTCTCGGTTCTGTGTGTATATGGGCATTGAATGTTTGCCCTATATGTATATAATGTGATCCGCCCTGAGTCCCCTTCGGGGTGAGAAGGGCGGAATATAAATACTGTAAATAAATAAATATGTGTAAACTTTATTATGGTCTTTCACAAGAATTATATAACTGCGAAAATTATTGATATATATATATATATATATATATACACACTAGCTGTGCCCGGCCACGCGTTGCTGTGGCGAAGTATGGTGGTATGGGAAATAAAGTATTGAGGAACTGGTGGTAGTTAAGGTCAAGGGTAAAGGTTTTCCCCAGACATTAAGTCCAGTCGTGTCTTACTCTGGAGATTGGTGCTCATCTCCATTTCTAAGCCGAAGAGCCGCCGTTGTCCGTAGACTCCTCCAAGGTCATGTGGGATGACTACATGGAGCGGCGTTACCTTCCCGCCGGAGCAGTACCTATTGATGCACTCACATTTGCATGTTTTCGAACTTCTGGGTTGGCAGAAGCTGGAGCTAACAGTGGGGGCTCTCTTCGCTCCCCCAATTCAAACCTGTGGCCTTTCGGTCCAGAAGTTCAGCAGCTCAGCGCTTTAACACGCTGTGCCATCAGGGGATATTATTTACTAAAGGTTGTGAATATACAATATTTCTGATTGGTTTTTTTGTTTGTTGGAGGCAAGTATGAATGCTGCAATTAGGAAAAATGATTAGGATATAATGGCCTTGCAGCTTTAAAGCCTGGCTTTTTCCTCCCTGAGTGAATTTTTTGTTGGGAGGTGTTAGCTGGCCCTGATTCTTTCCTGTTTGGAATTCTCTTGTTTTCAGAGTGGTGTTGTTTGCGATATTTTATGTGCTTCTACTGTCTGTGGCCCTGAGAAAACAGAGGATTTTCCAGACTTTGATGATGGGAATACTTTGTTGGGAGGTGTTAGCTGGCCCTGATTGTTTCCTGTGTGGAATTCCCCTGTTTATTTACTGTCCTGGTTTTAGAGATTATATTGTTCTGCATTATTCTATCCCAGTAATTATTTCATATTAAAGAAGAATCTCACTTATCCAACATTCGCTTATACAATGTTCTGGATTATCCAATGCAGTCTGCCTTTTCATAATCAATGTTTTTGTAGTCAATGTTTTAAATTCATTGTGATATTTTAGTGGTAAATTTGTAAATACAGTACAGTAGAGTCTCACTTATCCAACATAAACGGGCCGGCAGAACGTTGGATAAGCGAATATGTTGGATAATGAGGAATTAAGGATAACCCTATTAAACATCAAATGAAGTTATGATTTTACAAATTAAGCACCAAAACATCATGTTAGACAACAAATTTGACAGAAAAAGTAGTTCAGTACACAGTAATGCTATATAGTAATTACTGTATTTATGAATTTAGCACCAAAATATCACGATATATTGAAAGCATTGACTACAAAAATGCATTGGATAATCCAGAACGTTGGATAAGCGAGTGTTGGATAAGTGAGACTCTACTGTAAATACTACATAGCATTACTGTGCATGGAACTACTTTTTCTGTCAAATCTGTTGTTTAATATGATGTTTTGGTGCTTAACTTGTATAACGATTACCTAATTTGATGTTTAATTGGCTTTTCCTGAATCCCTTCTTATTATCCAACATATTCACTTATCCTGCCGGCCTGTTTACATTGGATAAGTGAGACTCTACTGTATATTTCTAATCTTATATTATCTGCTCAGAACTGGATTATATGAGGCTCCTTCTTCACAGCTGTATAAAATGCACACTGAAGTGGATTATATGGCAGTGTGGAGTCAAGATAATCCAGTGCAAAGCAGATAACATAAGATTATAAATGGGTTATATAGCTGTGTGGAAGGGCCTTGAGTCTACACTGCCATATAATCCAGTGCAAATTAGATAATCTGTGGAAGAAGCCTAAGTGAGGCCTAAATCTGCCTGTCCCCTAACTGAAACCTGGCTGTCCCTTGGTTGCTAGGCAACCAAGTGGGCAGAGATTAGCCCTCTAAACTGGCAGCAATTGAATAAAAAAATTATTGCTCTCCCTCTAATTAGGACTTTATTTTTCTTTTCTTTTTGTTATATCAACCTTGAGGCGTGGATGATGGGTTGTGTTGTCAAATTTCGAGGTTGGGGGGCCTGTACTTTTGTTGTTTTGTGAGTCGCTGTGATGCCATCACTCTTTTATATATATAGATTGCTAGAATACAGCCATACAGCCAGAAACCACAAATACCCTAGAGCATTATAATCTATCTATCTATCTATCTATCTATCTATCTATCTATCTATCTATCTATCTATATATTTATAATGCTCTAGGGTATTTGTGGTTTCTGGCTGTATGGCTGTATTCTAGCAGCATTTTCTCATGATGTTTCATCAGCCACAGATGCAGGAGAAACGGCAGGATAAAATGGTGTTAGAACACAGCCATAGAGCCTGGAAACCACATAACCACCCAGTGATTTTGGCTGTGAAAGCCTTCAACAATAAAGCTGTATTTTATTCTTCTGTATATAAATGTCTTACCTGCCTCTCCTCATGGTTCTATCATTCAATGCATTCTGAAAGGGAATGTTGATATAGATCTGCCTACCAAACAGCCATGTTTAGTCCCAATTTTGGGAAAGGTGGGATAAGGTAAAGGTTTCACCTTGACATTAAGTCTAATTGAGTCTGACTCTGGGGGTTAGTGCTCATCTCGGTTTCTAAGCCAAAGAGCTGGCGTTGTCCATAGACACCAAGGTCATGTGACCGGCATGACTGCATGGAGCACCGTTACCTTCCCTCCAGAACAGTACCTACTGATCTACTCACATTTGCCTAACAGTGGAAGCTCATCCTGCTCCCCAGATTTGAACCACAACCTTTCGGTCAGCAAGTTCAGCAGCTCAGCAGTGTAACTAAATATTATAATAAGACTGCTTTTGAACACATAAAGAATTCTAGTTAGTAGCAGATTAACAAGTATGATTCAAAGAACCTTCAGTCTCACAACCAAAAAGTGTGCTGAGGGAACTACGCTCGGTTCCAAGCTACTTTATCATCATCTTTAATTATACAATAGAAAAATCTATTCATGGAAAGAGAAGCACTTTCTACAAGTATTAAATTATAAAATGTTATAGCTCAAATGATTCAGTTGGGCAAATTATGGTAAGATACAAGAATATCATGTTTATGACACAGTAGACAGCATTTTTAATTTTCTATGTCCTGTGCTTTTGACCATACTCAGAAATACAAATTAGTACTACAACCATAATATTTATGCTGCTTTTGAACCTTTGATATATGAATTCTGACATGAGAACAAGACAGCAAGAAAAAATGTTCAGTAAAGAATATAAACAAAGGGAAGGGAAGGGAATCAGCCAAGACTTTATCATATAACTAAAATGTTATTTCCTTGTTTCAGCTGAACCAATGTCTACAAAATCTTTATTACCTATTTGTTTCTATTATTTCCTGCTAATGTTGCTGTCAGCAAAATGCTGAGTGTTTCTAGACATAGTTGCAACCTCTGGTAACTAGACATCAATTTCTTTTTATACACATTCTAACATCCTGCTTCAAGGTGTTGACATTTACTGAATTTGTTCATTAGTTATACCCATAAATTACCAAATTATCAGTAGATGTAGGAAAAATAGTCTTAACTCAAGTCATAATCTGGAGCCATGATTTCAAAATGTGTGTAGCATTTCTTCCATATGAAATTCATTAAGCATTTATTACTGATTAGTCACCAGGAGACAAATCTTTGGCTAAAATTCCATAATAAATTGTCAGTTCCTAATCATGAAGATTTGGCAAGAAAATCATTTTTCAGCTGGCAAACCAGCCCTTTCATAACTTATTTAATGTGCCCGTTATGGCAAAGTTATATACCACATGGTAGATTGAAACAGTAAATAAATATTTAGGGTAGGGGGAATATTTTGTAACCTTATTTAAATGGGTATGTATATCTGCATACATTTTGACATATTATCAGACATTTTGAGATACAGTAACTCATTTTCACATTTGTCTTGTAATCTATTGCCCTACTGGTTTTGCAACTTCTACGTAGTATGGAACTATGTTCTACAAGCAGAATATTGCAGAAGTTGAATATTTCACAGTTCTATGTTGCACAAATGGCCATGGTGGTCCACACTCTTGTTACATCCTGAATAGATTACTACAATGTGCTCTATGTGGGCTTGCCTTTGAAGACAGCCCGGAAGCTTCAATTAGTCCAATGGGCAGCAGCCAGATTGTTCGCTGGAGCGGCATAAAGGGAGCATACCACCCCCCTGTTACATCAGCCCCACTGACCAGTCTGCTACCGAGCACAATTCAAAGTGCTGGCTTTAGCCTATAAAGCTCAACGGTTCCAGCTCAGCTTACTTGTCCAAACGTATCTCCCTCTATGATTCACCTCAGAAGTTAAGATTGTCGGGGGAGTCCCTGCTCTCAGTCCCACAACTCTTGCAAGCATAATAAATGGGGAAGAGAGAGGGCCTTCTCAGTGGGACCCCCGTCTGTGGAACTCCCTCCCTAATGAAACCAGGTCGGCCCCTTCCCTCCTGTTCTTTAGGGGAAAAAACTTAAAACATGGTTGTGGGACCAAGCATTTGAACAGTAGATGCTGCAATAATAACAAGAATGAGTTATGTGACTGACAATGGACAGACCCTGGATTATGAACTTGTACAATTTTTAATGGATGTTTTTATAACTGATGTGCTTAACTATTTGTTTTATCTGTAATTATTGTAATTATATGTGTTTGGCATCTAAAGATTGCCAGTTGTGAGGCCACCCTAAGTCCTGCCCCTCCCCCCCCCCCGGGGGGGATGAAAAGGACGGGATATAAATGAATGAAATAAATGAAATGAAATGACAGCAATACATACTTGTTCTGTCACGCGCTGGGCCTGTAACTATTGTCTTTTGTATAGGGCGTATACTTTATGCCCAGCGGGAAGCCAGGGCGCTTCAAAGAGAGGTTCTTGAGGATTTTCCTGAAAGGGATGGTCTTTTGAGTCTTTAATGAAATAACAAAGTCTTTATTGTTGAACAAATAATAAATCTTCAAGGAGTCAAATAACACTTCAGGGTTTCCTTAATAAACTGTTGGCTTTTCAATCTTGTCCCCAGGGGACAGGCAATTGGCTTTGGATAACTGTACTTTCTCTGTAAGAAGAAAACCCCCTTATAACCTCTCCCAGACTGTCTATCATATGGGCCTAGCTGATGTGGGACCTACTACCGATTCCAAATGCATCTGGGTATCGAGTAGACCTATCAACCAAAGCTTGCAGATGTTTCAGCTGGGGTTCCGTGGATCTGTGATGCTGTTCTCTCTCCGAGGTTTCTTTGGAAACTAGGGCTGTTTCCTTCAGGAGCTGTGAGGCTGAGATGCTGTGAGCTCTCAGCCAGAGCTTTTGGGACTTTCCCCCTGGAATTTCTGTTTCTGTTTTCTCAGATGTTCTATATCCCCGGATGTTCTTGAGATATGAAGCTTTTCTATGGGACGAGCTGGTCTACGTCCTATAGCTTAGCTTCCTTAAGTGAGACTGACTTAAAAATGGCTCCTTCCCTCCCAGAGCCCTGAACAAGGGGCGGAACCAAACTTAATGATGATGGACAGGCGGCCTGCCCTATGACTGCAAACATTAGCAGAAAGAAAATAAAGTTGGAGCTTCTGGTACAGCCGTACCAGCACAATACCAGTCAATATAATAGAAATGGAAAAGATACACTAAATACGGAAAAATAAAGATAAAAAAATAGTCTTTCTTGAGTGTTACACAACCTTGGAAAAAAATCTTGAATTGATAAGAAACTTCACAAAAATTTATTCTGCTAAATTTTTGCTCATGGGTTTTTGTTTTTATTTCGTTTTGCAAAATGGCACAGATTTAATGCAACTATTACTGGATTTTATGTACAGGAAACACTGTTTTCTGCAGGAAAAAAATGTGCAAATTTGCAAGAGTAAGCCTTGAGCCCCAGTGGCACAGTGGATTAAACTACTGAGCTGCTGAACTTGCTGACCAAAAGGTCGATGGTTCAAATCCAGGGAGCGAGGTGAGCTCTTGCTGTTAGCCCCAGCTTCCGCCAACCTAGAAGTTCAAAAATATGCAAATGTGAATAGATCAATAGGTGCTGCTCTGGCAGGAAGATAACAGTGCTCCATGCAGTCATGCCGGTCACATGACCTTGGAAGTGTCTATGGACAACGCCGGCTCTTTGGCTTAGAAATGGAGATGAGCACTAACCCCCAGAGTCAAACACGACTAGACTTAATGTCAGGAGAAAAGCTTTACCTTTACCTTTAAGCCTTCTGCAGCAAATAGTCTTCAAAAGCTGCACAGTTGTCCAAGGATTCACAGTGGAAATTGTGAAAATTACTCAGAGCTTTGCTCAAGAATGAAATCAGTGAAGTATTAATATCCCTAGAAATATCATGATGCCAATATTTTTTAAATATTATAACAAGAAGGTATATTGCAGATATCATTTCCATGCTTGAGAAGTCCTTTTCAGACGTTAACCTGCAACATCCAGAAGTGCAGCCAGTATCATGGTAGTGGTCTTCAGGAAAATCAAGAGGCTGTTGCATCTCTGTGGGATATTGAAATAAAACTCTCTTCAAAATGTAAATAGTGCATGGGCTGATTTAGAGAGATAAAATGAGTAGCCACCTAGATCTAAGGAGAATATGCACCTAAAGGTGCAAAGTAGAAATCCCCATCTGGAGAATAATGATTCTTTGAGTGTAAAATGATGCTTGAGAGAAGAGTATACCATGAGTATGAGTATACCATCCCTTCAGTATGATAGCTTGCAGCAGTAACCCAAGTGGGCCTCTGAAAGATTAAGCTCAAATTCCTTCTTTTTTCAACCAAAAGTACTGGAAAAACATCCCTAGGGCAACTTGTAGGTGCCAGCCCTGCATATCTCCTGGCTAAGATCTCCTCTGGATTTAATTTATACTTGGATTATTTTTGACTTTGCTGTTGGTCGGCTTATTTTTTGGACACTGCACAGACTTCAGATCTAGCTTTGGATACTCACTGTTGTTAATTCTTCCTTATTCTGACTCTCTGGAATAAACAATACATACTGTGCTCAATATATATTTTTTAATTCTTTAGTAATGTGTGGATGATATATGCATAGAAGCGTGTTTCTATATGATCTTGCCTTAAACCGTAAATTCTCACGAGAAACTGTAAGATCTTGCTTTTAAGATTTTAGTTACAGAACACCTTAGTTTTCATAAAATTTATATATATAACATAAACTGTATTAGCAGATAGTTTTTGTTGTCCGCAATGGCAGTTCATCTTTTGAGGGAAAAGATTGATTCCAAAGCCAGAAGTACAGGTTCATGAGCACAACCTCAAACTGATCATAGAATGCATCAGTATCTTCAGTTCTGTTCTGCCTTGCGCAATGCTATTTATTCATCTCAGAATGGCTTATCTTCATTTTATAACTTAATATTTCTGACCCAAATTGCTAGGATACATTCGTTGTTTTCTCAGAGTGCACACATCAAAAAATATCAAATGTATATTTCTCATGAATTTATTTGGTACAGATTGCAGATTTCAACAGCCAGTGTTGACAGGGAGTTACAGGACCCGTTGATTCAAGGTTTTCAGCATTGATCCAAGCTTTAAGTTATCCCTTTGGAGAGACCAGGGTATAAGAATTTGAGAGGAAGGCAAACATCAGCAAATCAAGAGATTGATAAGATAGGAAAGACCTGGAGTATACTGGAAAACAGCCATGTTCTGGTATGGAAAACAGCCTAGTTGTCTCAAGGGAGCGGAAAGGAAAGAATCCTCTTATTTCCATTCCTTTCCATTCCTTTCAGTCAAGACAAAGAGATAAAGCAAACAGAGTAGAGGATTGTAGACTCAAGTATCAAGTTTCTCAGATCACTCCTGACACACACAAAAACCTGCTCAATATCTAAAACTTCATGTCTTTGAAAAGCTAGCATCTCAGGGAGAGGAGTTTTAACCTATCTTTTTGTCAGAGTGACTTCTTTTTCTGAGTGTAAAAAGTTCCATTGTGGAAAATCATTAAAATCTGAAGTCTAAAGTAGTATAGCTGAGGAAGATATGATTGTGATTCATATTTCTAAAGATGTAATGCTTGTTAGCAGAGAAAATTCACAGCTGAAGAATTGTGAGATGCCACTCAAGAAGCAAAGTACATGAGTAGCTAAAGTTAAAGGCAATCTTTTTTAAAGGAACTATGTTACGAACAAAATAAAGGAAAGAGCTGTTAATCCTAGCTACCCTAACTGCATACTACAGTTAGCAAAGAAGTGGAAAATTCCAGGAGTTGTCTAGAAACTTGAGAAGAGGCGAGAAGCTTGAGAATATCAGTCTGTGTCATAGCAAGCATAGCAGATAGACTGATAGACTGGCAATCTTTTTGTTGTCCTTCTGTCAGGAGGTAAAGGTTGGTTATTTTCTGACAGTCTTCTGGTAACTCATTGCTTTGAAGAAATGTTTATGATCTATTGCTTTTTATCTTTTTTTAATGCATCACATAAATTATTTGTAATATTATAGGTAAGTTAATTATGCTTTAACCATACACTTAATTTTTATTTTGGTTGTATTTGTTTTAATTTTGAAAATAATCTTGACTCCCACTTTGAGGGGGAAATAAAAGGTTAGAGAAATAAATGATATTAATCTAATTAAAGTTTGGACAGTACTGAGAACTGCCATTTTGGGCACATCTCAATGTGTGTACATTCTGACAGATGTAGAATCCATTCATCTTCCTGCATTGAAATGCGTACCCAGATCAAGTCCATCCATTAAATGAATAAAGAAAGCATCTCAAGCAAATGTGGTGGCATAAACGATGAAATGATGGAGGCAGAAATTGTGGGGTTTTTTGTATGTTAGAGTTTGGGGCTTGTGGGGTTTTAAGCCAGTCCTTTGTGACACAGGTGAATTGGAAACTACTTGCATGATGATTAGTTACCTTTTACAAAAGCAAGTAAGGATTAGAATCACGGATATAATCAAGAACTACATCCCAACAGGACTCTAGTCAACATTTCATTATTTTGTATAATTTCCATACCAAGAAAATATCTTATTACTTTGCCAGCAGATTTTTGAAAATACCAAATGCAATAAATAGTTTTGTAACAGTGCCTTGAAATAGCATTTTTGTCAGCTCAAGAGTGACCCTAGACTTGGTTTATTGCCAATTGATATAAGGTTACTGTCAAACTCCATAGGCACTGTAATCCAGTTGTAGAAATCTAGGCTGAGGCACTTTGTCTAAAAATAACAGTATATTGTGGAAGCAATAAGAGTTCATAATTCTTCTGATGATAGCTACAGTTGCAAAGTTGGAGTACAGAAGACATATAACACATTTTATAATCAACAATGCTTGGTAATATTTATTTCTAGTATGCCTTTTGTCTTCATCTTTCTATACGTATTACATTCCACACAACACATTCTATGCAAAATTAATTAAAATCAGATTTTTCCACAAATTACCAACATTTGCTGATTGGTTCCAAACATTAATTTAAATTACACTCAACCAAAGTGTAAATATTAAGTTTCATTTACAACTTGGTTCATCAGTGTGCTTTGTAAAGTAAAATAAATACACAATACAAAACATTAGTTTGAACGTTACCAAAATATCTTTTGGATCAAGTCTAAAATATTAACTACAGTCTTTATTTTGATCCCATAAGGTAACTCTGGTGATTCAGTGATTAATCTTGTGGATCTCTATAGAGAACCAGTAAGAGGATCACTTTAAATGACAGTTGGTTTACTTCTACTAGATCCTGTTTTGTCCAGCAGAGTCAACGTCTCATCTCTTTCCACTAACTACCCAATATAGTAACTCCTGGGCTGAGAAACCCACTGGAGCAGGTTTTTGATGCCATAATGGGTTGCAGTGAAACAACGAGGGGCTTACAATCCCAATTCTATCAACATTGGCTATAAAAGTATACTATTGGATCTTGTCCACAGGCTATTATCCTAAATATAGTGATCTAGAAAAAGGACAATTTTGATTGCATTACTTATGTTAGTAATGTACATAATAATACAACACACTAAAAAAATCTAAATTAGTGGTGCTCAAAATGGTGGTCTTTGGCACAGTTGCCTACAATCACAAATTTCTATGAAATAAAGAAACATTTCAGCCTAACTCGTCAGATTCCAATGATATCCCCCTTCTAAAACTCTGCAAGTTTCACAAAAAAAAACAAGAAGGAGAATATTGTAGGAATCCAACTTTATAAATGGCCAAATAAAGAAAAACTTGCAATAAAAAAACTACAGCACAATTTAACATAAAACATTTTAATTGGTCCATTTGGCAATTTCCTTTGGGGAATGAGGAGATTAAATTCTGGATAGCCTTATACTTGGATGGTTGCAAATATATTCTTAAGTAATTGGACCATCTATGGTTCCTGTGGGTGCTGATAAAATGCCTTGCCTAATGTCTTCATCTGTAAAAAAAAAACAACAAAAAAAAAACTAGAGACTGTAGTCTTCCATTGCCTTTCATCCTTTAACGTCTTTTCTGAACTTCCCACCTTTTGGGGAAGGTGGGGCAGAAAAATCACTAACTATATCTCATTCCCTTCCTTGACAAGGTAATTGGTTTGATGGATAATGGGAATGCAGTGTATATAATGTGACTTTGGCAAGACGTTTGACAATTCCAGATGGCATTCTCAAAAGTAATTGGAGAACTGTGAGTTAGCAGATGGCTACAGCAAGGTAACAAATTCCACAGGGGTAGTCATGTTAGTCTGTTGTAGCAAAAACAACAAAGAGTTTGGGTGGCACTTTAAAGTCTAGCAGATTTATTGGATTATAAGTAAGAGCCCACTTCATCAAATGCCAAAAGTATTATTCTCTGTTGTCAAATATGCATAGAAAGTTATATACATATAGATGTACAAAAGCAAGCCATTTTTAAGGAAGGCAAAAGAGCACAATTTGGAACAAAATTATATAGAAATTTCTATTTCAAGGCCAAAGTTACGATAAACATACAATTACTTATTCAACTATTTTTCTGAATATATTTAATATAATAAATCAAGAGACACAATCTAATGTCAACTGTATGTAATTATTTTTAAATCTAGTTCAGCAATATGTAGTTCAGCAATCCTCCCTTTAAAAAAATTTCTTTCCATTTGGTGACTTCCAGCTTCTGTTGGATAAGTCCTAAGAGACTGAAATGGTTGACTATTTTCTTAATGCTGCCATTTTATGTTACACTATGTTATAGCCAGCAATCATGGCTTGCACACACATCAAACACAAGGCCCGTGGTCTGAATGTGGCCCACCACATCATTTTATGTGGCCCACCAGGTTTTCAATGCCAGGGCAACATAGTTACATGTATACATTCTCACAATTATAAATGGTCTTTTGAAGGCAACCATAAACCTTATGTGGAGTTTCACATCCCTGTGTTAGAGGATGGGCAGCATAATTCTTCCTCGTCAATTATATGATTATGACTGTTAATTTTGAGTCCTATTGACATAGGGGTTGGCTCACAATTCATTGAGGCAGGCGCAAGAATTATCAAAAAGGGAAATGGCCTCTGCCTGCATTGCTATCCCAGGGATGTCAAACTCATTTTCACTAAGGGCTCCATCAGCCTTATGACTGCCTTGAAAAGGTCATTTGTTATTGTAGGACATGACTGTATAAATACAGTATAACTATGTTGTCCTGGTATTGCAAGCCTTGAGGGCCACATAAAATGATGTGTCAGGATGCATTTGGCCTCTGGCTCTTGCATTTAGCACACATGTTCTCAACTCTTTTAACTGACAACAAAAAGTCTACACATTAAATATAGTCACTTTCCTTCTCCTGCTCTATATTTAGCATTTTTGTCTGATGAAGAAATCAATGAAGCATCAAAAGCTTGCATTATGCATTTTGGTTGGCCAACAAATGTGTGTGGGGAGGGTTTGTGAACTTGGAATATTGTATTTTGCTGCATGGTGAAACCTGGAATATGTTGTTTTTCAAATTTACAAGTTTAAAAAAATGATAGCAAGATAAATATCACATCCTCCCCCTCTTTCTCCTTTTTTCTGTCTCCTTTTCTTTCTCCCTGTCCCTCCTCTTCTTCTGCTGCTGTTGGAGTTTTTGACTACCAGCTACTGACATTTACCATAGTGCCCTGACAGCCTAATCATTAAGTAAGATGGCATGTGCCTGCTACTTTTACAGAAGGCAATGAGGACAGTTGACAGTACACATTATACTAAATGAGTCATGTTTTTACAAGTTTAATTACCTATAACCAAGGTAGAGCACAAACCGGGAGAAAACTTTCCTAGTTACAACCTCTTATGTAATTCTGCCCCGCCCAGGCTCTAATATCACGTAGGTGAAAGTTGTTTCAGAAGAGTCTTCTCTTGAAATAGATATTCCTCCCTACCTGTTACAATCACCAAATAATAATGAGCAACACCACAACATGTAAATCAGGCCTAGCTAATTGTGACAAATTAAGCAATCACAACATGCATTTTGACCCACTTGGTTCTCCATGTAACATGCTTTCTTATAAAGCAGAAATGGGTGTCATATGGCCTTCCTGTTGGACCACTACTCTCAGCATTCCTCACCATTGGCTATTTTGACTTAAAGTCCAGGACTTGCAGTACAACAAAAACTGGAAGACTATATTATTCTCTCCCTTATTAAAACTATTAAAATTTCTTGTAATGTTTATTACAATATTATAAATTACAGTAATACAAAACAAATCTATTACCAACATTTATACTACTTACTTAAATGTACCTCCCCGGCAAAAAAACTGCACTATCCTTTATTTCTCCTTCCCCCTACATATACAAAAAGATAGTACCTATATTTAGTCAAATCTAGTGTGCCATCGATTGTAACGTGCACATCAGTTTTGAGGTACATATTACAAAAAATGCATTTGCCAGAGAAGCAAAGAGAAGTGGCCCTCTTTTTTCCAAGCCGAGGCTGGCAAATTTGCGAGTCTCGGCTTTGTGGATGGGGATGGAGGGCGGCTTCTCAGGCTCTCTGCTAGAAGGCTAAGGAGAATGGGGTTTGGGATGGAGGGGATTCCCTTCTCCTTAACCTCACAGCTGGGAGACAAAGAGAAGCAGTGCCTTCGCTGAGGAATGTGTTTTCCCAACTGGGCCAATTTGATTAGCTGCCTCTCTGCTATCAGGCCAAAGCTGGCAAGTTCACCAGCCTTAACCTGACAGAGTGGCAAAGGCACTTTTTGAAATACTATTCTAATGCATCATTGAATATTATGTACATCTCCATTTTGGCTAAGCAATTAGGCCAAAAAAACTGTGAATTACATTTAAGTAAATAGTACAATAGTATTGACTTGATTGGGACCCCTGGTGGTGGTGCAGTGTGTTAAAGCGCTGAGCTGCTGAACTTGCAGACCGAAAGGTCCCAGGTTCAAATCCCGGGAGCGGAATGAGCGCCTGCTATTAGCCCCAGCTCCTGCCAACCTAGCAGTTTGAAAACACGCAAATGTGAGTAGATAAATAGGTACTGTTCCGGAGGGAAGGTAATGGCGCTCCATGCAGTCATGCCGGCCACATGACCTTGGAGGTGTCTACGGACAACGCCGGCTCTTCGGCTTGGAAATGGAGATGAGCACCAATCCCCAGAGTCAGACACGACTGGACTTAACGTCAGGGGAAAACGTTTACCTTTACCTTTAACCATTGACTTGATTTATATTAAAATTTCTAAATGATTAGAAAACGCTCATTGCTGGGCAATTTAATACAAATAAATCTACACTTTTTAAAAACACCCTGTATTTAATTTAGACAAACTAATTATATTTCACATTTGTCTTCTCACTTGATAGTTGGCATTGAAAAGTGGAATTTACTTATATCAATTAATTTGTTGGCTCATTTCTGTGTTTAAAGATTTATACTATTGCCTTCTGGTGTAAAAACACTAAAGATAACATAACAATTTAATATTTTGAAAACACTACCCGTCATTTTGTTAAAAAAAAAAAACCCATATATTTCCATAATAAAAGTGATATCATGTGTACAGTCTAATTTTCTGAAACATGGATAGTTTGAATTTTTAAAAACCATTTCTAAAAAGATTTGCATTTGCTCATATGAAAGACAATAAAAGAAGTATTTAGCTTTTAATCCATTTATTACATTTGGAATTCTGGAGCCCAGACCTCCCTCCATTTGCACCTGGGCTGTAGAAGAGACTAGTGTAGCAAGGGGCAATGGCACACACAGCAATGAGCCATTGGATTTTTTGTGGACTCCTGGAAGTGACTCAGACAACCAGCCATTCAGGATTGAGTTTGAACATCAGTAAAAAAAAGCAGAGCTAGGCAGGCTAACCTGATTGTGGAAATTTTCATCAGGTCCACCTGTTCCTCTATAATATCTGCCCTGGGGATGATCCGTCATACAACAGTGTAGTGGCTTCCTCATATTGTCCAGACTGTGATTACAAACATAGCTTTGCCACAACATTGGTGGGCTGGATATGAGGCTAGATAAAAATGGAGGCAATTGGCATGGCTTGGAGGCATGGTCTAACTCAATATCAGTAATCAAGGAACTCCACAGTGGCTTATGTCCATGTGTAATCTTAGTCTGCCCCTCTCTGAATGCCAGCTGGGAATCAGGCTGCAGGATGAAAGTCTACTTGATTAGCAGGTTGATTGGTTCAAAGTATCTGCACCCCATGCCCAAGCCAACTTCTCTGCTGAGATCAATAACAGTTGTGGCCTGATTAACCAGTGTAGATTTTGATGTCGTCCTGGCAAGCTCAACAATTCTTCACTATTGGAGGCTGCAAAGAGATTTAAACACTCAACAGCTATCCTATACACACAAGGTTGCTTCATTCAAGAAATTATATACAAAATAAGTATTCTACAGATATAATACAAATTTCAATAAGTAGCAGTTCAGAAATGACACATGTGAACAAATATTGAAAGCTCCTCAATCATTGTATCTTATATAACAAAAATGAAATATGCATAATAATTAAATAAGGAATAATGTTTGATTCACGTAACTTGAAAATGTTTACAGTAGCACAGGATTCTCAGTGTGTGGGTAGACCTTTCCTTTACATTCATTCCAGAGGAGGAAGCTGTTCTATTTGAATGAATAGTCTTGTTGTTGCATACATGCATCATTATATACTTCTGTATCATCATTTTCTGTAACCAGGCTTGGGTGGAAGCCATTACATATAATTGCTTTTAATACTTAGTTGGGATTGGAATTAAACATAACACTAATAACTTTTTTAAAAGTAACTTTTCAAGAATTTGTAGGAGCCTTGGCTTCTTTGAATAATTTTCTAAAGCAGCCCAAATACTTTTTAATTTGACAAAAATATAAGATCAATTGTAATCTATCACACTATTTTACAATATTCCTGGAGGAATGTTACCATTTTTTTCTTTTTTTAACTGTATAGAATGAACAGTCTGTAAAGAAAAACTGAAAATCTAGGCATAAAGTATAGTAAACTTGGGGCATTGGAGTGCCAAATGCAGTTCTACTTGCTCAGTTACATGGCAACAGATTTCTGGAATAGATCTATTAAATTTTTTAACAGCAAATTTAGTAATGCATAGCTGTGAATTCCCTCCGTGTTCCAGTATCTTGAATCTGTTAGTGTGATCCTGATGATCTGCTTTGGACATCACCCCAAATTACCTCCTTTTTATATTCTAAATATGTTGCATTGTCTTTAACCTGTAGTTATCCTTTTCATTTCAGCTCCGTCCTTGATAGGTATGGTCAGAAAGGACTGGGCTTCCCAAAACAGCATTGCCCTCTCATGGCAAGAGCCTGATTTTCCTAATGGAGCCATTCTGGACTACGAGATCAAGTACTATGAGAAAGTAGGTCTTGACTAAAATGAAATACACCCCTCAAAGCACCATGTTATTATATTTCCCCTCTTTTGTAGATTGACTTGTAATATAGCCTATCCATGTTTATTGAAATAATAATAAATCATTATTTATTTAGTGATTTATTAAAATAATTGGTCTTTTATTATGTATGGCTGTTTTCACTATATCTGGCCAGTTGTTATTTTAAGCCTGGCTTTCACACATAGTAAAGGGCTCTCAAACAGTTTTCTATATTGTTAGCTCATGAAATGAGATCTAAGTGTCTGGAGAAAAGTTCATATAACTACTTCATTATAGATGAATACATGCGGTTTGGAAGGGAATAAGGATATCTACCAGAGCGAAAATTGTAATGTGAATCAGTCATGCTTCCAATTTCTCTTGATTCTGTCACTTATGGGAGAACAGTAAAAAAAATCCAACATCTCAACAGTGACAGTAATGAACACTGATAAATCTTTATAACCTGCTTGCAGAGTGCCTTTTTGTACAGAGAATGCTAAGCATATAGTTTTCGTTATGCTGTTGAGATGGTCTGGCCAAATTATAATCTACATATTGCTAAAGCAAGCATTCTCTGGCATTAATTTATCAATATTTAAAAACTGGATTTTGCCCCTGAAAGAAAATGACAATTTCCATGTTGTAGCTCTCTTGAAAGAAACTGGTGAAACAATAGTCAGAATGGCTGAGACATACAGCACAAAACTGAAGTCCAGTGTCCTGTTAGCAGCAGAATCATTGATATTATTGCAAGTCCTGACACCAATCTTATTTGTGAAAGTGGATCTACACTGCCATATAACGCAGTTTCATATTGCAGATTAATTGCATTGAACTGGATTATATGAGTCTACACTGCCATATAATCCAATGCTATATAAATCAAGTTGTGTGACTACAATGCAGTTAATCTGCATGTACCATATAGCATCTGTGGCAGTACCTTAGCATTGAAGACTTGTATAGCTGATGGAACATGTTGTACTCCTTTAACAAAAAAAGAAGGGTGTAAATAACTTGATACTTCTCTGAGCATTTGCAATGGCATTGGTAGATTGAGCTTTCCAGGAGCCTGTGGTTTGAAAAATCACTCCCAAATATTTATAAGATTTTAACTGCTCAATTGGATGCTCATTTATTTGCCACTTATGTATATTCCATTTCCTAGTAAACACTAGGATTTTGAACTTAATATGGTTAATTACTAGCGTTTCAGTTTTGCAATGATTACCCAGAGCATTTAGTAACCACCGCAAGCCAATACAAGTTAAAGAGAGAAGTACCACATCATGTGCATAAAGGAGGGTTGACAAGGATTTACCTGCTAGGTTAGGAGAGACTAAATTTTAACCAGGGAGACTCCTAGCTAAAGAGTTAATATACATATTAAACAAAGAAGGCACACAACCTTGTCTTACACCTGCATTTGCTGGGATGGCCTTGGTCAAGTGGCCTACCCTGTTACATCTCACTTTCAAACATGTTTTCGCATAAAGGCTAAAAATCAATCAGTAGGCACCTGTCAATATTAGTTATCTCCATTGTATGCCACAACCTGTCTCAGGGAATCATATCAAATGCAGACTTAAAGACAATGAAGGCTGTATAAAGGGCTCCCATGGTCCTAGATCAGTGGTTCTCCACCTATGGGTCCCCAGGTGTTTTGGTCTACAACTCCCAGAAATCCCAGCCAGTTTACCAGCTGTTTGGATTTCTGGGAGTTGAAGGCCAAAACATCTGGGGACCCACAGGTTGAGAACCACTGTCCTAGATGAATATTTATCCATAAAACTGTACCATGATCTCCAGTAGAGCATCCCAGTCTAAAACCTGCCTGCTCATCTTCCAGAAGGCTTTCCTCTACCATCCAGATTGATAGTTTTTCAAAGAGGTGATGAGAATACATCTTGCTGATTACACTTACCAAGCTAATAGCGAGCCCCCAGTCTTCTGGTATACATGCAAACTTATCTATGCACATGTATAATGCTGCTAGAACTGGGGTCCATCAACTCTTATTTACTATAAGCATCTCAGGTGGGATATTGTCAACAGTATTGTTTGTTCAGGTCTACATGTTTTTCTCTGTTCTGTTGATCAAAATAAATTACTCAGATAAGACTGAAACTGAAAAGGAGAAAGCCCTTTGGTGGGGAGGGGATCAACTCTAACCCATAATCATATTTATTTATTTATTTATTTATTACAGTACTTGTATCCCACCCTTCTCAACCAATAGGGGACTCAGTGTGGCTTACAATAAGAACACATATATAAAAATAATACAGAACATTCAATCAATTAAAATTAAATACAATAAACATTCATAAAAATATACATATAAATATACAATTGGCGCATTTCGAGTCTAAACAACTGGGTCTGTCATTGAGTTCTAAAGCGTGTGGTAGTAATTGATGCTCCTATTGTTGTTTGAAAGCCTGGTCCCACAACCAGGTCTTAACTTTTCTACAAAAAGATAGGAGGGAGGGAGCCTGCCTGACATCATTTGGGAGGGCGTTCCATAGGCGGGGAGCCACTACTGAAAAGGTCCTGTCTCTCGTCCCCGCCAGCCGCACCTATGAGGCTGGCGGGACCGCCAGCAGGGCCTCACCTGAAGATCTGAAATTTTGAGGTGGGTTGTAGCGGGAGACACATTCGGACAAGTAAGCTGGGCCGGAACTGTTTAGAGCTTTATAGGCTAAAGCCAGCACCTTGAATTGTGCTCGGTAGTTAATTGGCAGCCAGTGGAGCTGGCATAACAGAGGAGTAGTACGCAAATGGCTCTTGCAGTATGTTTGTGTGTTTGTGTTTGAAAAAAATAACATATTGCACATTAAATTAGTACAATTTATTGGTCTAAGCCCATTTTGTATCATTTTGAATTAATTTAGAAAATAAACTGAAGGAAAGATTACTCTCTTTTCCTCTGAAAAGTTGTTCCAAAGAATCAGTGAACCTCCCAACAATGTAGGATGGTAGAATCTTGTGCTAATGTTGCAGTTGTCCTATATTGAGCTGGAATTCTAACATGTTGACTTAAAGAAGCTTTCTGTTTCTCCCTTGGTCACCTTATGAACCTTATTCCACATTGTTCATGTGGGCCTTTCCCAATATTCCAGATGGGCTTACGGGGGGGGGGGGGGATGTGGCTACCACTGGTTGGAGATAATAGGAAACTACCTTTCTGTGAACTTCCTTATTTGTCTGAGGATCTAAACTATTGAGTCTTTTTGACTTAAATCTATTTTTATAGAGTCATAGTATATTGATTATCTTCATTTTCTGCAGGCTTTACTAATGATTTTGAAGTGTCCTTTCTCCATGCTCTTGTCAAAGCAGTTCAGTTAACAACCTATTATTTTGTATTCCTTACTGAGCACTTAATAGCTTTATAGTCTTTTGCAGGAATACACCTGCTACTCATAAAAACCTTTATGTTTTAGTAGATATTTTACTCAACTGATACATCATGTATTTGCAGTGACCTTGTACAAACTGTTATTTTCTTAATGATAGCTCTCAGTTTTTCATCAAAAACCTGTTCAAGACTTTTATATATCAGTATACCATATTAGCAGAGATGTGCTTAAAAGTAAGGAGACATTTCAAAGTAAATATATCATTCCATAACTATATACACGCATTTACTACATCCTCACAATCTGTTTGGGATTTTGTAGGAATGTACATGCACTAGAGTATTTTCTAGTAGTGCTGAATTACAGCAGATTTCTATTATTCTTTGGCTGTTGTACTTACATGTGTGCTAATTGTGCCCAACCTTCTGCTTAAATACAGAAAGATTCCTCCTCAAGTATTCCTTGTTGGCACTAAAACAACAAAACTCTTTCTGTAAAACATTAATGTGTCTTACTGTCTGGAATTAGCTGGCACAGAACTGCATTAGTTTTAGAGGCCCAGTTTCTTATGATCTCCCTTTCTCTCCAGTTCCTTCTCTGAAAGTGTTCGGCAGTGATACATTAATGCAACTCCCCAATATGTGATTAGCTGCTCTCAGTGCTGAGACCATACATACATACATGCATAAATTAATGTCATTTACGGTGAACCTATCATAGGGGTTTCTCAGCAGGATTTGTTCAGAGGGCATTTGTCCTTGCCTTCTTCTGACCAAAAGACTTTCCCAGGCCCAACCAATAGGTTCCCAAGGCCAAGCTGAGTTTTTGAAATCTGGTCTTCAGATTTCTAGTCCGACACTCAAACTACTACGCCACATTGTAAATGAGAGCACTGTTAACATATTTCATTATGTTACATTTTACAAGCCAATGATGAACTACATTCAGTTGAGAATTATGTTATTAGACTGCTACTCCCAGCATTCCATACCATTGACCATCATACTAGAGAATGGATCCACTTTAAATCCAGTTTCTGTTTCCTGCAGAATTCTGGGATTTGTAGTTTAATGAGACCCAGGACTGAACAGTTTAAAGGCCCCTCCATAAACTACAAGCCTCAGAATTCTGCAGGAAGCAGAAACTGGATTTGAAGTGGATTCATACCCTAGTGCAGTGGTTCTCAACCTTTGGGTCCCCAGATGTTTTGGCCTTCAACTCCTAGGAATCCTAACAGCTGATAAACTGGCTAGGTTTTCTGGGAGTTGTAGGCCAAAACACCTGGAGACCCAAAGGTTGAGAACCACTGCTCTAATGTGATGAGGTAAACTCTGGGACTGAAGCATCATATGATAACTTACCCTGGACCTCACTGGAATTCACTTAGATAATACAAAGAAATTAATATGGCTGAGCATGCGTCTTCAGCCTCATGGCTATTATGTTTATCCAGAAAGGCTACTTTTGTGAGTCTTTTATTTAATTGTGAAGCCCTTACTGGAACTGAAATAATAGAGTCCCAGCCATATTGGAAGACCTTTCTACAATAAAATATTCAGAAGATATCTTCAGTCATTGAACTGTGGAGGAATTCAGTATGTCAATTGTATTAGATATTTAACTGTGAAAAATATTAATAGTGATCCCCTAGAGATGAGATTTAAAGTACTAAGGTCATACAAATAAAGATTTTTTATAGTTGAGAAATATACACCCAAATTTATAAGATCCCAGAGATTACACAGACAATGGAGGTGAATACTCTCAAATCAATACTTCTGGTATTTTAAGCACATTGCAGAATGAGATTGTCATTATCTTCAGCATTGCTTTATCTCCTTTTGTTCATGTCAGTGGGAATTGGGATTAATGACATCACCTGTATTATTTTGGACCAGATTCATAAGCATATAGAACATAGCATTGACATATTGATTCTGAAGCTTTCATATAGGAAAAGAAGTGTTATTGAAGCATTATATGTCAGATGAAAAAGTAGCAATCAATATTTGAGCATTTCAGTGTGTTTTTTCCCCCAGCATAGACTTTCCACCTTACTAATTCTGGTTGAAGTCTGTTTTAAAGCTGATTTAAGGCATGAGCCTGACCTTTCAGCTTTATTGAGCCTTACAAATTACATCTACTTTCATCTTTAGCATCTGTTCTTGAATTCCTAGTTTCAGGTCCCACCAGAAATAAATTTGTCATCATAACTTCCATACATCATATATGATAAACTACCATTCCTCTAGGATGAGTAACAAGTTTATAAATACCTTCTTCAGCCTTCTCAGTTTCTGATTGTTCCCCATTTCTATTTTGTCATCAAGTTTTCTCTTTCTTTTTCGTGGAAATACAATCCAATTAAAGTGATATTTGAGTGGAATTGACCCTGCTCAATTATTTGTGTGTATTCTTTATCATATTTGTGGCAGCTTTGCTAAGGCATTGGCTGGAAATTAAATCTAAAACTTCCAAAGGGCAAAATGCATATTCATTATTTCAACCTTATTTCAAGTAACAAACTTCTTTTCCACAGTACAGACAACGAGGGGAGCACAAACATGTGATTTATTATCCCAATATACTTTGATAATCTTTGCTATGAAAAACTATTGCAGGCAATTTTAATTAAGGAAGCCACTATTTAATATTTGGTTACTATGGCCCTATCTGTTCCATTAGAATTGATGCCTTGCTTATGAAAGTTAATATTCAGTCAAGGGCAGAAAAGCATTAGCAATTGTTGAACATCCATCAGGATAAAAATTTCCCTGAGGAAACCCCATATGTCAACTAGTTATCAAATCTGAACATTCATATTTTCTGTGAGTCAGATGATCTATGGACTACTTGTGAACCATTTTGAAAGTATAGTTCTTTATGTAGTCAAAACAATAGCCTCAGAAAAATCTCAACATTTTTAGAAATACACAAAGAAAGAAGAAAGGAAATAAAGTTATGCTTGGTCATACCAAAAGCATTTCATTCACTCAGTGACAAACAATGGGAAACCTGGCAGCCGGACATAGGTGCCATTTCACCTTCCATCTCAAGTTCCCTGTGAAATTATGTATCTATTATTTATTTTATGCACATGTGTGACGGCGCGAGTGGCGCCATCTATGTGTTGGAACCATAAGTTGCAAGATTTGAATTGTTGTATCATGCCTGATTTTGCCCTTACCCTGTAAATGTAGTTGGATTGGTTATTTATATCTGTCAATCAATGTTGTGTGTACCTGTTATATTGCTCACTCAGCAAAACTGTTTGGCTCCACCTCTTCCTGGAGTAGGACTGTGTTTCCTCCTTTTCATTCCATCAGCAAGTTCTCTATCGGATGGACGTGAAAGAGAGGCTTGGCACTAAAAGCCCTTCAAAAGTTACCTCTCAGCACCAATTCTGAGGTTCTTACCCTTGGGACTCACACTTCATGTTCAGGGCCAACCTGAACAACGTTGAGGAGTCTCAAGCGCCTTCACATCAGTCCTTTGGCAACAGAGGAAGACTCTTGTCTTCAGATATAGGTCATTGGACTGAGGCTGAGTTTGCTCCGGCATTCACAGCCAGAGAAAGAGGGATCTGGACAAGCTTCATGGACTTAAACAATCAAAGACTGTAATGTATATTTTCTTTTACCCCCTTTGTGAACAATAAACCCAGTTTTTGAGTTAACTTCAGTGTTTTGGTCCTTGGGAGTTCCAGTTTCCCTAAAGGAGGGCAAGAAGCAATCCCCTGGGGAAAGATGTCACGTCCATGCCTCTTTCACTAAGAGTACAGCCCCAGGCGCGACGGCACAGTGCTGAGAGAAGCCTTCTTTTCCAGAAGTACTGAGAGAGAAGCCTTCTTTTCCAGAACTGCTGAAAGAAGCCTTCCAGAAGTGCTAAGAAGGGAAAAGAAGGAGTGAAAGGGCCTTAAATTTGCCAAGCCCATAGTCTCCTAAAGATAAAGAAGTCAAAGGAAGCCCAGCCTTCAAAAAATTGAGACATTTACAAGCTTTCCTGCTCTTTTGCATCTCAAGCCACCAGCAAATCCCTACATTCAGCTCTTGCAGCTGCAGCAAGTTCAAGCCTTCTGCAAAGTGGATACATTTGCTAGAAGCCTAGCCTTTGCAAAATTGAGACATTTGCTAGGTTTCCCGCCTTTTTTTTTGCATCTCAAGCCCCCAGCAAATTGATACATCCAGCTCTTGAAGCTGCAGCAAGTTCAAGCCTTCTGCAAAGTGGATACATTTTGCTAGAAGCCTAGCCTTTGCAAAATTGAGACATTTGCAAGCTTTCCCGCTCTTTTTGCATCTCAAGCTAGCCAGCTAATCGCTACATCCAGCTCTTGCAACTGCACAAGATCAAGCTTTTTGCAAAGTAGTTACATTTCTCCAGAAGCCAGCCTTTACAGCTCAACCAAGCCTCTTCCAGAAACCAGATTGCAAAGCAATAAATTTCCAACCTTCTGCATTTCCTGCCATTTATTCAGAGCCTGCTGCAAGTTTATGAAAGCCCAGGCTTAACTTCCCAGTTAAGCAGCTGTTTTAATTGTCTTGTTTAAAATATTGCATTGCCCTTTTGTGTGCCTTTAGTTGTATAGTTATATAGTATTGCATTTTTGTACTGTTTGAAACTTGGGATAAGTTTCCTTTTGAATTTCATAATGGCAAGTCATAGCAATGAGATTTTGCAAACAAGGGTCAAATCCCCCGCCCTGTCAGAGAAAGGCACCCCACAGAGAAAACAATGCTCTGCCTTTTGCAGCAGGAAGGCCAGCTTAGGCAGAGGTTTAACAGAGCTTGGCAAAACCTGCCGACCATAGCTGATGCAATAAGGGCATCCCTTTGCCCAAAGGAAAAGGAAATTCTTAGGCAAGGATTTTTAAAGGCCTTCAATAATGGGAGTGCTATTGCAGAAGAAATAATCTATGTACTGAACAAAATTAACACTCCAGAGTCTTTAGATAGGGCTAAGGAAATTTCTTTTAGCCTACAAGAAGAGAGGAGGCGCTACAGCGCGGTTCTATTTGAACCAGAGCCCAGTTCCTTATTCAAAGGTGCAGAAGAAAGGGTTCAAGGCTCCCCATGTGTAAGCCTTAGATCCAGTCTGCTCAAGATTCCATCTAATGATGCTAGCCTTAAATCCAAGCATTCATCTAGGCGTAGCAGTTCCTCCCAATCCACACACTCATTCATCAGTACTTCTTCCAAAGCAGCCCACTACAACAGAGAGGCTGTGTCAGGATCTCCAATCCTTGACATCTCTGCTCAGCGGACAAAAAACAGATGCCAGCCATAAAGCAGGCCGGCCATAAAACATCAATGACCCTTTGGTATGTAAGAGTCCCTATATATGTGGCACAAAAGAAGGTTCTGGTATTCAGTACAATAAAACTTGTTGGAATCTACTCGCGTGTGTCTTGGTGCTTTCTTTGGAAGACGGTCCCACAGCACAACTGGGAGAAGAGAACCCGACAGGCTGTCCGTTTGAAAATTAGAAAAGAGGTTTTAGAAGCACAGGTATCTGCAGAAATGGCTAAGCAAGACCTTGCCTTCAATGAAGAGGAACTCCTCCTTCAACAGGCTAAAGCCAAGCAGAAACTGCTTCTAGCTCAGGCTAGGGCCCAGCAAGAAGCTGATCTAGTGCAGGCTAGGGTCCAACAAGAAGCTGACCTAGCGCAGGCTAGGGCCCAACAAGAAGCTGGCCTAGCACAGGCCAGGGCCCAGAGAGAAATAGAGCTTGCAATGGCTGAAGCCAAGCAAGATGAGCTGCAACGGGATCTAGATCTGCTTCAAGTAAAAAGAGACACAGCACAAAAGATAGTCAGAGCTAACGTTCTAGCCAAAGCCCTATCACAGGAACTAACACAAGAAAACCTTAGTTTCCTGCCAACACAAGAGCCTACAGCAAAGGTTTCAGCACATCTGCAACTGGAATCACCTGTAGTGCAGAGTCATATCTCCTTTCGCCACCTTGAAGATCGCTCACCTGTTCCAGTGTTCGCAACTTCAAGGCCAGCCCATTCCTCAGAAGTACAGCAAAGCACGGCCGGGAGAGTGCCATCTCTGTCAGAGTCCATTCCTGCACTTAGGCCTCAGAGATACCACCTGTCTACTTGGGAACGAAAGGATGACGTCTTTCAACAACATCCAGATGTCCATTCAGATTGGCAAGGCATGGCCGGGAGTGAACCACCACATTCATCCCTGCATACCAAGTCAATTTTCCCATCGCTGAAGATAAAAGCTTCAGAGGTGCTGCCTGCCAGCAATCTGCTGAACCCAGCATCGCCTACCATCGCGACAAGATGTGTTCAACCAAAGAACATTGAGTTTGTCACGCCACATCACACTACTCAGATGTACCCTTACACACAGGAGTCTCAATTGGGTTCTCTCTTGCGAAATCCAAGAAGAGACATCAGAGACAAAGGCGTCCAGAAATTCACTGACCGACCGGATGACTACCTTCTGTGGAAAATCACCTTCATGAGGGCCATTCGAGATTTCAAGCTAGAAGCGGATGAAGAACTGTCCCTTCTTATGGCGTGGCTTGGACCCAGCTCAGCCGAGCAAGTAAAAAGACTTTATGCTGCTCATGTAGCAGACCCCCAAAGAGCATTGTCCACAGCGTGGTCTCGCTTGGACCAGCGCTTTGGTGCGAGCACTGAGATAGAAGCATCCCTCATGGATCGACTCAACAGGTTCCCATCGCTGAAGATGAAAGATTGCAAACAGCTTTGGGACTTTAGTGATCTTTTACTAGAGCTAGCTTCAGCCAAAGGAAATCCAGAGCTGCCAGGTTTAGCATGTCTGGACCAGCACACGTCGCAGAGTGCCATTCTCTGCAAACTTCCTTTTCCTCTTCGAGAAGCTTGGGGGAAACAGGTGTTCAAGTACAAAGAGGAGAATGCAAATGTATACCCGCCCTTCACTTTTTTGGTGGATTTCATCACTAGAGCAGCCCGTGAGAGGAATGACCCTCAGACAGGTCTTCTCGCTTTGTACCAAGACCTAAAGCCTGAAAAGACCTCCAAAGAAGACAAAGCCCAGGGCAAAGATCTTAGAAGGAACCTGAATGTCAAGATGACAGACGCAACTCCTGCAGCTTCTGCTCAACCAGTCAGCAACAACACCATATCCTGTCCCATTCATCAAAGGCCACACAGCCTAGCTGAATGCAGAGAGTTCGCAAAGAAGCCTTACAAAGAACGACTCCAAATAGTTCAAAAGGCCAAGGTGTGCTTTAGATGCTGCGGCGCCACTATTCACTTCTCCAAAGACTGCAAAGAAAAGGTTAAATGCCAACACTGCAACAGCATCAAGCATTGCTCTGCAATGCACAACTTCGATTCCCTTCAATTCAAAGCAAAGTCAAATTCTCCTGCCAAAGAAGAAACCAAAGAAGACCAAAAGCCTACAGAACCTCAGGTAGCCCTCAAGGCTCCTGCAGTTGCCTGCACCAAGCTTTGTCAAAATAGCCACAAGCCCAGGATTTGCCACCCAATCTGCCTGGCAGAGGTGTATCCAGACAAGCAGCCGTGGAATAAGAAAAGGGTCTATGTCGCCTTGGATGCCCACAGTGACGCATCTCTTGCAACCCCAGAGTTCTTCGACATGTTCGACCTTCATACTGAGACAATAGATTACACCATATCCACTTGTTCTGGAAAGAATAAGATGAATGGCAGAGTTGCAACAAAGTTCAAAATCTCACCTGTCGGACAAAAGGCCAGGTACGATCTTCCTGACCTTTTAGAATGCAGCCTGATTCCCAGGAACAAAGAACAGATAGCCACGAAAGAGGTGGTACAAGCCCATCCTCATCTCAAAGGTATTCAAGATCTAATTCCAGCTTTGGACTTGGAAACAGACATTGTCATGCTTATCGGTGCAGATTGTCCCACACTGTTCTGTGTTAGCAACCAGATTGAAGGTCCTAAGGGATCACCCATGGCCCAGCAGTTGCCTTTAGGATGGACAGTGTTAGGCCCAGTCTGCCTGAACAAGATGTTCCAGCCTGTCACTAAAAGGCCTTCACTAATGCAAGGAAGTGCCAGCCACATCTCAGTTTGCTGCCAGGGAGTAATGCCCGATTACTCTTCCATCTTCAAAGTCACAGAGAGAGATGAGCAAACAGCCTTCTCTAAAAATGAACAGAAGTTCCTTGAGATGATGAACAGCCAAGTCACTCAAGACTCTGAAGATAATTGGATAGCACCTTTACCTTTCAAGCCGGTAAGACCATCTCTACCCAACAACAGAGATGTTGCCCATCATCGTCTCCTGTCCTTAAGAAGAAGGATGCTAAAGGATCCGAAGGTGAAGACCCAGATCACCCAGTTTGTGGAAGACCTCTTCAGAAGCAACTACGCTGAACCAGCCAGCATGTGTGTGAAGAGAGAAGAGCAGTGGTTCCTGCCATACCACAAAGTGACTCATCCTCAGAAACCTGACGAAGTCCGTATTGTTTTTGATGCTAGTGCAGATGGCCAAGACTTATCAAGGCAAGGTTTAAATCCAGCCAAGTTTGAAAGATTTTCAAAATGGACTAGACTTCAGGCAGCCATTGCCAGGCTCATACATTACATCACTACAAAAAACAGTGGTGCAATTCAGCCCCAAGATCTTTCGAAAGCCTCAACAGTCATCCTGAGATCTACTCAAAGACAGTGTTTTTCAGAAGAAATAGCTTGTTTAGAAAGAAAAGCATCCTTGTCCAAAAATAGTTGTTTAAAGGACTTGAACCCCTTCCTGGACAATGAGGGTCTCCTTAGGGTTGGAGGTAGACTAAAAAGAGCAAAGATTAGATCCTGTGTTAAAAATTCTGTTATTCTGCCACACCATAGCCACATAGCTCTGCTGTTGACACAGCATTTCCACTCAAAGGTCAAACACCAAGGAAGGTAATTTACAGAGTCTGCCCTAAGAAGCTATGGGTTTTGGATTGTTAAGTGCCAACTTAAAGGTTGGGGATTTGGTGTTACTTAAACAAAGGATGCTCCTAGAAACCAATGGGCTAAGGGTATTGTGTCAAAATTGTATCCTAGCTCTGACAATAGAGTGTGCAAGGCCCAGGTTAAGGTCGTCTCTAACGAAAAGGTTTCTTTATTGGACAGGCCTATTAGCGACATGGTCGTATTATTTTCACAAGACATACAGTCTTAAAGTTATTAGAGTTAAAGGTATTTAACTCCATTTTGTTTAGATTTCCGAAAGTCCGGAAATCTAGGCCGGGAGTGTGACGGCGCGAGTGGCGCCATCTATGTGTTGGAACTATAAGTTGCAAGATTTGAATTGTTGTATCATGCCTGATTTTGCCCTTACCCTGTAAATGTAGTTGGATTGGTTATTTATATCTGTCAATCAATGTTGTGTGTACCTGTTATATTGCTCACTCAGCAAAACTGTTTGGCTCCACCTCTTCCTGGAGTAGGACTGTGTTTCCTCCTTTTCATTCCATCAGCAAGTTCTCTATCGGATGGACGTGAAAGAGAGGCTTGGCACTAAAAGCCCTTCAAAAGTTACCTCTCAGCACCAATTCTGAGGTTCTTACCCTTGGGACTCACACTTCATGTTCAGGGCCAACCTGAACAACGTTGAGGAGTCTCAAGCGCCTTCACATCAGTCCTTTGGCAACAGAGGAAGACTCTTGTCTTCAGATATAGGTCATTGGACTGAGGCTGAGTTTGCTCCGGCATTCACAGCCAGAGAAAGAGGGATCTGGACAAGCTTCATGGACTTAAACAATCAAAGACTGTAATGTATATTTTCTTTTACCCCCTTTGTGAACAATAAACCCAGTTTTTGAGTTAACTTCAGTGTTTTGGTCCTTGGGAGTTCCAGTTTCCCTAAAGGAGGGCAAGAAGCAATCCCCTGGGGAAAGATGTCACGTCCATGCCTCTTTCACTAAGAGTACAGCCCCAGGCGCGACGGCACAACATGTGTACTACCTCTGATACAGGAGTGGTTCTATGAACTTTGTAATTATAGTTGTGGGTAATCCAAATTTTCACTAATTTATCTAATCTGTTTTTAAAATCCTCCACCCTTGGTGTCCATAATTGCTTCCTGTAGCAGTGAATATCATAGTTTAATTATACATTGTGTGAATCGTTGTGCCCAGCTCAATAATAACACACCTGGTAGCTGCAATATACTGACTGCGATTGTGAGTAGAGGAAAGAAACAGAAGAGGCAGGAGCAGGATTTGTTTACCTATTTATTTATTTTATTATTTATTTATTTATTTCCAATATTTAAAACCAATCAATTAAAACATCAATTATTAAAACATCAATTAAAATCACACCATCCAAAACATAATCCAGGGCCATTCCATTGAATCGTAGTCACTTATTGCACTGCTCCAATTATTTGGCAAAAGTTTGGTCCCAAAGCCAGGTCTTAAGTTTTTTTCTGAAGTTCAGAAGTGGCTGATCTAATAGATTGAATGGACTGCCCTGGCAGATGAGTGACTGCTTTGAACCTGAATTTCACATTACAACATTTGATTGCAGGCTCTGTTTATTCATATTATTATTATTATTATTATTATTATTATTATTATTATTATTATTATTATTATTATACCCCGTCTCCATCTCCCCAAAGGGACTTGGGGCAGCTTAGATGGGGCAAAAGCCCAGGCAAATACAATAAGAAATATAAAACACATCAAATAACAAAAATCACACTTGAATGAGAATAAGCATTAACATAAAATAATAAGAATAAAATAAAATAGCAAAAACATTGGTAAAAAACAAATTAAAATACAGCAATAGAATAATAAAAACGAGCTGGGCAAAGTGCACTAAGTGAGTTTTATAAACAAGAGGTAGTTGATAAAGTGCTACAAAATCATGGGAGATTTGGAGTGGGGTGGATCTTGTGGTTATATCAGAAAATTAACAAAGCAAAAGTGCAACCAATCAGAAAGTGGACACCAAAACAAAAGTTTATCATGCAGATGGGCAGTTCTTATCCAAAGGCCTGTGTGAAGAGCCAGGTTTTAAGGCTCCTCCTAAACGCAGCCAAGGTGGTAGCTTGCCTAATTTCCCTGGGGAGCGAGTTCCAGAGCCGAGTGGCCACCACGGAAAAAGCCCTCTCCCTCGTCTCCACCAACCATGCTTGCGACAGAGGTGGGAGCGAGAGGAGGGCCTCTCCCGACAAACAGAGAGATTGTGCAGGTTCGTAGGGGGAAATGCAGTCACGAAGGTAGGTGGGTCCCAAACCATTCAGGCTTTGTAGGTGATCACCTGCCCCTTGAATTGAGTCCGGAAGATGAACGGCAGCCAATGGAGCTCCTTAAACAGGGGGGGTAGACTGCTCCCTCTAATTCGCTCCAGTTAGAAACCTGGCTGCCGAGCATTGGACTAATTGGAGTTTCCGGGCCGTCTTCAAGGGCAGCCCCACATAGAGCACATTGCAATAATCTAGCCTAGAGGTAACTAAGGCATGGACCACCATGGCCAGAACAACATGGTTTTATTGCCAATCCATTTCAAGTATTATTTGGTTTTTTATATACAGTAGAGTCTCACTTATCCAACATAAACGGGCCGGCAGAACGTTGGATAAGCGAATATGTTAGATAATCTTCAACATCTACGTTAGATCCCTGGCTAGTTGGCTCGGAGTTTTGGCCTAGACTGCTATCAATATGCGGACGACACCCAACTCCTTCTGCGCTTGGAGCCTGGAGCAACGTCAATACCAGACAATTTCACCTTATGTCTGGAGGCTCTGTCGAACTGGCTATGTGCTAACAGACTGAAGGTGAACCCGGCGAAGACTGAGATTCTCTAGCATGGCTGCTCGATTGGTCTGACCCATTTGCTACCCACCTTCGATGGTGCTGCCCTATCTCCTTCGCCTACTGTTAAGAGCTTGGGTGTCGTTTTGGATTCGCAGCTGACAATGGAAGCTCACGTCGCTGATGCCAGCAAACGGGCCTTTTTCCATCTACGACAAGCGAGGCAATTGGCACCCTATCTATCTGATGAGGCTCTGGCAACAGTTATCCATGCCACGGTCACGTCTAGGGTGGACTATTGCAACGCCCTGTATGTTGGTCTTCCGATGTCTATGACCTGAAAGTTCCATATTGTTCAGAATGCGGCAGCCAGGCTACTCACAAGAACACCCATGAAATGCCATATAACACCAGTGCTGCAACATTTGCATTGGCTTCCAACTGATTACCGTGGTCTATATAAGATGCTAGTTCTGACCTTTAAAATTCTTTACGGCCAGGGCCCATCGTACCTTAGGGACCGTCTCTCCTTCTCCCATCATCGGAGGTCGCAACGATCATCCCAACGCGACTTACTTTATATACCGGGTCCTAGAGAAGTGCACTTGGAAAGGACCAGACACAGAGCTTTTTCTATTTCTGCCCCTGCCTTATGGAATGCCTTGCCGCCCTATATGAGAGCCATGCGTGAGTTAGGGCCTTTTACCCTAGCACTTAAGACCTGGCTTTTTACTCAAGCTTTTGATCTATGTTAATTTTATCAATATTTGTATGTATGTATTTTTATCCTTTACAATTTAGCTTGTAAATCGCCTAGAGCATCTTGGATGGAGGGCAATTAATAAATAATTAAATGATGATGATGATGATGATGATGATGATAAGGAGGGATTAAGGAAAAGGCTATAACACATCAAATTAGGTTACGATTTTACAAATTAAGCACCAAAACATCATGTTATACAACAAATTTGACAGAAAAAGTAGTTCAATACGCAGTAATGCTATGTAGTAATTACTGTATTTATGAATTTAGCACCAAAATATCACGATGTATTGAAAACATTGACTACAAAAATGCGTTGGATAATCCAGAACATTGGATAAGCGAGTGTTGGATAAGTGAGACTCTACTGTACATCATACATTCTCTGTTGATTATTTTCCTTTGCTCATACTCCTTGATTTTTCTGATTCTCGTGCTTAATGTCTTTCCTTACAACTACTGAACTCATTTCAATCTGGAAAATATATACAAGACTAGCCATGTTGGTCATACTGCAAAACTTAACAACATCCAAAATCCATAAAACAGTGATACCTTTATTGAGCCAATCAAAACAGCACAAAAATATAATGAAAACTTTCAAAGTTTCACTGAATCTTTCATTGGGCTAAGGTGTTAAAATCAAACAGGAAAAAATGGGGAAAAAACCACAGAATTACAGGCCTACTTTTCATCAAGATGAGAGAAGAAGTGAAATCATGCCTGACCCAAAATCAGATGAAAGACCTTCTTTCCATCCCAACTGCCACTGCTCTGGCCTTGGAGAGAGAGAGAAATGACAGCATCTCCTGGATTTAATCCCCTCACCCACTGATATCCAATTCCCTGTGTGCCATATCTTTAGATTGTAAACCTTAGGGCAGAAAACTGTATTTTGTTTATTTGTTTTCTTGTAAAGCACCACATATAGAATTACACTACTACATAAACAAGTGATGGTGATGGTAGTTCTGTTTTGTTGTTGTCAGTTAAGATGTTCTGGAGGGATATCAATGAAAGCAAAGGTTATGCCCCTCTTTGGCCATGTGAGTAAAATCTAGGCAATGGACTAAGGACCTTTTCACACTTACCTCCCTGTTGCTCCATTTTGCTCCACGCCTTCCTTCTTTCCCCCATCACAAGGAGGGAACAGAACAAGGTGCATTGGTGCCCTGTCCTTGTCCCCATCAGATGGGGAAAGGGGCATAAAAATGCTAGTACTGTAGCTCCATTGGAGCTACCCAAAACACAACGTGCCTTGCGTTAGTGATGAGGAAGTGTCATAAGACACTTCCTCACCACTTCGAGGATCAATGGGGTGGGCCAAGTCAGCATCATCTGTTGGCGCTTGGCCGTCCCCATCCCAAAAAAGAAGAAAGGGGCCAAAAGCCCCAAGTGTTCTAAGATCCTTAGGCTGAATCTACACTGCCCTGTATCCCAGATTATCTTGAAAGGTAGACTCATATAATCCAGTTCAAAGCTGATAGTCTGGGATCTGATCCTGGGATGTAGAGCAGTATATCCAGAATGAGATTTAACTCCTAAGCTTTCTACTTCCCATAAAGTTACAACTTTTCCACAGGGACCAGATTTGGTGTGTTTTACCTGTATAACACTTGATGCAACATTACAGAAGTTTCTGGAAAATTTCAATTTCTAGGAAATAGGCAGGTAGCCACACCCAGAGAACAACAGCCTGAATCTCAGAGGAAGTTACATTTTCTATTGTCTAGACCAGGGGTCCCCAAACTTTTTAAGCAGGGGGCCAGTTCACAATCCTTTGGACCATTGGAGGGCCGGACTATAGATGGCCACCGAGCAATAATAATTAATAATAATAATAATAATAATAATAATAATAATAATAATAAAAACTCAGCCGCTATCAGGACCTCAAGATTGAACTTCAAAAACTCTGGCAGAAACCAGTACAGGTGGTCCCGGTGGTGATGGGCACACTGGGTGCTGTGCCAAAAGATCTCAGCCGGCATTTGGAAACTATAATAGACATTGACAAAATCACCATCTGCCAACTGCAAAAGGCCACCCTGCTGGGATCTGCACACATCATCAGAAAATACATCACACAGTCCTAGACACTTGGGAAGTGTTCGACTTGTGGTTTTGCGAAACGAAATCCAGCATATCTATCTTGTTTGCTGTGCCATACAACGTCGTTGTGTTGATAATAATAATAATAATAATAATAATAATAATAATAATAATAATAATAATAGGGTTGGAAGAGACCCCTTGGGCCATTGAGTCCAATCCCCTTCTGCCTTTGTGCACCGAAAGCACAAGCAAAGCACCCCTGACAGATGGCCACCTTGCCTCAATGATAATAATAATAATAATCATAATAATAATAATAAAATTACGATCTGCCAACTGCAAAAGGCCACCCTACTGGGATCTGCACGCATCATCCAAAAATACATCACATAGTCCTAGACGCTTGGGAAGTGTTCGACTTGTGATTTTGTGATATGAAATCCAGCATGTCTATAATAATAATAATAATAAAACTTTATTTATACCCCGCCACCATCTCCCCAATGGGGACTCGGGGCGGCTTACATGGGGCCATGCCCGGGAAAAATACAATATAACAAAATATAAAAACAACATATCATAATACAATTACAACAATACAATAAAGGATCATATACAGTACAACACAAAATCCAAAAAGCAATATAACAGGGCAGGCCGCACGAATACTCAGTTAAAACTCGGGGTGAGAAAAGGATAAGAATAAAGGATAAGAATAAAACCACAGGGAACTAGGGAAAAGATAGGAGACAGTCTAGAGCAGGGGTCCCCAAACTTTTTAAGCCGAGGGCCGGTCCACAATCCTTCAGACTGTTGAGGGGCCGGATTATCATTTGAAAAAATACAAACAAATTCCTATGCACACTGCACATGTCTTATTCGTAGTGCAAAAACAACAACAAAAACAACAACAACAGCAAGAACAATGAAAGAACAATACAATATTTAAAAATAAAAACAATTTTAACCAACATACATTTATCAGGATTTCAATGGGAAGTGTGGTCCAATGAGATAGTCAAGTTAATTAGCGTTGTTGTTGTTGTTGTGTGCCTTCAAGTCATTTCAGACTTTGGGTGAGCCTAAGTCTAAAATTTATTTATTATTTATTTACTGCATTTATTTACTACATTTGCATCACACCTTTCTCACCCCAAAGGGGACTCAGAGTGGCTTACAAATTATATGTACATACAATATATTATATTATTAGCATAGCACAATATTAGCATTATATATTACTTTATTGAACTATACCACTATACTATAATATTATTAGTAATATAGAATATATAATTAATATTATTATATGGTATTATTATTAGTGTTATATTGTATTACATTATAATATTATTATCAATATTATACGTATATACAATATATTATATTATAAAACTGAGGGTGGGGGGCAGGTAAATGACCTCGGAGGGCCGCATCCGGCCCCCGGGCCTTAGTTTGGGGACCCCTGGTCTAGACTTTATGACTTTTATGTCTTCCAATGCCCACGTGGCCAAAGAGGGAAGTGACTTCTGCTTGCCTTGATATCACTGTAGAAGACTATCTTAATAACGACATTTTGACAAAATGTGAATTGTGAATGTGAAAAATAATATTAGACTGTGACTCTAATATCATCATTTTTTTCTTCTCCTCCTGTTTGGTTTTGAATTCCTTTGATTTATGAATAAGCCAATGAAGCTCCTAAAGGTTGCATTATGTATTTTGGACTTTTTTGGTTGACCAAACAAAGGCCTCATTTCAATATAATTTTTATCAGTCATTGACAAACAGTATGAACTATCAGTTACCAAATTTTCAATGGACATTTGTTCATAGGCCTGGACTATCCCTTCCACTTTTTTCTCAACTGCCATTTTTTCCTGTTTTCTCCATGGAAATAATTAACTTTTACAAACACATGCTCCTAACTAAACTTCAACCACCATTTCTTAACTATTTCAATCGTTTAAAATTATCTGTTTTAAAAAAGTTCTTTTTTATCATTTTGTTAAATGTCATTTACCTTCAAGTCATCTGTGATTTATGGAGACCCTATTACAGACTTTCCTTAGCAAAATTTATTCGCAGGTTTGCCATTGCCTTTCTTTACAGCTGAGTGATTTGCCCACAGCCCCCCAATGGGTTTACATGGCACAGTGGGGGGTTGACTTGAATTACTGTACCATGTTGGCTTTCCAGTTTACTCAACTATATATAAATAATAGGATATCCTTGGACTATAGTGTTTCTCTGAAATACACTTTACATTATTTAAATGTATTGGATCTGGTCCCATAACCAGTATAAATCTTTCTATTAGTTCGAGAAACTGATAAAATAATCATTATTAGGGCCCTTCCACACAGCCATATAACCCAGAAAATCAAGGCAGAAAATCCCACAGTATCTGCTTCAAACTGGGTTATCTGAGTCCACAATGCCATATATTCCAGTTCAAAGCAGAAAATGTGGGGTTTTATTCAGCTATGTGGAAAGGGCCTTAGTCATAAAGCAAATGGGAGGAGTGATTTATCTGCATATTACTTCATGAAAATGAATATATTGCTGAGTTCCTGTAATAAGAGGTAGATTTGCCATGATCCATTTTAATCAAATAGAGGTTTTAAAGTAGGGACTCGTATCTAAATGTTTTGAGTTGTAGATCTGATTTTTTCTGCTTGCCTGCAAGGTGTAAAAGAAAACTAGCATGACTACTAAACACTAGAAGTGTATTGTAGACTTTTCTTCAAGTTTTGATAATAAATGTGGGAGTTGTCATTCACCTACAATGTAAGGCTTTCTAGGATGTAAGCGAATGTTTTCATTACATTTTTCATTACATTACATTTTACCTTTAAGGGGAAAGGGCATTTCAGCCATGGTATCTTCTATTGCAAACACACATGAATTTCAACAAAGTCTGATTGCTTTCTTGTTCTTACCATAATCTTAACACTTGTTGAACAGGCAAAATTTAATTGGGTTTCAGGGAATGTAGTCCTATAATATTCTTTTTGCTGTTGGTTTCCTTTGCATATTCCAATTTTATGTATATAAATATTTTATACCTTCCTTGTTCAGTTTACATGTTGATTCCTATTGAAAAATCTAATAATATACTCCAGGCTTCATTAAAAAATAAATAGCAACTTGAAGACACCCTACAGTATAGGTTTTTTTTTAAAAAAAATAGTCTACCCTATTTTGAATTATGAGCATCACTGATCATTTAATTCTTCCCTCACCAGTGCTTCATTTCCCCTGCAGACTACAACTTAACCATACAGCAATTGTTACATCCATTTTCTGCTGCTGAGATAGTAGTGGTGATGCACTGTTTCTCCTGATCAGTGTTAAAAAGCTTGCTGTGTCATAAATCACTTCAGTTCAGCTGCATTAGATTAGACTTAGCTAGGGCAAAGGATTTATGTTTATATTTATATGTTTTACAACATAGTGCTTTATTTCAAAAATAAACTATCCAAACCTTCAGTCCTTTGTTTTTCTCCCCCACTCCTTGCTGCATATGTTTTAAGTCAAATGTATTTTTACCAAGATAATATGATTAACAGGATAAGAAGGGCTTCTGTTAGCTTGATGGACACATTTTTGAAAACAAACAACCACATTCCATATTCTTATGGTGCCCGAAGGGTGCCAAGGTATAGGTTATATGGATGCTTATGGACATTTCTGTTCTTATTTGAATTATAGACATGAAATTCAGCAAGGTGGGAAGATATGAAAATCCAGGGAGACAGAGATGGTGGTTGAATAATGAACTTGAAATATGCTTCTTGTTCTATATAAAGCATATGAACTGGTTGCTCCATAAATTATTTTTTTCAAACCCTACAAAAGTAGGTATATATATTCTGGTCACAATCAAACACGTCTCCTATTAGTTCTAACGTAGTGAACACTGAGGCTTAACTGTTTTGCACTCAAGTCACTGGGTACCAAAGAGTGTCTGAAACAACATTCTGAATAATTCTATTTTTAAAAAATCATGACCTTCCTTGGCCTTGAGTTGTTGCCCTAGCAAGATGAGCACTTTGACTAATTTCATCAGCAGTTACATGCAAAATGAAATAGGCATGATTATGATGAACTCCTAGAGGACTGGCAGCACATGACCTCATTGCACTGCTTACTAAAAAGCTGTAACTTTCATAAGCAATTAGGGAACAGTAATTAACAAATAAAGAGGCCTGTTATAATCACTGTCAGTTTCCAACCCTCTTATTTGTGTACTGTGTCTTTTGACTTTGTTCTGTACTTTACATGTCATACCTTGAAGATCTGTGATTTCATCAGGATGGGTAGCCGTCAGTCTGGCAATACAGATTGCAGCTATTCTGTATTATCCTTGAGTTTATAGTTCTTATGACGACTTCTTCACATGGTGGCCAACCCTTTGTACTTAGCTAGGACAGTTCTTAGATGGCTCTACAGGGCCTGTACTCTTGAGTTTTACCAGCTTGATCGTCCCTACCAAAATGTTGTTCTTGGTTGACATAGCTTTAAAAATCCCACGATTACTTCCACATTATGATGAGATAGCTGAGCAGGACTTTGTGGAGGTTGACATGTCACATTATGACATGATACATTATGTATCTGTATACCCTAGTACTGAAGTCCTATGAGATATGAGAAGCAGTTCCTAAATACATAGATACTTGGCAAACAAGTATATTTTTTCTCCCAAACTTTATTTTGTGAGATATGCTTTAACAAAATACATACATACATACATACATACATACATTGATATAGAGATAGCTTTCCAAATCAGTGAGACTATAAAACCCTTTGTCCGGTTTGTAAAACTAAACATGAAGAGTTAATTTTCTTTTTCTTTTTACCCACAGGTCTACCCACGGATAGCGCCGGCATTTTGGCACTACCTGCGGGTAGAAGTGAGTAGTGGACATTTGAATACTCCCACATCTACATGTTAAATTTTCTTAGTAGTTATTAAAATCCTAATTTGTTCATTTTTCAAAGTATGAAGCTGCCATTTTAGCTGCCATTTCCTTTGGATGTAGTCTTTTTCTAATTTCATATAATTTTGGCTCCCATGTAATTACTAACCCAATTCACAAGGACACAGTTCTCACTTTATAAATGATAACACAACATTTAAGATATATCTAAGGCTAGGTTGTGTTATACGTCTTGGTGACAGCTTTCGCCCCCTTTAATGAACACTCTTTGACATTCATAAGAAATTTAGTTCTGAAAGATTATTATTATGCAGCTTTCACAACTCAGCTTGACATCATTTCCCCCTTTCCCCCTTTTTTGTCTCTCAGGAGCATGAGCAGCTGAGCTATTCCTCCACAAGGTCGAAGGCTCCCAGTGTTATCGTCACAGGCCTCAAGCCAGCCACCAAGTACATATTTCATATCAGAGTCAGGACCGCAACAGGATACAGCGGCTATAGCCAGAAGTTTGAATTTGAAACTGGAGATGAAAGTAAGTCTTAACTAAAGGCATAGAAAGGTAGCATTCTAAGCAGCTAGACATTGGAAGTAATAGGTGTAATTAACTCCACTATTGACACAAAATTTACATGGAATTTTAAAATGCACTTTAAAGGTGTGTTGGTTCAGAACAATCTGACTTCTCAATATCCTAAACTGTTCCTGGACTTTTCTTCTGCTGTTATTTTTGATATCCCTCAGTCTCGCCACTTTCCCAGACATTCCGAACTAGCTCATGATGTGCTCCAAAAAATCTAAACTTTTATCCTGTTAGATAAGAATGTACATTGAGTTGCTTGCCCTGAAAGGGATCGTGCTTTTGGGATTTTTCAAATCACCTGTTTCCAAATATCCAAGCTTCTTGTGAGCTCTGAAGGACACACATAAACTGACACTGTCATGCTGCCCCTTGTGCCTCTTTCACTGTGAACTAGTAACTTATATTGCCTAAGTCATGTGAAGATAGCTCGCTTGCTACCATCTCTCTCTACTGCAAAGTTATCACAAGTCCAGAGTGCCTGATGATAAATGAATGTTGTGCTCACCTTGACTCTGCTGGAACTAGGCCTTTATTTTGTATTAAGGATCAACAGATGACAGATTGGTGCCAAGGGCTGCATGTTCTCTGAGCAAACAGAACTTGTGAGCATTTTCTTAAAGCCACTCTGATATTAAGGGAGCTATATTAGTTCAGTTTAGATCAGTTCAGATAATTCAACAAAACAGAATTACATTGTTTTAGAATTTTCTGTGTCCAAATCTACAAGCCACTCAAAAGAAACTTCAAAGATGTTAGGGTCCAAATCTGCAAACTTCTGGTTCAATGCAATTCAATAGCAAAATGCAGTTAATCAGACCTTGCCTTAAAACTATAGTGCTGGATAATACCAAATGAGACTGTTTGATCAACACTACCTCAAAAATATATTCTTGAAAAAATATTTCAGCCGGACAATAGTTCACGTATAAAATTGAGACCAAAACAGTGGTTAGGACTAGGCAACATCTTAATTGCTGTATCTAACAATGCTTCTTCCTCAAGAAGGACTCCACTGTCAAATCAAATTACTCTTCTGAACCAGAACTCTCTAGAGAAGATTTGGAGAAGCTCTGGAATCTGCACAAGAAGATAGGAAGGGAATGTCATGTTCTATGGATAAGAGTCTATTTCTTTTATAGTTGATATATATCTAGAACTCCAACATGTAATGTATTTTTAAGAGTCTATATTTTATGGTTAATTATCTCAGAGACAAAGTTTGGAAGTATGCATGTCATGAAGTCATTCTGTATGCCACTTTCATCTAGGAATAAGAACATTTAGAGTTTCTATGGAAATTCCACAACTCACATGGCCTTGTACATGGTGATGGTGTATATGGCAACCTCTGTGGTTAAAGATTTTGTGTATTTGTATGATCATTTTCAAGTCTGTGGGCAAGCAAATATAAACAAGTATAATTAATTTAATTTAGTTCTTCATTAGGAAGAACTTCCTAACTGTAAGAGCTGTTCAGCAGTGAAACTCTCTACCCCGGAATGTGGTGGAGGTTCATTCTTTGGAGGCTTTTAGGCAGAGGCTGGGTGGCCATGTGTCAGGGGTACATTGAAGGTGAATGCAATTTTCCTGCTTCTTGTCAGGGAGTTGGACTGGATGGCCCACGAGATATCTTTCAACTCTATGATTCTATGGTAATGCAAATCACTGTGAAAACCTATTTACAACATTTTCATTGTGATACCTTTTATTTAATTTGCAGTCTTTGGGAGTGAACCATGTCAAAATCAATGGGTTGGGCGTATGTATATGTTAAAAATAGGATTCACTGTTCATGAATGTGCATTTAAAATAAGTAGATTTTTCTTTTTAAAAAGTTGAAGTAGACACTGATACTATTAGGTTGTATTCAAGAACTACCTTTGAATTGTAGTTTTCTGGGCGGGGGGGGGGGGGGGGTTCTTTAAGAATTATATGGGAAATCCAAATGATGAAGTTATCAACAGTTCACATCAAACAAAACTGAGCAATTGGGAAATGTGTTTAAAACTTCTGTGAACTTTAGAAAAGATATGAGATAATTCCAAATTAAGAGGCAATACTAGGAAACCAATGCCATCCAATTAAGGACTGTATTAGGTACTTATGAGTTTTCTGACTGAATGAGGAATTGATGACACATGTATACAAACAATCAAATCATGAATGTGGAATTTAGGTCTGAAGTAGCAATGGAATGCTTTAACTTTCTTTTGGTTATATTAATTAAGCAGTTTTAGTAAAAATCATACAGTAAAACAGATAAAATATAATTGTGTGTCTAAACGTTGGGCTTTGGAATGTTTTTCAATACATATGTCATGTTCTCTTGTGGCTAAAATAAACCCAGGTGTCCTTACAGTTTAAAGATTATTCATATTGGGTTGCAAATTCAAATACAGGATATACAGTATTTGGAGTGGTTACAAGAATATAAGAATTGTTCTGCTTCAAAGGCAAGTTAATCCAGTGCTGACTCTCCAACAACCACTAGTGATAGTACCTCTAAGAATTTGTAAGCCATGTATAGGGAGATATCTTTTATCTTTATAACAATAAGATCTCTGTGTGCAATTACATCACATCTGTCTTATTCTTCAAGACAAATGTACATATCCATATTTCATTATAGTATATTATGTGCTTCTATCAAGTACATACATAGAAGAGTGAGTACGAGGGTGGGAATATTTGATGTATGGGGGAAATGTTTTTTGATAGTCATCCTAAGTATGCTTGTCACAACTGTAACCTTTGCACTGTGTTATATTGCCAAAACCATATTTTGTTATTATGTTAGATGGTTGCTGAAGTTGAAAATATGAATGTCTACAAACTATCATCCATGCTAGATTTGAATACCAGGAAAAGCATAATTCACTTTAGCAAGTGGATTAAAATTCTGCTGAGCATGCATGATCCCATACTCCATAATATCATTCTTTCAGTTGTGGCGGTAGACCAAAAACAAAGGTCTGGATCTAATTGGTTAGTCTCAATTAGAATACCACCATTAAATCAATAGTAGGATTGTGAGGTATCGAATAGACAAATGCCATTGATTCAGTGCCACTATGCCAGTTGATATTAATAACAGCATTTAAACCATAATCTGTATACACAATCTAATCTTATGAACAGTTAGTTATTTGGAAGTATTCATATAATTTTGTGCAAGCATACATACCAATAAACCCCATATAACTTAATGGGATTTACTTCAAGGTAAAAAAGCATCTAAGATTACGTTGTTAGTGACTTGTATCTCCAGCAAATATATCTTTTTATCATTCCTCTGCAAAAGACAGCCAAACGTTTGTGCTGATACTTATTATACAAGTATGCTGATTTATTTTGTGACAAATTATTACTTTAAGTTCTGATTTATAATCGTAATATTTGCACTATTACATGAATCTGTGCAAAAGTAAGGAAAATAAAAGAGAATGTAATATGTTGGAGAGAGGGGCTCTTTATTATTTTCTAAAGGCACTTTGGCCCTTCATGGCTGACTTCTATGACACGTTTTCCTCAGTTGCTGGATGGAATGTAATCTGTGCTGCTTCAATTATTCAGGATGAAATTAGATACATCATTACGAGGAGCAAGCAGAAACTTTTGGAATGGTTATTAATAGTGGTGCATCAAGCAGAAAGAGGACTGTCTGACCCTGCAGGAGTAATAAAGAAAAGTCCATTAATCAAAGGGGATGTAGTTTTTATATAATATGTGACTAGTAGTCAGAAATGTAGTAGTGTATAAAATAATTTCTGGAATTCCCTCTAATCAATAACAGGCTTACTAAGGCTGACTAGGATTTGACTCATAATATAATCACATTGTAACTAAATTATTGTGATTTACACTTTCCAGTGAAATGTCTAGCAAAAATGGCAACATATATGGATTGTAATAGGACAGACAGGCAAATAAAGTGCCAAGTTTCTTTTCCTAGCTAGATCTGAAGCATGTTTCCCTCATTTGTCTCAATATTCCTCTCTGTCTACACTCAATTCCTTAGAAACCGTGCTTCTTCTCCTTGTTTCTTTTCTTACCTTTCCAAATTCCATCTATAGGCTTCGTTTTGTCTCCTAGCTAAAGGGGTCCCCAGACTACAATAATTTAAAAATTAAAAATTAAAGTGGAATCCTAAGGAATCCTCATTGCTGCGTTCTATTTTATTTCAGAATGTGTACACCAACTGCATGTACAGTGTGCTATAGCTTTCATTACCTTTGGTTCATCCCAATCTTTCCCTTTACTAACATAACCAAAATATATGTATGAGTTAATAAAAGACTAGGGAAAATAGCAAGCTTAATGTGATTATATTTATGGCTATATGGGCATCACTTTGAACTAGAGCACTAATATAAGTATATGTTCCATCTGAGGTTTAGATAGAAGAGATAAAAAGCAAAGTGTCCTTCTGGATGTGAATTTCTTGGAATAGCAATACCAATCTGGTGCTTTGAAGTAAAATTGATGATTGTTTACCAAAGTTTTCAGCATATAAAATATATGTGATATTATTCAACTAAATTTCATTTTAAACTTAATATTGACTGTCATTTTAGTCCACTTACACAAGAACTGGTCATTCTATTTTTATTTCTATGTGGTTGTTACAACCTGTTCTGAATCAGCCTTGGTGTGTGACAAAATGTGTTATTTCAGACTGGTTTTGATTGTTTATAAAACTGTCAAGCTCTGATTAGAGAATTGCTGACATCTTTGAAGGCTGACTGATGAGCAAAGGACATGAATTGCAATTTCCCCCCCAGTTAAATGGGTGGGGGTGTTCCAAAAGACATACAATATGCTGTCTAAAGCCAAAGATAGAAGAAAACAGCTGGGATTTAAGATGTTAAAAGCTGAAAGAGAGATGGGCTTGGAAAGAACCCACAAGAAGAAAGGAAACTGAATTTAGGATGGCAGAGGGAAGCAAAACCAAACAGCAGCTGTAATTCTTTTATAAAGTTCCTTCATAAAGGTAGCAACAAATAATTTTAGCAATTTACTTCTCACTACTAAAAAGTTTTTTAAATCATGTGGGGTTTTTAAAGTCTTTTTGCTGTTCGGGACTAACCGTACACAAAATTCATTCATGGTTATTTTATGCATAAAACAGCCTTTGCTCTGCAGGAAATATTTCAATGCAAAGATATTAATCCTTGTTAGAATGTGCTGTTTTTATGTAATTTTAACATGTGCAAATTTTATGCAGAATAAATCAGTGTTTCTGCACAGAAAACAGTATTTTCTATGCGTGCATTTAATATTTCTATATTGAAATATTATTTTCCTCTCAAAAAGTGCTGTTTTCTATGAAAAACAGCCACATGAAAATTTTGCACAGACTAAATCCTTCCCATAAAGATTCTTGGTAATCCTGAATTCTTCTCATCCTCAACACTTGAAAAACATGCTTTGTTTTTTAAACAATTTTTCAAATATTTACAAAGATTATTTTCATCCCTACTTCATTAGTAGTAGCTTTCCAATGAGCTAAAAATTCACAAGTTAAAAGAGAGCTGGGTCCATAGTATCAATTGCTGGATCAGAGGAACTGGTTTTAGAATAATAGTTAGCCCTAGGAGGTTCCCTTCAGTGTAAAGTTCCAGCAGCTAAGGACCATCAAACACATATGTGTGAATTAGGTAGGATGAAGTCTAAGAGTAAAACTGCAATAGGGGAATCCCTTTCTCAAAAGCCATAGCAATTGTTGATGTTTTAGTATATTAGGAATATATTTGTTTTAAAACAGGGAATTTATGTTCTTAAAATGCCTGTGTTTTGTCTTGCATCTTGGCGTAGCTATGTAAAGTGGGATTAAGATTCATATTAAAATGCACTGGTATATTAATTTCAGTTCCCCAGTTGTGAAGAAAAAAACCATTGTATAAAGGTCTATAATCCTAAGATGTGGTTTATTTAACTTGCTATTTTCATTATATTTTATTAGCATTTTAATTTTTACTGGATGTAAATTTAAAAGGTAAAGGTTTCCCCTGACGTTAAGTCCGGTTATGTCTGACTCTGGGGTTGGTTCTCATCTCCATTTCTAAGCTGAAGAGCCGGCGCTGTCGGTAGACACGTCCAAGGTCATGTGGCCGGCATGACTGCATGGAGCGCCGTTACCTTCCCGCTGGAGCGGTACCTATTGATCTACTCATATTTGCATGTTTTCAAACTGCTAGGTTGGCAGGAGCTGGAGCTAACAGTGGGCACTCAAGCCGCTCCCGCTGTAAATAAGTGTTTATTAAATGATTAATACGTGTAAATTATACAACATAAGTTAACAATAAAACACTGCATATGAAGACTACTGATGCAATTGTAATTTCTGCACACTGCAATGTTTTAGTTGCATTTCATAAACAGCCATGTTTATGTTGTTAACTGAAACAGGAGAGAATATGAAGAAACCAGATAAAGCCATATCATTATCAAGGTTTACATGATCCAGTCTCCGCCCCCCCCCCCTTGTTTTTTGTTTTGTTTTGTTTTGATTTTTGGTATGGAATTTGGAGAGCAGAGTGTTGCAGAGTGAACTTCTGGATCAATAAAATAACAGAATGCAAGTTGATCCTTAATTTGGGTGCCAGTAATCACTAAGTAGTCCAAAGGGTTTGGATATCGTTCTGGAGATCAATGGATTCTCTTTTAGATGAAAGGTGATAGTTTCCCCAAATGCAGTTTTTTACCTTTAGCTCCCTGCCAAATTTCTTATCACAGCTGTGTGGTTCCTTCTTAAGGACATAGTAATTCTATTTTTGCTTTCAGTTGTATGACAGAAGGAATGAAGAAGTTTGTGGAAATGTACCTCTTTCTGGAATCTAACCAAACATTTCCAATATATTTTCTGTTTTCTCATAACTTTCTCTCCTTATATCACGTCGACCATTTTCAATTTTTTCTGTGTTAATATTGATATTACATTGATATTACATTGATCCATCATTGTATCAGAAGGAATTGGCAGTTTTAGAAGCTCAACCATATTTCACAAATTCAGTATTATCCTGCTATAACATTAAAAATAGATAATGGGTTAAAACAATTGGTGTGGCTCAATGAAAGAGCCTGAATGACACAGCAAAGTACCCGCAAGTGAGATGTTGGGGACAAAGTATAAGGCAGTAAAACAAGGCATTACGTATAAAAAGAAAGTTGAGCAATTTGACTAGGAGATTGAAAAACAAGAGTATATTTTAGAATTTTAAATGATCAGATTTATTTAGAAATCTGTGTTGAATGCAATTAACTCCCCCATAGCTATTCTAAGGACTGTAGCTTTACTGTTCTGTTATTAGCCATATGATGGAGTATTGAAATATAATGTGGACATTGCTATTCAGATGGTTCTGTTGCCTCAGAAAAAGAGCTGTAAGATCTCACAGTTTTTGAATCAGCAAAAAAGTAGGATAGGGATAATTGAAGATAAAGATCAGCAATGGCATCTTTTGAAGAGAACATGTAGAATATGCAATATGAGAAATGGTTACAGATAATGTGAGACTGGAGATTTGGTGCCAAGATTTTATATATTTTTTTCTATCAAGCATGGCAGTGAACAGAAGGTCTACAGTTTCCATTCAGCTTGTTAATTAACTGGATTCAGCTAAAGACCATACATGTCACAACATACTTTTGTTCCTATTTTCTAGTTGGTCAGGGAACTGAGAACACCAACAGGCACCGTACAGCTCCTCTCACAGAACCAGCACGTTTGCATTAAGTGCCCTTCAAAATGTCATGATTGCATATAACAGATGTTTGGTATAGTGAGGTGCCCTATTTTCCCAGTGATTCCTTCCCTGCCTAGCTTTTGATTAGTACAGTTGCAGCTAAATGACCAATTTTGCCCCTGCAGGTGCTAATCCAATAGGATAAGTGGGATAAGCCTCTCTCTCAGGTTACGGCACATGGACTTGCAGAACTGTACTAGGAAAGTGCTCAGTTCAACCTAACCTGGATTAAGAATGTTCAGTTTTCTCCTAAAATGAATGAGGTTCAAAAAGCCTGGTTTATTTAATTCAATAGAGTTATACTCTATATTCTGTGTACAAGTTTGATGAAGACAAACATTGTACTTAAAATGAACAGCACATTAATGCCTCTTGCACTTGAAAACGATGTAATCTTTCCATCATAAAAATACTTCATATGTGGGAAGAGTGGCCTGGAATGTAATTGATATGAAGCATTCATTGTTTGCCATCTTCAGACAGTATTTTGATTTCTGAAATGGCCAGCTCACAAATTGTTGTGGTTTTTTTCTTCAAGCTGTCCATTTCAGAAATCCAAATGCTAATGTTGATTATTTCTTACGTCCAGCAGGGTTTTCTATTTCAAATTAAAATTAAAGGACATTACACCAGATCTGGAGCCCCCAGTGGCACAGCAGATTAAACCACTGAGCTGCTGAACTTGCTAGCCGAAAGGTCGGTGGTTCGAATCCAGGGAGCAGGGCGAGCTCCCGCTATTAGCCCCAGTTTCTGCCAACCTAGCAGTTTGAAAACATGCAAATGTGAGTAGATCAATAGGTACCGCTCCAGCGGGAAGGTCATGGCCCTCCATGCACTCAAGCCAGCCACATGACTTGGAGATGTCTACAGACAACGCCGTCTCTTCGGCTTAGAAATGGAGATGAGCACCAACCTCCAGAGTCAGACATGACCAGACTTAATATCAAGGGAAAACCTTTAACTTTACTAAACCAGATCTTAACCACATGGTTGTAATGATAATATTGCTACTTCTATTTTGCTTTTTAATTACACCTTTGCCTTTATCTAAACCAGAGATACACAATCTCAAGGTCCCAATCACTTCTGAGGTGATCACATAACAATGATCAACTGGCCTACAAGCGCAAAACCACTTCTCTCTTAACTTTTGTGATCATGGTTTTCCTGGTGCTAGTAGCAATGGCTAACCAGCAATCTCAGTGGATATTCTGCTTGTGTGTTTATTTGAGGACAGAAGATAGTGTGTATATGTGTGTATTTGTGCATGTATGTAGGTGTCCTCAGGATAGAAAAGGTTGTGCACCCCTGATTGAAGCTGTTGTTGATTCCCGTCCATTAGAGTTCTAGTCCTGCAGTTTCTAGTTCTATGTCTTGCAGCTGTTCTGTTTTATCTGTCCAGCTGTCTTTCTGTCAGTTTCATATCTTTCACGCTGTTGGAGGGCCTGTTGGCTGATAGATGTCAAATAGCAATAACTAAAGCATGCAGCTAACAGACAAAATTGAGCTGGTAATAGGGTGCCAGCTCACAGATGGCTGAATGCTCAAACTGTTAAAGAAAAATCCTTGCACTCTTTAAATTAAGTTCAAGACACACACACACACACACACACACACACACACACATTGAATAGTAAACATGGGCAATATCCAAAGCTTGTAAAAAGGAAAAGGAACTGCTGCCTCCTGGATGCATGTAAGCTGAATAACATGGTAGCTTAGTAATATATATTTTATCACTGTTACAGATGTATTTGATGTCTTTAGATTTTCATTCTGAGCTTTAATGTTAAATGAAGTTCAGTCATCCCACTTCTGATATTAAAAGAGGCCCAAATTTAAAAGTTTGGATCTTATAGTTTATAGACAAATCCTGGATAGTTTGTGATCCTCTATGCTAAACAACAAACACATCAGGTGTGTATTGTGCCTATACGGATCAGGATTTTGGAGATCTAGTAATAGGATTCTAAATTTGGTCGTGGTAGCTTAAAAAAAGAGCTACCACTTTGCTCTCTGTTGCGATACACCATCATTACTCTAGCAGACAAGAGGGTGGTGCTCTGTAAACACCAACCCAGCTGAATACAAGTAACATGGGTGAGGGGTTCCACCTGCTCCTTGAGACTGCTCTGGCCCTTCAATCTAAACCCCCTTTGAACGATCCATACCCGTTTCCTTTTTTTACTGCTTCACGTGAGCCTGTTTCCCACTCTCAGGCAGGGAGTTTAATGGAGTGGTACTATACATGACTGGTTGTCTCTCTCTGGCTGAGTGGGTTGCTATTTATAAAGACCTACAACACAATTGACAGGTAGAGTTCTGCTTGCTTTGTGCTTCCTGAAAGTATTTTTGTATTGTTATGGAAAGCAAGATACTGAGTACAGATAAAACTCTCAGAGTCCCTACAATTTTTCTCAATAAAACCATGAAGAACAAGAATCAATGGGCAAATCTCTAGTTTTTAGAAACAGAAAACACACTTTTTCAGGGGAAATGTTCAATGCCAGTTTTAAACTTTTGTTTGAAGTGTTTGTTCTTAGGTCAACAAATATTATTAATACCTACTTGTATCCACATAGAAAGGAGCACCTGGTGGTGCAGCAGATTAAACTGCTGAGCTACTGAACTTGCTGACCAAAAGGTCGGTAGTTTGAATCCGTGGAGCAGGTGAGCTCCCGCTGCTAGCCCCAGCTTCTGGCAAACTAGCAGTTTGAAAACATGCAAATGTGTTAGATTAATAGGTGCCGCTCTGGCGGGAAGGTAACAATGCTCCATGCAGTCATGCCATCCACATGACCCTGGAGCCGTCTATGGACAACACTGGCTCTTCGGCTTAGAAATGGAGATGAGCACCAACCACCAGAGTTGGACACAACTAGACTTAATGTCAAGGGGAAACCTTTACCTACTATCCATATAGAAGGCAAATAAATTGATGAAATTAAACAAGAACTGTAATAGCAAGTGGAGGTGTGGCTCTTTATTTGTAATTGCTTCAGGGATTCTATTTTCCCACATGAGCATAATAGAACACTAAGAGACCCTTGGAGACTTTCCCCAAAGTCTGCAAACTTCTAAAATAAGGCAGGCCATGACCTCAGACAAGGTCTTTTATTTTTATATTTTGTGTCTGAGTTATGGATTGCTGTCTCCAGGGATGTTGACCTAGCTGATTCTACTGTCCTTTCACAGAATAGGAGCAACCTTTTGTTTGTTCATATTTGTAGTGTAATAAACGGGGGGTTTTAAATCTAGAGTTAGGGATTGGTCAAAAATTTCTACATAAATAGGACTGAAAGAATGCAATGTTTTAAAAACATGAACATGAGGGGAAATAATACTGAGAAATGTATTCATCCCTAAGGAATGTTTTCAGTTTTGGGGCTTGAATTCGGTTGATTCTTTATGCCACTGTAATGACTTTGTACAGCAGTGTAGTATTGTTTTTGTAACTGTTGTACTGTGACACAGAAAAGGCCATGTTGTGGGGAGTGGTACACTGTTTAACAAAGAGGATTTTTAGTCATTGTGTAGTTAGAAAAGACCATCAGCTTGTGCAGCATCCATATAAGTGAACGGTGATGAATTGTGATGATTTGACTCAGAGTTACACTGTCATAATTCATGAACAGAATGGCAGCCAAATATCTGTTATCAGTTAATTAAATAATTAGTACTTCCGGGGGGGGGGGGTGGAATCCTAGTTATAATGTTCTATACTGGAATACCTTCCTTGGAGTTCCTTTCTATCTTGTCCTTTCTTCAGGCTTGGTGTATATATTTTTGGAATAAGCTCATTATGACTGCAATTTTTAAAAAAAGGCAATTGAGCTCTAGTGGAATCACAGAACTTTGAGAGCCATCTAATCAAATTGTCTGCCATGCAAAAATTCACAACTAAAGCATTCTCAAACCAGAGGATGATAGCTCTGCAGGACTCCTGAAAGATGGTCATCCAACATTGGTTTAAAGACCTCCAAAGACAGAGCCCACCATCCTCTGAGGCAGACTATTCCAATGTCGAACAGCTCTTATAGTCAAGAAGTCCTTCCTAATATTTTAGTCAAATTTTGTCTTGTAATTTGAATCCACTAGTTTATGCTTTAATCTCTAGACCAACAGAAAACAAACATGCTTGACCCTGTACACAACTTCATTTCAGTTATTTAAAGAAGACTGTCTTCTTCATGCCTACGCAGCTCTCCTTCATAGAGCATGCTTTTGATGTTGTTATTTTTTATCTTCTTGAATTGTGGTGGCCAAACTGGACATAGTATTCTAGGTTAGGTCACATCAAAGCAGAACAGAGTGGCACTGCTACCATGATTAGTATAGACATTAAATGCCTGCAATTTCAGCTTGGGATCAAATTTGGAGGAGTTTTTGGCCACCACATCACACTATTAATTCATGTTTAGCTTGTGGTTCATTTTTAGACTCTTGATAACTTATACCAATCTCAGGAATGTGTCTTGTAGATCATGTGTTCCATCTGTTCATTCCTCAGTCAAATAATGCATTTTTGAGTAATCTTTGCAAGAACTCTTTGTACAAGTGAATTACAAATATTAAAGAGAACACCTTGGTGTGAGGAATTATAAATATTCCTGTCTGTTCTTGACAACCTGCAGCAAAAATTGGTTTATTCTGTCACTAAACTATAGTCATCATCTGTGTCTGGAGAGAGAAAATGCTTTGGAAACATAGTTCTATACTATGATAATTTATTTGTATTAAATTTTATAAGAAGGAGGGGACTTTGCTTATTTCAATAGAAGAAACAGGATCAAAAGCAAAGAGTCCCCTGAAAATTTCATTTAAATGTAACAGAAATCCCCCACCCCATGCCTTGTCACAAATGGCTTTTGAAAATTGCCACAGTTCTGTTGTGTTGATCTAACAGATTGCCGTGTGAGAAACAGAAGATAATAGCTCTGCTGGACTTCTAAAGCTAACTGATGTCTACCTGTCCGCAATCAGGCTTTTAATCATATTCCTTCTGTACCAGTTGATTTTAAGCCAAACCTCTTCATGTAGTGATAAAGACAGCTAAAACCTATACTGTATATAGAAACAGGTAGAATTGATATTTTTTGAGCTCCTCAAATCCTGTAATCTAATTTCCATATCATTTTATATCATTATAATTATGCATATTATTCATTTGCATTCTAATTGTGTAACTCCAAAACATCCTTTATTGCATTTTTTCTACCACTATGTCTCAGCTTGGTACCATTTTGACAGTACCACTAAAAATGTCTTCCTCACCTTTGCAGTCCACTCTTGAACCTTCCTTCTTCCTATATATGTTGCCTCACTTCGTGCTTACCTGCTTTGTTCCTTATACCATAGCACTGCAGCAATCATCTTCCTTGTTTTTCCTTCCTTTGCCTTATGTTTCAACATCTCTAGTCTTTTCACATTTGTTCTTTGCACACTATCACTATGCCTGTCTTCTTCTCTCCATTTCTTTGCTTCCCTCCTTTTCATCTACTTAACCATTTGAAGTGACCTCTTCCTTGGCTTCTTGAATCCCATCTTCCTTTCTTTCTTTGCGCTACTTTTGCCTCACCTTCCATCTTCTTCAAATCTTCTTTCCATGCTTCTTGTATTCAATGGCTGCCATTGCCTTCCTCTCCAGCTGGGAATGGCCTGCCCAAGGACATCCAGCAGGTTTTATGGCTGTATAAAGATTCAAACCCTGAACCCTGGGTTCTTGTCCACATCCAAAAGACCATACCATATTGGGGGTCTATAGCAAAGCGATTTACACATCCCTCCAGTTGTATTTTTCCTTGTCTTTTTATTCCTGTAAAATAGTGATTCTTAACTTTTTTTGGACTATGAACTCCTTTCATACTTTACTTGCCCCCCCCCCCAACTGACCTCTGAAGCAGTTACTTTACAATTCAAATATTATTTTTAAACGAATTCCTGAAAACTGTGTAGTATGCATATTAACTCAAGTTGTGTCGTATTTCCCTATGTTGGATTTTTCCAAGCAGCTGGAATACTAAGGAGCAGAACATTATGTGAAGTGAAATTCATTGCTTCAACATAACTAGCTATTTGGTATTTGAGAGCTTAGTCATTAAAGGCTTCAGTTCCCCACTTCCAGTGTGGTCACTCCACAAGCTTGACTTGTCTGTGAATAGTTTTTGAGAAAGAACATGACATGTGTTATACAAAGTTGCTATCATCACATACCAAGAAGCTAATGCCAGCCATACAACAATAATTTGCATTGCAATTTGAACATGAATTATTACAGCGTTCCATGCAGACATGCCAGCGCTCCAAGCAGTAACGGCGCTCCATGTGGACATGCCAGCCACATGAACTAGGAGGTGTCTACAGACAACACTGGCTCTTCAGCTTAGAAGTGGAGATGAGCACCATCCCCCAGAGTTGGAATCATCTAGACTTAACGTCAAGGGAAAACCTTTACCTTTACCTTTATGCATTCACAACTTTCCAACGCAGCCTGAACACCTCATTTATGAAGTCATAATCTGATCCTGCTAAATGCAGTGGAGTTTAAAATTTGCATCCAGCATTTTGGATAGATGGTTTTGCACCTAGTGATAATAATCAACCTAATTGCCTGCATCCACCAGAATATTTAAAATAGTAGCTTATTTCAGATGCTGTCCCATAATTATCTCCAAATCCTTTTACGTTTCCTCTTATCTTATTTTTGGCAACATGGAATAAGCAGAATGCCTCTCATAAAGCTTAAACAGCTATGCAGTGTGCCTCTTATGCACAAGGCTCCTCAACAAAGCAACTGGTGACTTGGGCTAGAAAAAAGGAAATCAGTATGTAACTAATTGTTAGGAGTGGCTCCTGTTATTTACTACTCTCTGGTAGTACACAATGTGTCGACATGGTTAAGAGTTGCCTCATTTTTTGTCTACCAGAATGACTAATTTCCCCATGTATGTGTACCTGGTGCCAACATTGCAGCTGTTTCCTTGTCAGCTTTTTCTTTGCCCTGGCACCATGTTTCATGGCTCTGTCTATTCTATAATATGTGCTGCTTTCTTTTGTTTGATTATTGCTCTTGGGATCATTTTATCTCTTGTTTATTTACGCAGTTATTCATAGTTTTAGCTATATCTCTATTTTTCCATGGTATTTGTAAGGGTGGAGGGCAATTTTAAAATGTGTTGAATAAAATATACTGTTGTGCACATTATAGAATTCAGGGTTGAGTTCTGAGCAATGCAAAATGTTTTAATTCAGTTGCTTACAATTCACATCCGAAGAATTATATTTACCAGTATCCTTTGAACATAATGATGTTTTCAGGTTTTCTTTTTATCTATTGAAAATATTTATGTTAACCTTTCTACTACTCCACGTAGCAGCAATTTACAGTATACCATTTATAGCAATAAAATAGATAATGTTAAGCAAAAATATGCATAAATCATAGAGTCATAGAGAAAATCCAGAGCCAGAGCCTCTCCAACATATGATTGTATCATCTTTTTTTTTTTTACACCTTCATCAGTAGAGATCCCACCATGCCTCTTGGCAATTGGTTCTGTTGTCGTACTACCGTGTTTCCCCGAAAATAAGACAGTGTCTTATATTAATTTTTGCTCCCAAAGATGCTCTAGGTCTTATTTTCAGGGGATGTCTTATTTTTCCATGAAGAAGAATTCACATTTATTGTTGAACAAAAAATGAACATTTATATAATACTGTACAGTAGTTGTCATCACCAACCAGCATAACCAGACAAACTGTGAATCCTATCAAGAATTTCTTGTAACTACCATTATTTCCATGTACAATACTCTATGGAAGGTACATTTACCGATGCTGCATGCTCTGGTGTTCTGTTCATTGGGCATGCTTCGAAACAAAAACTTTGCTAGGTCTTACTTTCAGGGGAGGCCTTATATTTAGCAATTCAGCAAAACCTCTACTGGGTCTTATTTTCAGGGGATGTCTTATTTTAGGGGAAACAGGGTAATCTTACTTCAATGTGTTTCCTATGGACAACTTTCTTATGATGACATCCTATAATATAGTGCTTAAGGAGGAATATGAAAGAAGTGTATAATGTATGTACGAGGGTTGAATGAAAAGTAATGCCTCCACCTTCGTAACTTCTCAACAGATGGCAGCACTGGTATGTGGCAGGTACTGGCTTTTTCAGTAGACTCTCCTCTACAGTTCCATTTGGCAGGAAGCCTTAGCATTGAACGGTTGTGTTGTTAAAGTGCAAAATAAGGAACCCTGCACAGACACTCGGTCAATGCGACTTAAGCAACGTGCAGTCATTGAATTCTTGACAGCAGAAGGTGTCACCCCAAAGGAGATTCATCAGAGAATGCAAGCTCTTTATGGTGATTGTGTTGATGTGAGTGCTGTGCGTCATTGGGCGAGTAAATTTAAAGATGTTGAGGTGGGAACATCTGACTTGCATGACAAACAAAGAGTTGGACGTCCTGTAACAGCAACCACTGAGTTTCACAAGCAAAAGGTTGACAGATTGATTCAGGACAATTGTCATATCACTCAGAGAGAAATTTCAAGCATAATCAGCATAATTTCACAAGAACGTATAGGTCACATTATTGCTTTGCTTGGCTATCAGAAGATCTGTGCACAGTGGGTACTGTGAGATGCTGGTTGCGGAAACAGAGTGTCGACTTATTCCGTGACGGCTTCAGAAAACTTGTTCATTGTTGGCAGAAATTTATCCAATTGTCTGGTGATTTTGTGGAAAAATGAATAATAGTAGTTAAAGAGCACATTCTAAAGATTATTTCTGCATTTGATTTATTAAAATATTCCCATCCAAACCCAAGTAATGAAGGTGGAGGCATTCCCTCGTATGTAAACAAATAGGCTAGAGATAGGTCCTTTTTCTCTTGGAATACCAGAATCAGACAACCTCCAGTGTAACCGAAGAGCAGAAAGTGCAGGATAGACAAAAGGATGTATGTCAGCACATACTATATTGTAAACTATGCGGTTGACTGCCTCACAGTAAGCTGATGCCACCAACTTGGACAGCTTTAAAAGAAGATTAAATAAGATGAAGGATAACAGCCCTGCGGATAACAGTAGCCTCTAGTCACTATGAATGATACAACTTTCAATAGCTACAGATGATGGCTATATGTCTCTTGCCTCAAAATATCAGTTGCAATAGTGGGAAACAGGCATTCCTGTTTGTTGTTAAAAGTCAGGAAAAACAAAACACCCAAACAATAGTATTATTATTTTTTCCTTTTCTCATGTCATTTTCTCTTTACTTCAGTGTTTCTGTTTTCAGCAAAACACCGGTCAAATCATAATAAATATCATTAATGCATCTGGCTGTAATATACGGTATGCATTTTCCTAGTAGAATATGTGCATATCTTCCAACTGAAATAATTGCACACACATTGACCACTCTGTGTTTCTGTTTCAGCTTCAGATATAGCAGCAGAACAGGGACAAATCCTGGTCATCGCCACAGCTGCTGTTGGTGGATTTACTCTCCTTGTCATTCTCACTCTGTTCTTCCTCATCACTGGAAGGTAACATTGACATTGTAACTGATTTTATGCAAAGCATTGGTCATGGTCACTTAAGATTACTTTACACTTCGAACTGAGGAAGCCTACAGAGTTCACTAGTGCTACCATCTCAGTGGCAAAGTGCATACTCAGTAATTCATACACACAAATATTTATCAATTAATGTAAATAAAGATATACTGACCTACCAACCAAATCTAAGCATCACATAATATGAAATAAATAACATAACGTTACATTTTAGAATATTGCAACTTGGTAAATCTGTGAAATTTTTAACTGTATATAAATGCCTTTGTGTTATTCAATTAATAATTATAAACACATACGCAGTGCCAAGAATGGATTTACAATTTGTTGTACTTGGTTGAGATACTCAAGCATGTCTTCCATTTTCCTGTTAAAATGATATGAAAAGCAAATACATTAAAATCAAACATAACTATTAATATTGGCAAAATGTTTTAACTGATCTTAGAAATTGCATATAAGCCTCCATATTATCCAGCAAAAAGCAAGAAATACTATGTTTATAATGAAAAGGAGGCTCAGAAAAGACACACTTGTACAATGTGATCAGCTATTTTTGAGAGAATATGCATAGGAGGAAACTGCAAACACTGTAGTTCTTTAAAAAATCACAATTCTTATAAGAGGGGTTTGTGGCCATAATTTTTCCTGGCTCTCACATCTCTATCTGGTTTCTGAAATCAATATCCACAATCGGTTTTGTCCAGAAACAGAGCTACAAAGTTTTCACTTCCTTAGATTAGGATAGATTGCTCACTGTGAGAACGATTGTGCCATTTTCTTGTGAAGAATACTATATAGCCCATAACAATTGACCTTTAGTATGAAATTATTGACTTTATGTTTATATATTTTTAAACTCATCCACCTCCATCATGAGATCTCAGGACAGAATTCAGTTAAAACTATGTAAACATTATGCATGTTAAAACAGCAGAAAAGCCTGTTAAAACTTTGTTGAAGTATAGTTAAAACTGTACAAGTATACTTTTTAAAGAAAATATGTTCCCAGATTTTCATTTTACTTGTCACTGAAAAGAAACCAACAATGCCACCAGTTGGTTTCCAAGGGAGGACATTCTATAAATTGAGCTCCGCAGCAGAAAAGATTCTTGCTCATGCTGCCATGCAAAAAATCAGCAGTACTGGTGCACAGAAGAGGTCCTCTACAGCAGTTCTAGGGCAGGTACAGAGAGAAGCACTCCTTTAAGTTAATGCCTCAAGCCATTTAGGCTTTTAATGTTATCACTCACATCATGAATTCAGATCAGAAGTGAACTGTAGCAAGTGCAACCCCTTTCAAATCAGTGTTATGTGTTGTTTTAAAGCAGGTATGAGCAAACTTCGGCCCTCCAGATGTTTTGAATGTCAACTCCCAGAAATCCCAGCCAGCTTAGGAATTGTGGGAGTTAAAGTCTCAAACACCTGGAGGGTCCAGGTTTGCCCATTCCAGTTTTAAAGACCATTTTAAGTGTATGTGTTATATTTTAATCTGTTTTGCCTTAATCAATATGATTATATATTGATTTCATATTAATCAATATGATTTTAATGTGGCAGTCATGCCAGCCACATGACCTATGGACAACACTGGCTCTTCGGCTTAGAAATGGAGATGAGTACCAACCCCCAGAGTCGGGCATGACTAGACATAATGTCAGGGGAAAACCTTTACCTTTTTACCTTATTTTTTAATGTTTGTATTAAAACTTTGACCAAAATGTAGGACTGTTAACTGTCTTGAGTCTCCATGGGGAAAAAGGTAGGGTATCAATAAAATAAATAATAGTAATAATAATAGTAATAATAATGATATTGTTCTTCTTATATGGGAACTGACAGTTATTTTCCCAAGGTTGACAGGCATTGACACATATTTGTTCTCACTGGCTGCAGTTGTATCTTTCTTTCCAGTTAACTTACCAGGGAATGTGAGCTAAGAGGCTGACACTAGTCCAGGGATGACCACTTTGAGTATTACTGGCCTCTATGATATGCCAATCAGCAATCATACTTCTCCATTTTGCACTAGCTATAGCTTCAAAAATTATGTTCAAGGGCAATCTTATGTACATTTAATTGCACTAGTAAACTAGAAGATTACCAGCGCTTGAACTATTGTGCCTAAGTTATTAATCAAAGCCAAAGGTGGTGCATTAGTTGGTACCGGACATTCTGAGCCACAGAGTCCTCTTATCTGCCAGTGGCAGAGGCAGACCTAGGAGTACTCTCAGGGGATTCCTACACATCTCCAGGGAAAGTGCAACCCATCCAGGTCAGGTTGCTTACTCAATTCCTGGATTTAAGAGCTATCACTTTACAGAATCTCCAATCCTATCTTATCAGGATTCAGCCTTGGTTTATGTGCCTTGATTTGTTACAGCAATAAGGTTTTGTCCCAGCACCTACACAGCCACAGCTGACTCAGGTACTAAAGAGAATTATGGCTGGATTCCAACTGTATAGTGATAGTACCCACCCCAAATATGATCTCACTCACCTAAAAGCTTCATATAGATGTTAAACACATAGGAGACAAAATTGGAACTCCATGGCATGCCCCCAGCTTAATGGCCCAATACTGTTCACTGGAATGGGCCCCACAGATGGACCACAGCAACCCATGTCCAGTGTAGTAGGTTCAATAAAATACTGTAGTGAATGCTGTCATAAGTTGCTGAGAGATCCAGGAATTTCAGCAAGGAAACTCTCCTATCAATCAAACTGGAAGGGGGTATGGGCATTTCTTATTTAAAAGTCCAGTAAATCCTGCAATTGCAAAAAATATCTTTACTAATTAGATATCAGATCTAGACTTAGATCATTGCAATAATCAATGTTGCCAACCTTTGGAATAAATGATTATGATCAGCAAAAATATCCCATTGTGCTGTTACTTTAAGAGCCTTTAAGTGTTTCCTTTAAGGACGTTGGAAACTATTTTAACTTTTTAAATGTTTGCACATTGAATGAGCTCTTACATAAGGTACGAAATTATTTCTTGAAGTTGCTTAAACACCAGCATAAGGAGATCTGTTAGAAGAATGAAGAACAGATAATGTATGGTAGAGATAGAAGTAAACGTTAAAAGTATAAGATCGGGCTGGTGTCCTACAAATGGGTTTTGCTTCACTCTTTAGAATCAGCAATTTGATGCAGTGCTGAATCACAAGGCTGCTAATGAGTCTATTCATATTGAAGAGCCGTGAGGAGATAAACACCTGCATCTGTACTTGACTGAATGATTATCTGCGAACACTGAACACTTCTGCCAGGTTTTGAATAAAATGGAAGGATAAAAACCAGAACACATTGTGTGGGCAGGTGGAGGATACATGGCAAAGAATTTAACAGTTTCATTCTTGTGTTATCAGTCTGTGTTGCAACAGTAGTCAGATTTTGCAGAGGTTAGAGAATCAGTGCAGCATCCTATGATGTCTTAGGACTCAAGAACATTCATGAGAAAAAAAAGAAATCAAGCTCAGTGCAAAACAAAAAAAAGCTGGGAAACACTTCCTTTAAAGAAAATTAAAGTTTAATATTTCTGAGGTTGCCCTTTGTAATAATATTTTTTTTTTCATGTCAGGAAACTTACAGACTTAAGGAACTGTAAGTCGCTTCTGGTGTGAGAGAATTGGCTGTCTGCAAGGATGTTGCTCAGGGGACGCCCAGATGTTTTAATATTTTATCATCCTTGTGGGAGGCTTCTCTCATGTCCCTGTAATTAATAATAATAATAATAATAATCATCATCATCATCATCTTTATTTGTAGACCACCTTATCTCCGCGAAGGGACTCAGGGTGTTTTCCACCATATATGGCAAACATTCAATGCCAGCAAGGAAAAACATACAAATTACATCAAAACAGATCACATCAAGCAATATATAGGCAGCCTAACCTTAAACTTAATAACAGACAAAAATAGCCAAAGATAAAACTTAAATAATCCATACAAACATAAATATATAGTGTAAATTTATCACTGGGCAAAACATTTAAAAACTAACATTGATCTGGTGGCGGGCCACGCTCTCCTCCTGCCACCGCAGCTCCTCTTTGCTCCTCCTCTGAAGATGCTCCCACCACTGCTGCTGCTGCTGCTGTGACGGCGGCGGGTGGGAGCAGAGTGCCCCAGGTGTGGATGCTGCCTCAGAAGCTCGCACGATCAATCTTCTAAGCCCTGCCGTGTGGTATGCGTGCACACCTCCTGCCCCATCACCCATGCCGGCAGAGCTTAGAAGACCGCCGGCAGGGCAAAGAACAATCCAGGCGGCGATGGCGCCCCCTGTTGGTGTGCGCCAAAAGAGGCCACTTCATGTGGACCGCCTCTGTCCACCAGCCATGGTTGAGACAGGGGTGGGACTGAGAACATGGCCACCTCCACAGATTGCAATGCTCAAGCCGGTTTGTATACAGAGATGTGGAAATAGTCTGGGCCTGAAGAGTTTAGGGTTTTGTATAAGCCCAGAGGGGGCAATATTTAGATAGAGAGGAAAGCTGAAAGGACTGAAAAGCCCAATGAAACCAGATGGAATGGACAAAATGAGGACTTTATCCTTCCAAATAAAAATCCCTCCTCAGGAAATTTTCATTTATTTCTCAAATTTCTAGCATTGCAGAGAGCGAGGTTTTAGTGAAAATTGTTTACACTAAAGGTGACATGTTCACATTATTTTGGTATTTTTTTCCCAGCCCCTTTTCTATGGATGTCTAAACAATATTTATAAATACTCAGCTAACATTTTAAATTACTGCAATTTTGGAAATTTAGGATCTAAAGGAAGGTTTTATTTTGCCCCCTTCCAATCCCCTTCCTCCCCCCTGATGGCAGCAAGTCTTGTAAGGTACAAAGGCAAAGTGGAGCTGAACCCAGAAACAAAAGTCTCTGTAAAGAGAGGTCTAAGTGGGTGAGAGTCTGGAATCCAGAGGGGAAATAGTGGAGAAATAAGAAGCTGAAAGTGGAATGAAAAGACAAGATCAGAAGTAGAAGAAGAAAGCAATCAATGAACAAGCATGGCATGGGTAGTAATTAAAGCTCTTAGGAGATAGTTGAGAAATCTGAGGTAAAATAGTCTTAATACCCAGCATTAATCCTCTCAAGGTGTTAAAGATTGGATCCGGTACACTCAAATGCATACATCTTAGAGCAAGTCTTACACTTGATTGCTTTTTAAAAGTTAGACAGAGTGGGCTGCAAAGCAGAGGCGAAGAGGAAAAAATATAAAATCAAGGCATGAAATTATAGAACCAAGTGACAGCACTGGATACAAATGTTCTAACTGTCAAGATTTACATTTAGTCTTTTACTGTATGGTGCTGTTTAATGAACAGTGTTTATAATTTTGTTCTTAGAGCTTTTTCATTTTCATTAAACCTGAAATTGAGGCACCTGAATTTTACAAGCCAACAGGTGGTTGGGCAGCAGTATCTTCATCATATAGCAATAATTCACCCCTCCCCTTTGAAACTCTTCTTCTACCTTCAATATTTACGGAGATGGAAGGTTGCAACATTTTAAACCAGTTGACTTCTGTTTTTTATTTGTCCTTTTTGTGGCATCCCACAATGTGGTTCTAAGGTAATCCTCACCATGAAAGAAAAGGAAAATAAGAAAATCAAAACAAAAGCCTCAAGATACCCAGACAATGTGTCAGCTCACCACAGCCGCTCCTGAATGAACACACGAGACTCTCTGTGATATCACCAGAAACTTTACTGCAGGAAACATAAACATCCGAAAAGCCAAGAATGGGAGACTCCGGCCAACCATCCTTTATATACCCTCCCCTTCATTTGAAAAGTCTCTTCCCGCTCAGTAAAACCCCGCGCAAATTCCCCGCCAAGTCCAGCAGCCGTTTCTTCTCCGAGTCCTGAGACGCAGGTGTCTTATCAATGTCAGTGACCCTGAAACTCAGAGCCACATACAGGCTCTAGTAGCAGGGTTCTGACATGGCGTCCTCCTCCCCTTCGTCCTGGAAGGAAAAGATTAAACACAACTATTGTTCTCCGCTGTCCAGAGTTCCTTTATACTTTTTTAACAGGCTGCAATGGAATACCGGGTGTACCTTCCCTAGGTCCTTGGGTAGCTTCAGCTCATAGGTCACTTCGTTTATTCTTTTCGCTACCCTGAACGGCCCTATATAGCGTGGAGCCAATTTCTTAGATGGGAACCCCAATTTCAGGTTTTTTGTGCTCAGCCAAACCAGATCTCCTTCGCCCAATTTGTCCCCCTCTCGGCGCCTACGATCTGCAAAGAGCTTGTACTTCTTTTGTGTTTCCCTCAATGCCTCCACCACGGTCTGCCACCCTTGTTTAATTTTGGCCGGCCATTCCTTGTCAGTCTGGCCCTCTCCTTCCTTCCACTCGGGTAGCCTGGGGAAAGGTGCCACCTCCTGTCCGTATACTATTTCGAATGGGGCACGACCTGTGGCCGAATGTACGGCCCCGTTAAAAGCCATCTCAGCAAACGGAAGAAGGTCCGCCCAATCGTCCTGTCTATAATTGGTGTACATCCTCAAGAATTGGCACAGTGTCTGTTGGGTACGTTCGACCCCCCCGTTGGTCGCGGGATGAAAAGCCGAGCTCAGATTCCTTTCCGCTCCTAACAGCTGTAAGAATTTTCCCCAAAATTTTGCAGTGAATTGGACTCCCCGGTCGCTAATTATTTTGTCGGGGCACCCATGTAGGCGATATACATGCTTCACATACAAATCAGCGAGCTTTTCAGCCGAGGGGAGTTTCGGCAGGGCCACAAAGTGTGCCTGTTTTGAGAATAGGTCCAATATTGTCCAAATGTATCTGTGGCCTCTGCTGGGGGGTAGTTCGCCTACAAAATCCATTGCCACGCATTCCCATGGCCTCATGGGCTCCACCACCTTCTGCAATAGCCCCTGGGGCTTCCCAGGTGGTGTCTTGCCCTCTGCACATAATTCACACTGCGTGACGTACCCCCTGGCGTCTTTCCTCATTCCGGGCCACCAGCATTGTTTGGCCAACAGTTTAATAGTCCTGGTGGGGCCTAGATGACCTGCACCCTTGTTATCGTGGCATTTCCTTAACATTTCTTGTCTTAAACATTCAGGAATATACAATTTCTTATTAACAAACACCAAATCCCCACACAGTTCTCCCTGTTCTTTGTTCGTTTGTAACCATTTGTCCATTCCATATGCTCGCTTCAACTCTTCCTCCCATATTTCTCCTCCCCCCGTGGAAATGGCAGTGCGTTTGTTTTCTTTGGCTGCTTGTGCTTGAGTCAGTACTGCCAGGCCCCATTGCTTATCTAGGAAAAGGCTCCCCTCAGATTCCTGAATTCCTCCCCCGTGCTGAGGCATCCGAGAGAGAGCGTCAGCGAGTATGTTGTGTTTCCCCTGGAAGAACTTGAGCCTGAAATCAAAACGGCTGAAATATTGGGCCCATCTAATCTGCTTCGCTGATAGTTTACGAGGGGATCTCAGATACTGTAAATTTCTATGATCAGTCCACACCTCAAACGGTGTTCCACTTCCTTCCAGAAAGTGTCTCCAGCACTCTAGTGCTTTCAGAATCGCTAAGGCTTCTCTCTCCCAAATCGGCCAGTTTTTTTCTGTATCGCTAAACTTTTTCGACAGATAGCCACATGGCTTCAGGTTCCCCCCCTCGTCTTTCTGCAGCAGAACTGCCCCATATGCCCGGTCTGACGCATCGCAATGTAGTACAAAGGCCTTAGACATATCAGGGTGCTGTAGGACAGGCTCCTCGGTAAAACGCTTTTTTAGGGCTTCGAAAGCTTCCTGGCATTCTATTGTCCAGGTCAGTTTGGCCCCTGGGGCCTTCACTTTGGCTGTTTCTCCCCTGCCTTTAGTCTTTAACAAATCCGTTAATGGCAAAGTGAGGCGCGCAAAGTCCTTGATAAATGTTCTATAGAAGTTTGCGAACCCCAGGAAGGATTGCAGCTGCTTCCGTGTTCTGGGGGCTTCCCACCCCCTTACGTCTTCCACCTTCGCAGGGTCCATCGCCACTCCCTGGGAGGAAATCCTATACCCCAGAAAGTCTATCTGGTCTTTATTGAACTCGCACTTGGCAAGCTTCGCATACAGCTTCGCTTCCCTCAACTTTTGTAGGACTTCCCTGACTAGTTCTACGTGTTGCTCCTTGGTCCGAGACATTATCAATATGTCATCTAAAAAAATAAAGACTCCCTTGTACAATAATGGATGCAACACTTCGTTGATCAATTGCATGAACGCATAAACCGAATGGGAGCACACAATAATTGAATAATCCGAAGGCGCAGGAGAAGGCCGTCTTCCACCTATCCTCTGGTTTGATCTGCAATTTATGGTAAGCCTCAATTAAATCCAATTTAGTGAATATCTGTCCCTCCGATAACTGGGCGATCAAGTCCTTCACTAAGGGTAGAGGGTATTTATTTACAGTACTGATTGCATTCAGGCCCCTGTAGTCAATGCAGAGCCTCAGCGTTTGGTCCTTTTTCCTCCTAAACAACACAGGTGCCCCTAAAGGGGAGTTCGAAGGTTCTATGAAACCTCTCGCTAGGTTTTTATCAGTGTACTTTCTCAGTTCCTCCTTTTCCCTAGCCGACATCGGGTATATCTTTGCCTTGGGAAGCTCTGCTCCTGGGACTAGCTCTATTTTCACTTCAACTCTCCGCTTCGGTGGGAAATTGTCTGCTTCCTTCTCGTCAAACACGTCCACAAAATCCCGATACTCTGGGGGTAATTTATCTGCCAGTTCTGCTATTCTGACAGAGTCTTCCTCCCCCCTTTTCCCCGGCTCCCTCTCAACTTCCTGGCTCCCTTCTTCCAAACTCATCCCGAAAATCATGCTCTTATCCTCCCAGTTGATTTGCGGGTTGGCCTGCCCCAGCCACGGCATGCCTAGTATAACATTATAGCTGGCTATTTGTGATATCACAAATGACACCTTTCCTTCCCAACTCCCTATCTTACACTTTACATCTTCGGCACTGTACCTAGCTAACGATCCTGATGCTGTGGATCCGTCCAACTGCGAAAATGCTATTGGGGATTCTAGGTTCGTCCTTTCGCATCCTAATCCCTCGGCTAATTCAGGGGAAATGATGTTCTTGGAACATCCACAATCCACAAACGCTTTGCAGGTTGCTTGTTTGCTGCCATTTTCAAGCTGAATGGGGACCACTATCATAGCTTTGTCCTGACTTACCAACCCCCCCGAATGGTGCCTCATCGGTGTTTCTTCCTCGGCGCGTTTTCCTGCCACGGCTCTTGGTTTGGGCTGGCCTCCGCTTTCCCCTTTTCTCTGCCAGCACTCGGCAGCTCTGTGGCCCAACCGGCCGCACACAAAGCAGCCACTCCTGCTGGCGCTCACGTTCCCTGTCGGCTCCGCTCTCCTCCCGGCTGGGGCTGATCCCTCCTTCCGGCTCCCCTCTTTCATCTGCGGCCGTTGCTGTAGCGCTCCTCGGTGCCTCCTCGCCTGGGCCAGCGATGTCTCGACGCGCCCCGCCAGCTGAATCCATCCGCGCAGTGTGTCAGGCTCATCACGATGCACCGCCAGGAGAGGATCTCCCGCCTGAGCCCCTCTTTGAAGAGTTCCATCTTTGTCACTGCAGACCATTCCAGCACCTTTTCGGCGAGGCATTGGAATTCCTCCGCATACTCAGATACCGACCTCTGCCCCTGGGAGACGGTCTTCAACTTCTCCCTCGCCCGGATCTGCTCCAATGGATCTCGGAAACGGGTCTCCAGGGCCCCCATAAAGCGTCGGACTGACCCCAGACATGGGTCGCGCCGCGCGTGCAGCTGAACGTACCAGCTAGCCGCTCCCCTCTTCAACACTGCGCCAATGGCCCGTATCCGGCTGGATTCCGTTCTAAAAGTGTGAGCATTGTCCTCCATATAGCCCCTCACCGTGGTAAGGAAAAAATCCAGTTCAGAGGACTCTCCCCCAAACTCGATCCTTAGTTCCTCTCGTCTCGGTAGGGGTCCCTGTGGTGGCAATCCCCAATTCTCCGCCCGTCGCAAGCCCCCTTGCGGACCAGTGGGCCCCGCTGCCGTTTCTCTTGGCCCTGTGCCACGCCCGGCATTCGCCAGGGGCACTAGGGTCTCAGCTGGGAGCGTAGCCGGGATTCTCGGAGGCTTTTCCCCTTCGTCGTCACTCTCCTCCACCCGCGTCAGGCTTGTTTGGGTCTTGGGCCGGGCGCCGGGCTCCTTTCGCATTTCCCTTCCCTTCGGTGCTGGGAGGTCTGCAAAGCCCTGGCTGCTTCCCACGCTCACGTCCCACATTGAGCCAGCCCGAAGTTCCCTTCCTCTCTCTGGCTCCGCCAAAAACGCCAGGCGCTCCATCGCCCTCGACATTACTGCCAGGGTGGTCTCCAACGCCGACATCCTCTCCTCCAGAAACACCATCCTTTGTGGGCCTGGGGAAGGTGAACCTTCCTCTCCTCCGGTGCTGTCTCCCCACACCACTCCACGCCTCTGGGTTACCCCATTTGGCTGGGCATAAGCGGTGGATGACGCCAGGGCCGCCAGCTGGTGGAACTCAGCGTCCGGCTCGGGAGTGGCCCTTCCCGACCTTCCTCCTCCTGCGCCCAAGAGTTCTTCATCCTCCACTTGCATGTTACACCTCACCGCTACGGCGGGATGGTGTCTATATTCTTGGCTTAGTGTCAGCTCACCACAGCCGCTCCTGAATGAACACACGAGACTCTCTGTGATATCACCAGAAACTTTACTGCAGGAAACATAAACATCCGAAAAGCCAAGAATGGGAGACTCCGGCCAACCATCCTTTATATACCCTCCCCCTCATTTGAAAAGTCTCTTCCCGCTCAGTAAAACCCCGCGCAAATTCCCCGCCAAGTCCAGCAGCCGTTTCTTCTCCGAGTCCTGAGACGCAGGTGTCTTATCAATGTCAGTGACCCTGAAACTCAGAGCCACATACAGGCTCTAGTAGCAGGGTTCTGACACAATGTGTATGCTAACTACTTGCCATCACATGTTCCCCTTTGGGGACTTCATTTTTCTCTGAGCTGCATTACTGTGGCATTGTGGAATATCACAAAATAAAACAACGCTACAGTGGTGCTTTAGCATACTTCTGGAAAAGATGAAGAGGAAAGAAAATAGCAGTGAAGCCATAAGGCCTGTCACCCACAATGCATAATCTTACAAACAGGAGGAAATCTGCCACATTCAGGAAAATGTAGGAGTGGGGTCAGGATGATGTGGGAGGGGTGAACAAATTCCCAACACTGAAAGTGTGAAGACATATACAAGAAATATCCAATTTACATCTTGGGAAGATTCCTGCTTCTTTAGAATTTATATAAAAGGAAAATGTCAATTTTCTCCAGAGCAGTTTTATAGCAACCATAAGGAAGTAAGAGGCAGTGGATGTGGGTGGCCTACATATCACACACAAGTTTGAATGAAGCATAGTCTTTTTCCAGTAGGCTTTTATAGATTAGATGAGCAGACGTACTGAGTTTCACATATGCAACTTGCACTAAACTCGAAGGAATTGTGATTGTTTATTTATTTGTTCTTAAAAATGGTTTTTGATTCCAATTTGGGAGTTAGGGCAACTTTAGAGACTGACATCTCTGCAAATAGTTAGCTAGAATAGGTTCAGAACATCATTTAAACGTTTGGTGCTCATTAGTTCAAAGTTCCTGAAGAGTCTTTTTTGTGTTATTAATTATATTACTAACAAATTTCTTAACCTAAAACCTGTTGTTACTCCTAACTAAAGTAGACCTATGAAATCAATGGAATTTATCTCTGTGTGCACTCACTATTCAAAAATTGTGTAGGTCCACACTAGTTTAGACTAACTAACATGATTCCAGTCCTCGTTGTGTTGCTTGCTGGTTTTCTAGCTGTCCTTTTCTGTGACCTGAAAATTGTCTACATTTAAATGTTGGACCAAAAGCAATCATCATGTATATGCAATATCAGTAATTCTGTAGCATTTTAAAAAGTGAAATAATGTTCATTTTTTCCAGATGCCAGTGGTATATAAAGGCAAAAATGAAATCTGAAGAAAAACGAAGAGCTCATTTGCAAAATGGACACTGTAAGTAAAGCAATATGTGATATTCATACTTAACTGAGAATTAACCCTTGTATTTATATATATTCTCCATCATATATAAAGCTGCCATATTTATATATTTTCTCATTTTGTATCTACCTGTTTCATACTTACCATATATACTCATGTATATGTCAACCTCATATATTAGTTGAAGGCAGGTTTTGGGGCCAAAGTTATGAATTTTGATATGACCCATGGATAAGCTGATAGTCATTCCACAGAATGGGGAAAGCATCAAAGCCACCTTATGGTCAGGCACCTCCATCACCATTACCTCTCCCAGGAATTCAGAAAAGTCAGAAGTGCTGCCATAACGGAGAAAATAGAGGGTGCTGGTACTTCTTTTAGCTTCTTCTAAGATGGCCTAAGCTCTTGCCTTCTACCACTCTACTCAGAGAAGGAAATAATTCTTAAGAGTTAAGATACTGCACTTACACTGGCCTGTGAGTAGATCAATCCAAGTTTTTGAGATAGATTTTTGACTAAAGTTTCTAGAGTAATTGAAGATTAACTCTTGTATATTTTCTGATTTTGATTGATAGAAGGGACTTGTTGTGACTCAGCCTCAGAGTGACTCTGATGAGGATTTTGGGATACAGGTTCAAGATGGAGGGATTAAGGTTCAGGATGAGTTTCAAGATGACGCTGATGGGAATTATGGGATTCATGTGCAGGGTGTTCCTGCTGTGAAAGATGGGGAACAAGGAGGCTTTCCCATGGGAGGAAATGGTGTTGTTGTTGCTGATGTTTCCCAGGTGCAAGAAGCAGGAAGGGAGAGCAGTTCCCAGCCTGATAACACTAACGAGTAGTTTGGCCTTGACGATACTCTGGATCGGGCCAGCCACTTGGAATTTAGGGGAGTTCGCAGAAGTCTTAGATTAGCAAATAAGAGAGAGGTCAAAGGGCAAAGGAATGCCTTCATGTTATGCTATTAAAACAGTTTGCTGAGAGAGGAATCTTTGTCAAAGCAACGTCTCGTTTGAGTTAGAAGCAGCTCTTGCTTTCTTGGGTTATCCTGTAATCAAGTTCATGGGACTATGTTGTGTATTAATGGAACCTTGTTCTATGCCCAAGATTTTCTTGGATTAATCTGTATAGTCTTGGGTTTGCAACAATCTTTTGGATCTTTACTTTTGCTTTTTAAGAACTATTTATTTCCTATTTACTAATAAACTACAAATGACTTCAATCTGTGTACAGCCTGGTGTGTTCAGCAAGGTTAAGCTATCCTGAGGTGCGACAGGACTTGCTGTCCTCTAAGGCTCATATTTTAATAATATCTAGCATGAACCAACTTAGTGTGTATCTGCAATCACTCATCTACACCTACCCTAAAATTCCCATCTGGAGCAGGAATGCAATAAACTGGACCTGGAGCCACAGAGCTGCTCAGATCCCCCATCCCCAACCCACCGCCGTGCCATGGGGTGAAGTCCAGATTGTCCAGTTGGGCTGAAACTGTTTCGGCCCTGCTGGACTGAGTGCAAGGGAAAGAGGATGTTGGCACAGGTCTGTGTGGATAGTGGGCCAATTCACTTTGAAGTCGGTCTTCTGCCCACACATAGCCCAAAGTAGAGGGTTGCTCTGGTGTTTCAGTAAAACTTTGGAACATTCTTCAACTTTGTTTAATGTAGGGCTAAACTAGTTCAGTCTGGGTTACCCAGTGTTAAGTACCAGAAGTCTTTGGACATCATCTGTACATCCAAGATTGACTTCTAGTCCACTTTGGGTTATAGGGCCAATTTAAACAAGCCCTTAGACTTGTTTACAGAAGCTTATGAACAGGAGCAGTTACCTCCACCTCAAAGTTGAGAGAAGTGCCATAAACTCTACACAATTTCTTCCAGCACTGAAGAACTGGGGCACCTTCTCCTCAGACAAGTATGCACGTATAATATATCAAGTAAATAAACATAGCAGCTTTTCTATATACATACACCAAAAAGCATTCCAAAGATCTAAGAACTTTTGTCAGGTTTTATTTTTTAATCTATGTTTATTCCAAGATGTTTATCTTAGGAAAGAAAACAATTTCGAACACCTTTGTAGACTTCAAAATGAAAGTGTTTGTCTTTTTATCAACTCTGATGATATTTTTGTACATTTCCACCTGTTCCTCATTATGTGATTTTCTCTGAAGTTCCAATTTCTGCCTGATGAGAATCCTATCAAACTTGTTTATTTAAAAAAAATCATTTTCATTTTCATAGTGGAATTGTTTCCACAAAGAAAATGTATTCAGTGTCAGCTCTTCCAGAGATTTAAAACATATATCAGTGAAGTTAGAATTGAGACTTAAGCAGATGAATCAATTTATAATTTTCCCCAGCAGCAAACATTCCACCCCCACACCAATCCATAGAAAAGAGATATGGGGCAGCTTGGAGACAAGGAAGGGGGTTCAATATAAACTGAGCATGCCTCAGGTAAAAGTAAATAAAATCAATAATAGATCATGGAAGGAGATTTCAAGATTGACCGCTTCACCAATTATGTTCAAGCTAGGGGCCGGATCAACAGCCTATTTCAAAACTTACCTACATGATCTCTAATAGAATAGTACTCAATTTTACAGCAAGTGATACCTTACAAGCACAAGATGTTTAAACCTCTTCTTCCTATCCTGGATGGCTCAGATTAGGTAAACCAGTAGTATTTTTTACTACCCTTAAATTATTGCCTGAGTCAGGAAAAAGGCTGACCAGCCACTCTTCATTATGCAATACAAACTGTGATAATTAGATAACAGCAGCTATTTATAAACTAATACTAAGTACACTCTTTCTCCAAAAGTACTGTTGCCAGGGTACCTGGCACAAAATCCTCTTTTTGAAGAAGTTTTGTTGAACAATAATTATAACAGTAGCATTTTCTAATAGTCCAATTTTATTTTATTTTTTGTGTTGCATAATTCATTTTTGCCAAATGGAGAAATTTCCTTTCTGTGTTTACAGTGCGATACCCAGGAACCAAAACATACATTGATCCAGACACATATGAAGATCCATCACTTGCTGTTCACGAATTTGCTAAGGAGATAGATCCATCACGAATACGGATTGAGAGAGTTATTGGAGCAGGTAAAAATTACATCACCTTTGCTTTGCGAGTATGACTAATTTTAAAAAAAAATCATAAAACACTGCTCTTTATTCCAGTTGTTATTAATACAAGCTGAACATCATTAACTCTTGTGGACTTGTGGGAAGGGATTGTTTTTGTCTCACAAATCTAAAAAGAAAAATACTGGTTCATGTGGGAGAGGCTTCAATAATGACAATTTTTTCCCTAACTGTTAGAATAGTCATGCCTAATCTATAATAATTTCATTTCCAACAGGGTAATCTAATCTCCTAGAAACATAATGAAAATCATGCTGACATATTGAGCTTAGATACTATATCTAGATCTTGATCTAAAATACACTTAAAGTACTTAACAGAATTGAGTACTGTCAAAAAGGCATGTTATTTTCTCTCACTGGTCTAGATAACATAAAAAAATAAAAGAGAAAACACATGTAACATTAAATTGTTTTAAGGAACATTACATTTTAAATTGAATTGAGTTAGAGTTATTTCATGGAATAAAGAAGAACTTGAAAACAGATCAATTCTTAATTTCCTTTTCATATGTCAACTCATATTCTATTGGATATTTCTCATCCAGTATTATATCACAAAACAAAATACATTTTGCATTCTAGTAAGTATTCATCTAGGGATTCTGTTACTAAACAGGGAGGAAAGTTTACATACACATGAATAAATCTTTTTTAACTCAAAAGATTGCATGAGCTGGAGAACCTTTAAGTGTATACTTGATTTCTGGAACTAGATGAAATATAATTGCCACTATACATTCCTGCAGTTATGCAGTGAGAAATATCTTGGAAAACTTCCCACGGACATGGCTAGTATCCATCACTCAAAGCCTGGAGCGACATAGGTCAGGCACCAAAGCAACATAAGAGGGAAGAGAGGTGGAATCACCCTCTCCTCCCCACTTCTCTGATTCCTCTTGTGCCCTGACCGATACTAATCCAGGCGACAGACACTAGCATAAGTTTCCAGTCCCAATTCAAGGTGCAGGTTATGACCTAAACAGTTTGTGTCCTGCTTATCTTCGCAATTGTATCTCTCTCTATGAACCGGTGTGAGCTCTAAGATCTGCTGGGGGGGGTCTTCTCTCGCTCCCACCTCCATCACAAACACAGTTGGTGGGGATGAGAAAGAGGGCTTTCTTGGTGGTGGCCCTCTGGCTCTGGAACTCTCTCCTCAAGGAGATTAGATTAGCCACCAACCTGTCCATTTCCTGTAAAAACTTGAAAACTTGGCTGTTCCAACGTGACTTTGAATCACGGTTTAGTTCTCAATCATGGCTGCCCAACCCTAATTTAATGCTTTTTCCAGCACTTTATTCCCAGTCCTGGCCCTACTGCTCTGCATTTTAAAAAAGCTCTTCCCTCTTATATCTGAACATGCCCACTTTTTCCAACTCTGGTTGTACTGTTGATTGCTGTGTTTTATGATATTTTTACTCTCTGGTTTTTAATTGTTTTAATTATGTTGTTTAATTGTTATATGTTTTAATTATGTAACTTTGAATTCTTTGTGTATGCTGGGTTTAGTCCCCATGTGAGCCACCCTGAATCCCTTTGGGAAGCTGGTGGCAGGTTATAAGAATATTGTCTATTCTGCCTTGGTCAGACCACACCTGGAATACTGTCTCCAATTCTGGGCACCGCAGTTGAAGGGAGATGTTGACAAGCTGGAAAGCATCCAGTGGAGGGCGACTAAAATGATCAAGGGTCTAGAGAACAAGCCCTATAAGGAGCGGCTTAAGGAACTGGGTATGTTTAGCCTGCAGAGGAGAAGGCTGAGAGGAGACATGATAGCCATTTATAAATATGTGAGAGGAAGTCATAGGGAGGAGGGAGTAAGCTTGTTTTATACTGCCCTGCAGACTAGGACGCGGAACAATGGCTTCAAACTACAGGAAAAGAGATTCCACCTGAACATCAGGAAGAACTTCCTCACTGTGAGAGCTGTTCAGCAGTGGAACTCTCTCCCCCGGACTGTGGTGGAGGCTCCTCCTTTGGAGGCTTTTAAGCAGAGGCTAGATGGCCATCTGTCGGGGGTGCTTTGAATGCGATTTCCTGCTTCTTGGCAGGGGGTTGGACTGGATGGCCCATGAGGTCTCTTCCAACTGTACTATTCTATGATGATGATGATGATGATGATGATGATGATTATTATTATTATTATTATTATTATTATTATATCATACCTTTAAACTGCCACTACAACAAGAATGGCAGCCTTTTATTGACTATTTAAAAGAAGAAAAGAAAATGAAAATATTGGGATTATATTGGGGTAGAACCACCCCATGTCAATGTTATACTCACCATTTTAATCCAAACTCAAATTGGTCTTGAAAACCATCCAGTTCCCACACATTGAATATTTGTACCATGTTCATGTTCACATGATTTAAAGACTTTGATATGAAAGGTATTTCTTGTTATCGTTTGGTGGACCCTTAAAAGCCTGTTCTACCTTTTGATTTTTTTGATCCCAAGAAAAGCCTACTGTGCCATTTTGCTTTTCCATTTGCATCTTCAGTCACTCTGTGGTATTAGATATTAATTCTCTTTTCTAAAGGAAGTAATGTATTTCCATCAGATGAAGGTGATTATGGCCACCGTAAAGGGAATATATACATATATCTATACCTTCAAATTTTAAAAACTTTACTACTTTGAATTTTTTTATTTCCCACTGTATGCAGAAAAAATCAAACAATTTCCCCAGATTACAATATAGCTGTCCTCCAACATTTTATGTATGCTTGGTGGTAGGTAAAAGAATTAGGGATATGTACTGAACTGGACCATAAAGAAATGAAGTAAAAATTATATGAACACAAAACAAGTGGGGGAAGGCAAGAATAAGTTTTTGTTCTGTGTCTTCAGGTTGTTTCCAACTTAAGGAGAACCTAAGTTGAACTTATTCTAGGATTTTATAGCAAACTTTTTCAGGGGAGGGTTGTTATTGCCTTCCTCTGAGGCTAAGAATGTGACTTGCCCAGTGTCGCCCAGTGAGTTTCCATGGACATGTAAGGAATGTTAGACAGCAAAAGAGATTTGAAGATGGGCTTAAAGCTAACCTTAAAAACTGTGGCATAAATACCGAGAACAGGGAAGCCCTGGCCCTTGAGCACTCTAACTGGAGGTCAGCTATTACTATCAGTGCTGTGGAATTAGAAAAGGCATGAATGGAGGGCGAAAGAGAGAAACGTGTCAAGCAGAAGGCACGTCCAGCCAACCCTGACCAGGACTGTCTTCCCCCTGGAAATCCAAGTCCTCACTGCAAAATAACATGCAGATCAAGAATAGGTCTCTACGGTCACCTACAGACCCACCACCAAAACCCTATACTTGGATGGCAATCATACTCGATCACGAGTGATATAAGCTATGCTAAGGATTTGAACCATGCTTCTCAGGATTATAGTCTAATGCTAAAATCCCTGCACCACACTGTTCCTATTTTATGTTTTTATAATATCACTATTTCCAAATATAAATACAAATTGGGTAGTACTAAGCACTACCTTATTAATGTCTACATTTACTAGATTCAGAGAGATTATTTTAAAATAAGCAAATCTTGCTTAAGGGATCAACAAAGTACTTTATCTTCTGTATCCATTATATGCCATGAGATACATTTCTGTGGTGAAGTTTTATTCATACATGTATTTAAACACAACTTATCTCTAGCAAAGGGAATTAATAATTGCACTTTAGGCTAAAACGCCTGCCACCAGAGATATTATTTACCTCAGGAATTAATACAGTGATATTTTATAGCTGTATCAGCTAAATATGCTGCTGATAATGTGAAACCTTTTGCTCCTTGCGGACAGAAAAGACTGATTAAAGCAAAGTGGCGACAGGGAGAAAACTTATAATGAAAATAATTCATGATGACTCACTCTGTGAAATATCAGGATTATCTTTTATATCTTTTTAACAGCCACAACAAAATTTGGGGTTGATAAGTGGTAGTTAAATATCAGTGATGGCTAAAGGTGAAATCAGTTATATTGTTTGCTGTTTGGCAAGAGGTTTTTTGGCACTTGTGCTACTAAAGTCTGTTGTGATTATGAAAGGATTCATACATTCTAGGTTACTAAACTTTTGATAGCTTTCACTGTGTCTATCATAGCACATTGACTCCTCCTTGAGTTTTTTTCAGTTATTCCTTGCATAGATTGCTGTGCATGTCTCCCAATAATCCTGCTTTGCTCCTTGTAACTTCTCTTCCTTCTCACCTATTTGTAGGGAGTGTAAGAATCTTCCAAGTAAAGGATGATAAAACCTAAGGGAGGATTCTGTTGAATAAAGGTTAGACTGAGAGAAGCAGTCGCTCAGTATCAGAGGTTTTCCTTGAAATAGGATCTGAAAATTGCCATGGTTGGGTAATCCTAACACAGTTATGTAGACTTGGGTCCTTGATAATTAAATAATTCTTCAGCCTTAATCTCAAAAGAACAGTCCATTATTATTTATTTAGGTTTTCTGTATATTAATGTCTGAAGACATGGCTTTTTGAGTCTAGGACGGAACAGGGAACAGTGACCCTCTAGATGTGGTTAGATTTCAACTATAAACAGTCTTGTCAATATATCCATTAGAAAGGATGCCATGAATTGCAATCCAATAAAATCTGTAGCCCATGCATTGTCTACCTCTTATCTAAGCTAAAAATGTCCATGTTAATTCAGTCTTTGATTCACTCGTTCAATTTAGATAAAAGCTATTTTATTTACCTGTGCTGACTATAATGTGACTTTGAAAATTTATCACTTTGAAACATGATAAATCCCTGCATCACTGTAGAGTGCTACTTTGACTATGATATGTTTTTTTTAAAAAAAAAAAACTTTTTTCCATAAGATCTTATGTCTCCTTGCAGTTGAGGAAACTATAATCACATTTTTATGACTACCAGCTATTTGAATTTATTTATTTATTTATTTATTTACATCATTTTTGCCCCACCCTTCTCACCCGGAGGGACTCAGGGCAGCTTACAACAACCTACTGTACACCTTTTTTTTTTTTTTTTTGCAGCATTCTCATTATTGTTCCTGAAATCATCCACACAAATACCCCAAATCAAACTAGATCTACTCAGATTATATCTTGTCTAAATTATTTTTATCATATCACTCCAAAACAATGTGAATGTATCATTATGCCAATTGTGTCTTTACTGTCTTTGGATTAGTCTTCAAGTGGAATGGTTCCATACTCAATTACACCTTGAATAGAAAGTGTTAAGTAACCTTGGCAAGAATTCCACCACACTTCAAGCACTGATTTAAATTGTATTTGTATGATTTGTCCTCTTGCCCTTTATGTCACTGATCAGAAACCTTCATTCTTAACTATTCCCATGTTATAATTTGCAGAATTTAAGAGTAAACAGATAGATTCCATGGGATAGTGAGCAGAATCCTTTGGCCAGAAGCATGATTGCCTATACAGATATTAGTACAGGAACATCTGACATAAATTGTTTACATTCTCATAGCTATATGTGTGCTAACATTCTAATAATCCTGTTTTTAATTTGAGGTGAATTTGGAGAAGTATGCAGTGGTCGCTTGAAAACACCTGGAAAAAGGGAGATTCCTGTTGCCATAAAAACTTTGAAAGGTGGATATGTGGATAGGCAGCGACGGGATTTCCTTCGAGAAGCTAGCATCATGGGACAGTTTGACCATCCAAATATTATCCGTCTTGAAGGAGTTGTGACAAAAAGTAAGAATTTAGAATATTTTGCTTGCTTGCTTATTCCAAAGTTCTTTTTGTATTTTTGTCTGTTTGTCCTAATCCAGTAAGAGCAGCCCAAATGTCCATGAAATTTTTGCATGTGTGTGCTGCTTTATAGGGAACGGTGCATACAAAAAAGGTGTTTTGTATAGTTTCAATCATTGTGATTGAACTTCAACCCAAGTACTAAATATTAGTCTTGTGCATTCGGGGTAAACCTTAATCTGTTTTGTGTCTCGGCTTTCAGTGGGAACCCTGATCCATTTCAACTTAGTATCCCAAAATCGGGAGGATGGATATTTGTTTTCAGGTTTTTTTGATGCCAAAAGATCTGTTTTCTTTTGGCCCATTATTGGATGGGGGCTTCCCACCCAGGCTTCCCTTCTCAATGTGCACTTTTGAACAGGGTTTGCCTGACCATCTGGGAAGTCGAAGGGCTCCCTGGCTGAGGCTGAAGACCCATCATGTCCTTGCTCCGCAACCCAAAGTGTAGGCCCAAAGCGCCCAGGCCTACAAAGCCCAGAATCTGTCTGCCAAGTAAGGAGTGCTCCTTACTTAGTGGTTGGGTGCAGGGCCTTGCAGGCCCAGGCACTGTGGGCCTAAACATGTAGCAATCAATCCGAAAAGCAGACTTGGAGCTGGTACCCGCTCCTGCCTGCCTTTCGGATCAAGTTTATTTTCGTTCCAGGGGGGCCTTCCTGTTCTATGCCATCTCCTGTCGCCACTGCCGATATCTCAGGCCCGCCTTGTGGGAACAAGGAAGAGGGCCTTCTCTGCTGTGGCCCCCCGATTGTGGAACTCACTGCCCATTGAGATTAGGCAAGCCCCAACATTAGTAGCCTTCAAGAAAGACCTGAAAACATGGCTCTTCCGTTGTGCTTTTGGAGAGTAACTACTATATACTTTTTCTCTGTTGCTCCCCTCCAATATCTATCCTCTAGACTGCACCACTATCTTATGACCCTGTTCTTTGTGGTTTTTATTCTTATTACTTTCTCACCCCGAGTTTTAACTTAGTGTTCATGTGGCCCGCCCTTGTTTTTATTGTTCCCCTGATTTTGGGTTGTAATGTATATTATTATCTATTGTATTGTTCAATGTGTTATGATGTGTTGTTCTTTTATATTCTGTTATATTGTATTGTTCTGGGCATGGCCCCATGTAAGCCGCCCCGAGTCCCCGTTGGGGAGATGGTGGCGGGGTATAAATAAAGTATTATTATTATTATTATTATTATTATTATTATTATTATTATCCGAATGGACAGTACAAAATGGAAGCATGAATCAGATGGATGATACAAATACCAGGCCCATGTCTACTAAATATCCATTTGACAGAGATGAACACCTCTCAGTTGGGACAAAAATGTTAATTATGATTCAACTGTGCAAAATCCATACTATTGGCTTCTTTTAAAAATACAATAGTATACAATATACATTTTATAACATTTATTTTGTAAGAACTCAAGTTAGAGAATAAAAGCCCATTTTACAGACAGTATAACTTTAGCAATGCTTTTATTTTTAAAGATTAGGTTAATTTTTTAAAGCTGTGATTATGGGAGGTGCCATAGTTATAACAGTTTTCATATTTGGAGCAAAAGACAAATAAATAAAAGTTTCTAAAGAGTTACGAATTTGCAGAACAAAAGGTTTTTACTCAAGGTAAATGGAAACTAAGTCCATGGCAAAGAAAAGTTTTCCATATAGCAGTGATGTGGTATCTTTCTTTGCTTATGAACCAAAGTTCCTCTGGGGTAATGTATCACAGGCAGTGGGAGAGACTGAGGATAGTAGTGTGTAGGACCAGAGGCAAAGATGGAGAGTAAACTCTTTATTTCTTTCATTCCCTATTCTCTCTCTCTCTCTCTCTCTCTCTCTCTCTCTCTCTCTCCTTCATTGTTATCACACACACACACATCATACAGTACTTTTGAAATGAGGAAGCTGAGGACTGTGAATAACCTTAGGACAATGGCATGGACTCTGTTGCAAACTAGATAGCTTTTAAACTGGAAGTGGTGTGTCAAATTGGTTGATATTCATACAACAGGAAGTCAATGTATTCATTGTACATTGCAGATAAAATGAATTAATATGCCATATAATTCAGAAAAGTATGTGTCAAAATATACTTGTTTTATTAGTGTCTCTTCATGAAACTGACAATACCCATTCAGATAATAGAGATGGATATACATATATTTAAATATACTTTTGCAATCCCTTGTACTTTCAAAGTACTGTTTCTTCGGAGGCTCTTCTCATATAGACGGAGAGGTTAGCAGACAGCTTTTAAAGACAGATGATAAACCATATATGTGTAGAAAAATATCTGCTAAGGCTGGTTATCCATTTAATTTTAAGACTAATACAGTAGAAATGTTTTCCCAACAAGATCCTTACTCTCACTATCTCATCAAGTCTGATGATTTGCAATTCTTCCTTATGTTCATTACTGTATTTTAAGGTTTCTGTAAATGGAGGTGTTGACAGTATGAGAAAAATATGTTCTCAGATCACTGCAGTATGATTAAGACCTCCTTTTTATAACTATATTGGATTTTAAAGTAAAACGTACTACTGCTGTAATACAAGTAACAAAAACAGATGCACAGAAAACCATAACTCATGTTATTATGTAATAACATGAACAGCAGTATGATACTACCACATTTGGTAGCATCTGTCTCAGATTATATAATCTTCTCCTGCTCATAATTCTTAAAAATATTGCTGAGTACAGTTTTCTCCAAAAGCTCTTATCCAGCTAAAATACATATGTATCTGAACTATTGTATCCCATCCATCCTGATCCATACTTTGGCATTTTAAATTCTTTTAATTTTCTTCAAGCGAATTTTAGGTACTGCAACTAAATTCTCAGACTTCCTTGTGTATAGGAGAATGCACGGTATAAAGAGCATAGGGATGGGTCCATGTAACTTCGACTGGTGAACAGACTTCACAAAAAGGCATTGAAAGTCTACCAGGGTACATATTTCAGAACTAAAAAAATGAGGTATAGATGGTGAAAAACAAGTTGTTTCTGGGTTTCTAGAAGACAGCTTGCATAGCCAAGACCAATTCCAAATCAGATGAAAGTCTATTCTTATTAAGAGTTCATCAACCAAATATACCATTTTGAAACTGCATCCCAGTAGCTCAAATAATAGAATGCTTTTTAATCATTTTTAAATGACAAATATTATTGGGATGCTTGGATGTTAATCTAGCTAGTGAGCCATCTGAGAACATTATTACTCAATGTGATGTTCTAAGTAACTCCATCTGTGTTTGGAGAATTAATAGAGTTCTCCAGACACAGATGCTCACAACCTGCAAGCAATTCATTCTTTCTGCACCATTGTCCTAAATTTTAGCGTGGAAATGTTAATGCTCCCTTTCATCATATAAATACTGAATGAACATATCATGGCTGAATACCATGGCTGGATACCAGTATGGCTTGGACTGCAAATTACTGTGGGTTACTGCTTCTTCTTTTTCCTGCTAATGTCAAGTGTGGTAGGGATAGAAAATAATTGTTGAATGCTTGCTGACAGGAAAATAAAAAAAATAAAATAAAATGTTAGCCATTTCTTGTCACAATAAGAATTCCAGCATATTGCAGAGTATAAAAATTGTTCCCATCCAAAGGAAGATTTGAATATTCAGTATTTTGCACAGAAACACCCAGAGCCAAAAAGCACACATAGAAAATAAAACCAAAGAAATTAAAACCATGGCCTATTGGGAATCCCAACTAAATGCTGACTCCTCATTTGACCATTGGTTCAATGAGACTAAGGCCCCATCTACACCGACCATTTATGGCTGTTTGAAACTTCAAACTGTAGTAGCCAGACAAGAAAACTTCACAAAAGCACACAAAAGAAAGCCATTGTTATGCATCAGTGCTCTGTGGTTTAGGTAATTACCATCTGGCCATCAAATTGGTTCCAAGATTTCCTATGTAATCAACTGCACAATGGAATCATTTTCATCAATACCAGTGTGAAACTGAACTAAAATCAGTGAAGATTACTTGAGGTTAGGCAAGTATATTGTGATGTTTTTCTGAAATCAATTGCTGTGCATGGTCCAATAAATTCAAAGACCATCAAAGACTTTTTTCGTTGCCCTTTGTTTCCCCATCTAAAGAAAATCTAGTTACATATATTTCCTTGGCACTCACTTTTGAACCCATGGTTGGTTAAATGTTTCTCCTGAAAAATCATATATATATATATATATATATATATATATATATATATATATCCAAATATATTTGAGTTATTTAACATTAAGGAAATGTTTCTTTAATTCATTTATATTGTTTTCATTCATGAGTGAAGATTCCGTACACAGTAAATGTTTGTGTCACTTTTTTCAACATTGGCTTGAAATTTTGTAGTTCATAACAAAATGTTTGAAACTGAAGTTTGTCTCTCAAGTTTCAAACATTTTCCTGTAACAGAAGCTTCACAAAACTAAATTTTATTCCTACTTAACCATACTGTAGTATTAAATCAGTAAGTAGAAATGCTGAAAAAATTGAGGTCTTAATAATAATAATAATAATAATAATAATAATAATAAAACTTTATTTATACCCCGCCACCATCTCCTCAACGGGGACTCGGGGCAGCTTACATGGGGCCATGCCCAGGACAATACAATATAGCAAAATATAAAAACAACATATCATAATACAATTAAACAATACAATAAATAATCATGTACAGTACAACACAAAATCAAAAAAGCAATATAACAGGGCGGGCCGCATGAACACTCAGTTAAAACATATGCACATCTTGAGAATGTATGATTTGGGCATTATATACATATTTTTCTAAATTTGCATATTTAGTTTAGGTAATCTTTACAGTAGATAGGAGATGATACAAAGAAAAAAATAGATCAAATTATCAATACATTTTCTAGCTATTTGAAATTGGACAATTACTTACATTTTCTGCTTGTTCTTTTAAAAGTGCTTCTTATTTGCAACTATGGAAGGAATTCAGTTCATTGCAATATTTTTTTAAAAACATAATTATCTGGCAACTGCTGGCTTGGCTGCATTGTAATGGCTATTTTGACTAGTGAGTCTGTGTATGAGTATGTTATGACCAGTTTACTATAAGGTTTTGGTGAAGAGCAAATGAATAATAGTACATTATGTAGTCTTTCCTTAGTCATAGTGCTTGTTTGCTGTATATTATCTTATGGTATATTATCTAAAAAGGGTTATTGGTTTATAGGGAGAATAATTTTAGTTGAATAGATTAATAAAATAGATTAATTTAGATGATTAATCAATAATCAAGTAATTAATTGATTATTAAATCAATCTATTAATGTAGATCGTTAATACAAAAAATTAGATTTTGATCTTTAAAGTATGACAATTTTATTTGCTTTAAAAAAACCCTATTTAAAGCAGTTCAGTTTGTATTCATGAGAGTATTGCAGTATGAGCCATTTTTGAGTTGCTACATAGTCTAAATCCATTTGCTATTTCCAACAAGAGTAAATCCATTAAATCAGTGGAAATTGCATAAATGCTGACTTACCAATTTCCTATTGAAGCAATGAATCTAATCTGTTAAGGACTAGCCCTAGGATTTAGGCCACAGTATTCCTAGCTATAGGATAATTATCAGATATAATCTTGACACTGTGAACTCACTGAGACATACACCACTGTAAGTGCTTAATGAATCACTGTCCAGCAGCAAGAAACAGTTGATCTACAGTGCTTAGGCACACACTTTCAACTCTACTAGCCATTCGTTATTAAGCTGTAGCATTGCTTGAAGTTCAGTTACTAGGAGAAGTGATACATCACAGTGTTTTTATCTATTGACTGGAAAAAAAACACCAAGTCACTAAATTACTTCATTGCAATAAATTTTAGAGTTCAGTTCAATTAGAATCATAGAATAGTAGAGTTGGAAGAGACCTCCTGGGCCATCCAGTCCAACCCCCCGCCAAGAAGCAGGAAATCGCATTCAAAGCACCCCCGACAGATGGCCATCCAGCCTCTGCTTAAAAGCAGAATTATCTGGGAATTATCAAAGAATAAATCAACAGGTGCTTCTCCATAGTATAACAAAAAATCTGGATGTTATTTGTTACAATATCAGAAACTCAAACTAATGTAAAATTCGATTACTGTGGTTAGATTTTAAATTCCTCTGGAAAGAATTCTGCTCAACCAACATCACCACTGAAGACAGAAGAGGGAAACAAGTCCCTTCCTTTGGCACTAAGAATGGGTATGGTTGACTCTAAAAAAGGGGTCAGTAAAACTCACCTTGTGTCCCTTCTGCCAGCAACAGTCTTTATTGAAGTGGGTTCCTTTCAGTGAACAGAGGAAACCCCTTCATTCATGGAAAAGCCTCCTTGGAAGATCCAAAGCAGGATTGGTCCTGTAAAGTATTTAATAAGTTTTAAAAAACATGATGTTTCTCTTTATGATGGAAGATGGAACAGTAAATGGGTGCAACTCCCTTGGCTCTTACATTGATTTTGAATTAGTTTGATATTCAAGCCAGTATTTTCAGAATGAAGGACTGTTTGTGTGTAATCCTTTTTCAGTATTAAGGGAAAAATTAACTGAGTTTTCCCCATTGTGAATTTTATTGAGATCCACTAGGCTCCATTCCAAAACGTGCTGATTTTACGGTTGCACGCAACTTCCTACAACCTATGATACAGTTTTTCAGGTGGTGGTACAAGAGCCTGCATGAGAAAGGAGAGTTGGTAAAAATTGCACACTAGCTGGTGTGTTCTGTGAGAAGACTTTGCTCACAGATATTTTGATGGAGCGCTGTGGTTTTTAATCTGTTATGTTCCCATAGTAGGGGGTGGGAAGTATTGCATTCATTTGGTCTCACTAGAGAATTCTTTTCTTAAAAAAGAATTTTATTAATTTTTTTATACTACATTGAAAGAGTGAGAACAACCAAGGTAGTCTCACTAGAGAATTCTAACATCCAAAAAATGTTAGAGTTATATTCACTGTATCCACTAGAATACTAGTATTCCCGTGGTATTTCCAGCACTTAGGAATGAGCAGTTTATTGTCCTGCCATCCCTTGTTCTGTTTGTTCCTTTTTTTATCTGGGTAACTGTTCTCATTCCCTTGGCCACATTTCAGCCAGATTTTCTGGCTGATTTCTCCTATCCATGGTATTTATCCATATGAAGGCCATCATGTAAGCCATAGTGTGGAAGCACAGCAGCAGCATCTCCTAGTTCTTCCTTCCTACTGTAACCCTTTATCACACGATCTCCACCTTTTTTCCGCCAATAGCCAATCTTGACATGATGGATCCTTACATGTTGTGATTAGGACATCTGTGTCTGATATTGCTTGTCAGATGAGATCACCACTCCTACCACCAAAATAATGTATTATGAGCTTTAGAAGATTCCAAATGCTGCACCATACAGATGCAAGTAACCATGGAAAAGAAGGGAAGTGTGGTATTTCCTCTTCCTGTATGCATACTAAGAAAATATGTACTGTATTTGCCTAGGGGATTTTTTCTCCTGGAATTTTCTTTTTGCCCTTTCTCTGTTGTCTGCAAGGTGAATGAAAGGGTTCTAGGAATGCAACAATTCTGCTTTTTTCAGTTTAGCTATGCAATGATACACCTAAATCCCATAACAGGTTTACTAGTTTACTACTTCTGAATGCTTTTAAGAAGTAGGAGAGAGCTTGCTCTAACCCCACCTTAGAGGAAACTGGAAATTGTTAGGTTGCTTAACCCTAATGATTTACCTACATCTCAGTTTGGTATATGTTGTTGTTTGGTCAGATGGGGCCATCCTTTAGGTCCCCTAGGATAACATGGAAGATTGTATAAATAACAAGCATATGTGGGTGCCATGCATATTTCCTCATTCCCTTTGGGAAATAGAGAGATGACTAAGATGAAGTAAGCCCACTTTCCATCTCCTCTCGACTGTAGGAAAGTGTCCTGTGTCCCCAAGATGTCAGAGTACAAATGGGAATTCACACAAAGACATGTAAAGATGCATTATTTCTGGCTAGTAAAGCATCATACAGCTTGGGCATCATGATGATTGGAGAGGAAGGAGCAAACAACAACAATGTTGGCACATCTGCAGACTCATCATACAGCTCATTTACTCTCCTAACCACTCCCACCTTGACATACCAAAACAATTGCATGAGCATGTGAAAGAACAAAAGACATTTGTTGTGTAAACAAAGGAAACTTTTCTGAGAAGTGATGTGAATAGCTAGATTGATTTAACATCAAATAGAGAAAAGAAAAGAAAAAGATTGCTGAAGCATTCACAACCCCAGGAAGTATATATCTGTGTGTAAAATCATCCAGCATTTTTCTCATCTGGTTTATTGTTCTATAATGCTGAGACTGCAGATTCTAATGTGTTTCCAGTTCCTTGAGTTTAGACATACACAAAAAGAATTCTTCTTAGAACCACTTTGTGGTCACCTTGGTTATGCCATTTACACAAAGTATGTGTCCTGCAGTTCACACAAAAGTTGTACAATAAAAGAACAAAAGCAAAAATTTGTTCACCCTGGTCTTGTTTTAGAAACAGCATTGATTTTGCGGTTTGGGGTTTAAACAGACTCATTTATTTTATTTAAACTGCATTGACTGATAGGCTTGTTGAAAGTGTTTGAGGTAGAAAACACAGGCAAGCGTTGTTTGTTTGTTTGACGTCAGTCTGCTTTAGTGATTCCTTTCATCTTGCTTTGGAAGTGCACCTCCATGTATCAGCATTGGCATTCATTCTGAGCTTGTAAGTTGGAGTTCAAAACAATCTGAAACAGCAACCTTTCTAGAATGAATGTGGAGGAATGTGCATCTTGATGAAATATCAAGAAGCCAGTGCATAAGCTCTCGGGGATCAGGTATGAATTTAACTTTCATATTCCAGGAGATATTGGAATATGTGAGCTATTCTGAAGCCTTTGCAGTTAGCTTTCATTTTGCTAAAAGTAAGTATTGGATCACTTTGTGAGTCAACACTTATACAAGTTCAAATGATTTAGGATGCATCCAGACAGCCCCTTAGAAGCAGGAGCTTCCCCATTTTCAAGTGGGGCATCCAAATGACACCCCATGTAAAAATGAATTAATTTGCCACAAAGCAGGAAAGCCCTGTTTTGTAGCGAATTGATTTGATAGTCGGTTTGATCCACGCCTTCTTGAAAGGCTGTCTGGACTGCACCCTCAGAAGTTCTGAACTTCTGAGAGGGCAATCCAGACATCCCTCTCGCATTTTTCCAGGCTGATTCAACCTAGAAAACTGGGAGGGCACCAACCCCCTTCAAAGCCCCCCCCCCCAAAAAAAAGACTTTAAAAACTAAAATATCTTACCCGGCTGCCATTAGCATGGAGCTGTCCGGGTCAGCACAGACTTTTCCGCTATCTGGAACCAACCTTTAGTTGAGGATAACTGTATTTAGTCTTTAATCTTTTTATCTAGTTTATGAAACAGGACTGGAAAACTTGCAGCGTTCTTGCCATCTTCTCTTTAGCCTAGTCCCACGTAGTCCACAAAAAATTCTACTTAATATTGATGATATTTTGGTTTGATTATAATAGAATAATAGGGAGGACTCCTGCCATTGGAATCCATGGGGGAAGCTGCGTGCTCCACACATGCTCCACGCATCCTCCAAATTTATTTATTTATTTATTTACAACATTTATACCCCGCCCTTCTCACCCAAGGGGACTCAGGGTAGCTTACAAAAATTGGCAAAATTTAATGCCCAAAAATGCAATCATAAAAGCAAAACAATACATATAGATCCATTTAACATTGTTAAAACACATTATAAAAACATATATATATAATTAATTCTATTTGTCCGAGATCCTCATGCTTCATCCTTAAATCAGGCCATGTCAATTTTATCATTTACTCATCAAAAGCTAGAGCACATAACCATGTTTTCATAGCTCTTCTGAAACCCACACAAGTCTGGCGCACAAGTCTGAGTTGTGTGAATGCTCCCCTGGCCACTGCCAAGACCTGGACAGCCTCTTTAGTGACAGGTGGAAAGGAGTGACAGAGCTGGATATCATCTGCTTACAGATGACACCTCACCCTGAAACTCCAGATGATCTCTCCCAGCGGCTTCATGTATATGTTGAACAACATGGGGGACAGTACTGAACCCTGTGGGACCCTAAAAGTCAATGGTTGTGGGGCCGAGCAGGTGTCCCCCAATGACACCATCTGGGAACGACCCTCCAGAAAGGATCAGAGCCACTGCAGAACAGTACCCCTGAGCCCCATTCCGGCAAGGCACCCCAGAAGGATACCGTGATTGATGGTATCGAAGGCCGCTGAGAGGTTCAGCAGAACCAGTAGGGACACACTCTCCCTGTCCAATTCCCGGCGTAGATCATCGACTAAGGTGACCAAGGCTGTCTCGGTACCATGCCCCGGTCTGAAGCCAGACTGCCGGATCCAGAAAATCAGTATCTACCAAGAATGCCTGGAGTTGTGTGGCCACCACACATTCCACGACCTTGCCCAGAAAGGGGAGATTGGAAATAGGCCAATAGTTATCCAATTGAGTGGGGTCCAGTGATGGCTTTTTCAACAGCAGTTTGATTACAGCCAATTTGAGGCTTGCTGGAAAAATGCTTTCCCAAAGGGAGGCATTCACCACCACCTTCACCCACTCGGCCAATCCCCCTCTGGCTTCCCTCACCAGCCAGGATGGGCAGGGGTCTAGGATGCATGTGGTGGCACTCACCTCTCCAAGCACCTTGTCCACGTCCTCAGGCTGAACCAATTGAAATGAATCCATCAAAACAGGACAAGCAGGTGCTCCTGCTACATCCTCGGAGACTCCCGTTAATATGGTGTCAAAGCCTTAACTGATCAAAGTGACTTTGTCCACAAAGAACCGACCAAATGCTTCACAAGTGGGCTGCCGAGTTGTCAGGGATCCTGTCTTGAGGGATGGGATATAACAAACCTCTGACAACTCAGAACAACTCCACCAGACAATTCTTTACAGATGCAATATTAGCTGCAAAGAAAACGTTCTTTGCAGCATCTATTGCCACGGCATATGCCCTAAGGTAGGAAAATAGCCGTGTTCGGTTTGGCTCACTCAGCTTTGAACGCCACACGCACTCTAGGCCCCTCTTCTTTTGCTTCATCGCTGCCAGCTCTTCAGTGAACCAAGGCGATGGTTTAGCTCAGGTACTCGAGAGGGGACGTTCTGGAGCAATCGTGTCTATTGCCCTAGTTCCTTGTTCCAGAGAGTGACCAGAGCATTGACAGGATCACCAGCTGAGATGGCGGGAAACTCCCCAAGAGCCGTCAGGAATCCATCCGGATCCATAGGCCTCCTGGGGCGGACCATTTTAATAGGTCCTCCACCCCTGCAGAAGTTAGGGGGCACAGTGAGTCTAAACCTGATCAGGTGATGGTCAGTCTATGGCAATGGAGTGATGGTAAGCGCCTCCACACCGCCACCTTCCTCCCATCCCTGGCAGAAAACCAAGTCAAGTGTGTGCCCCGCTCTGTGGGTAGGGCCAGATACTAGTTGGGACAGCCCCATGGTTGCCATGGTGGCCATGAAGTCCTGAGCCACCCCGGAAAGAGTGGTGTCAGCATGGACATTGAAGTCCCCCAGCGCAATAAGCCGTTGGGACTCCAATTCCAAGCCTGAGACTACCCCCGCTAGCTCAGGCAGGGAGACTGTAGTGCAGCGTGGTGGTTGGTACACTAATGGAATCTCTATTCTGTCCCGGTCATCTACCCTCAGATGAGCACACTCAAACAAGGTTGACTGCAGGATGGGGCACCAGGTCAGGGGGATGGACTCCTTGTAGACTACTGCGACACCTCCTCCCCTCCCTCCGGATCTTGGTTGGTGCTGCATGGTATACCCTGGCAGACAAAGCTGGGTGAGATTGCCCCCCCCCCCAGCCTCGTCCAGCCAGGTCTCCGTTATGAATGCCAGGTCCGCTCGCTCATCCAGGATAAGATCCTGGATGATAGCTGCTTTTCCATTAACAGACCTGGCATTTAGCAGCAGCACCTTTAGACCGGAGGGACCGCCAACCTATGATCAACCATATGATCGCCAATTGATGCGGGGAGTAGGGCACTGGGTTCCCCACGTCCCTCGATGAAGCAGAGCACTTCTGGCAGCTGTGTGACAAGGTTGTTTCACAGATGTTTTAGCTGAGGATTTCTGGCCTGTTTTGGATTAGATACCTTTGTCGTTCTTTTCAGCGATATGATTCTATGGTTCCAAGTAATTTTGATTAAATTGCTTCAATGTAAGTGTTGATTTAAGAGTTACATTTAAAATAAATGGTCTTGGAATTGCAGATTGACTTATCAATTTGTTTTACAAGCTTTTTCAAAAGTAACAGACTCAGTGTCAGTAGACTGTACAAACATCATCAGAATTTTTATAGCATTAGCATTTTCAGCTTAGTTGTAACAACTTGTACATCATGTTTCTTTGTAAACATTTGAATCAGTCAGGAATTGTACCTGTTTGCAACCCTAGCATACTTTAAATGCGATACAAGCATTTGGTCACAGTTTGAGGTGTTCTGCCTGGGCAATGTTAATACAACTAAACACTTATTTGCTCACCCAGCAGAACTTGGGATTTTGCCATGTGCTTTATGTAACTAATATAACTTTAATTCATTATATGCTATTGTCAGCATATAATTAATTTTCTGTGATACATTATATTTAGCGTTAAATAGGCCAGACAGAAACAGAAATTTGTCAATCTACATTGTTTGAACCAATTTGTCATTCAAACACCATTATCATAAATTAAATTAAACCAAGAAAACAAGATTACAGGCTATACAATGCCAGTTTGAGACATTGGAACAGCAGATGGGGAATATATGCCTATACAGTGATCTGAAACTGACATTTTATGCATACTTAATCCTGCATAGTTTAGAACAGTGCTTCTAATATAAGGTGTTCTAATATAAGGTGTTCACATTTTCCCCAATGCATTGTGGACCAGGATTATATTTGCTTTATTTGGCCACAATTGAAGACCAGCAATAGTCCACAAACCAACATTTGGCATAGTGTTGGTTTAGAAGATTGGGAATGAGCAGCAAAACATTTACAGCATGCGGCATTCCCCTCTTCCTTTTCCCTGCTTTTGAAAGGAAAATATACATGCTCCCTATTTGTATCAAACCTGAAAGTGGCAAGCTGGTTTGTATCAACCAGCTCATGACATTTTGCTACCTGAGTAAAAGAACCAAATATTGCTGATAGCATTCCAAAATGCTATCAAATATCCTCGTCTTATAGGCCAGGCATTTTAGTTTGCCAATGCCAACTGTGGCCTGGAAATATAGACCAATAAAGTACAGGCATCACTAAGGGCCCTTCCACACAACCATATAACCCCGAATATCAAGGCAGAAAATCCACAATATTTGCTTTGTACTGGAATAGCTGATTCCACACTGCCATATCCCAGTTCAAAGCAGATAATGTGGGATTTATTCAGCTGTGTGGAAGGGGCCCCAGTAACATTATGTTGCAATGTAACAAAGGACACCTCTACTCCTTTTCTTAGTAAAACTTAATTTTAGATAGTTTTGGTTCTTTCACATTGTTCAGATTATAGCACTATCATTACACAGTAACTCTGGTGGGCTCATCTGGTGAAATCCTGTGGTATTTGTAGTATCATGAAATATTTGGAAATATTAAGCCAGTATATCTTCAAATTCAAATTCCAAGATGTCACAGGAGGCAGCCACAACTATTAAAGTAAAATAAAGAGCCCTTTACTACACAAGATGATTTCACTACTTAAGTGTGCTTTTTCCCAGAGGCCAGTGACTTGTAGCACACATATTTGTGTGTTTTAAGCAGCTATTTTAGCTATTTCAGTTAAATCATCATCTGGGAATTATAAGCATGACAACTAAGTACCAGTTTGGGAGCAGGGGTAGCTTGGTAGTTTGAATGTATCTAATTTTTTAAAGTACAGACAGTCCCCAAGTATGAACAAGATAGGTTCTGTAGGTTTATTCTTCCTGTTTTCACCTCACTTTCTGTCACTGTGATAACTGGAGTTTGAAAAATGAGGCTTGTTGTGGAAACAAGGATTGGCGAGAAAGCTTCAGTGGAGGCACCTTTTCCCCAAAATAACTCTTTCAGAAGTGAATTCTCCTTCCTAGGGGTAGATTTCTATCACTTCCTGTTGTCTCATCCCCATTATTATGGTAACGATGCATTGTTTGTAAGCTGGATGTTTGTAACCTGTATATTTCAAGGCTGCAGTCAGGACACTATTTTCAGGGCAGAGGTGCTCAAGTGATACTGGGCTAGCATCATTGTACACTCTCCTGTCTCATCTTGTTAGGATCCTAATTAATAGATCAAATGTGTGTTTTAATCAGCACAGACCATTGCTTGACATGCAGGCTTTGAGCAGCATATTGTTTGATAAGCAATTTTTGAATAGTACAGGTCAATGTTTGTCGGGCTGGCAAGGTCAATCACATAAAATCAGTTTTCATGTTTATAGCCCATACTTCATATCCCTTTGGATCCAGGCTGTTATACCTGACATGCATGACATGTTTCTGTTATATCACTGGGTTTATTCTAAGCATAACTAAATAACTGTATTTAGGTGTGCTGGTATCTTAATGATATGAGGAATATAAATTTTTGATCTAGTAGTAAAACCAGTTTTACAAAGACTTTTTAAAAATTATATACAGGAGCAGCCAGGTGCAATTGTACAGAAATTGTTTTTGCTCCGGAAATCATACTTGTAATTTACTCTGAGGAATCCATTAATGAGGTCATCATTATCAACAATGTGCACCATTGTCACACAAAAAAACGAGCTTAAATGAAAGCCATGAATCTTTTTAACAGTATTACTTGCTCCTTAGAACTGAATACACCTGACTCCCACTTGGTCTTCTCATTATGGACTGGCAAGGCTGAGCAAGATTTAACTGCAGAATACGGCAATAACATTATCTAGGCTGCATTATTAGATACACCCAAGATAGTACAGAAACTGTTATTGAGGACAGTTCTACCTCCTTAGAGTAAATTTGCAGAAGAATTGCATTAGTATGTCTAATAATAGGAGGGTACTTGTAGCTACTTCCATATATAGCAATGCTGGCAAGGTCAGATTAATTGCAGTATGTACTATTTCTATAACAGGTATTCAGACTAGGGCCATGTTTATGTGGGCCAGATGAAGCGGACTCACCTTGCAACTGCTGTAGGGAGTCACTTGAAATACGACTACATTTACAGCAGAAGTGCTGCTTTAAGCCATTAATTCAGAGAAATGGGGAATGGAATTTACAACAGAACTTCCAGGAAGTTTCAATGTTTTACCAATGGAGATGTGGATAGATTTATCAGACTGTAAAAACAAAATACATTTTTCAGAACCCTTCCACACAGCCATGTAACCCAGAATATCAAGGCAGACAGTCCACAATATCTCTTTTGAACTGAATTATCTGAGTCCATACTGCAGTATAATATAGTTCAATGTGAATTTTATACAGCTGTGTGGAAGGGGCCTCAGTCCCCTCTCAAAATTACAGTGGGCCCTTGGTATCCACTGGGGACCTCTTCCAGGGCCTCTTGTGATTACCAAAATTCCCATTACATACAGTCGTGTAGTGAAGTGGTGTCCCTCATTTAAAATGGCAAAATCAAGGTTTGCTTTTTGTAATTTTTTTCTTTTTCAACATTTTAAAGATGTGAATGGTTGAACCTGTAGATATAAAGGATGGATTATACAGCTTTCTCTACTATTCTTGGTCATTACATGAACTCCCAGTCACGCTGCCCAATGAACATTATAGATCAGATCAAATCGCAACTGTCTCATAATATTCATATGCTCATTTTGGTCCTCCTACCCTTATCTAATTATTAATATAAATATTTGAGGGAGGAAAATGGATCATACTATTAGTTCCGAGAGAAAAATGAAATGTAGTTATGAAATACATGCTTGCAAACAAAATGATTGGCAAAAAACACATTTCAGTGCTCTTTTAAGAAGCCACACTTAGACCACAATTCTGTACACATTTACTTAGGAGAAAGTCTCTCACTGGAGCTTACTTTTGAGTGGAGAAGTATATGATTTCATTTTTCATAAAACCAAGAAAAACAAAACAAACAACAGCACTGGTGTTGCACCCCAAGGGTAAGAGAGCACTCTGAGAACCACAAGAAAGCCAGGTATTCAAGAAACACAGTTTATTGAAGGTTATATATATGTATATATGCAAGTAAGTAGCAGTAAGAGTAATAAGAGTCAGTAGTCCATAATATAAGTTCACAATAGTCCAAAAGATAGTTCTTCAAAGTTGTAATCCACAAACAGAACACAAAGAGTTCCAGCTAAGAGTCAAAATCAGCAAACAGCCAGTAGTTGCAGGAATCAGGGACAAGACGCAGCAAAAATGCCAGCTGTAATCCACATGGAAGGTATCCCTTGGAGAGCAGGGAAAACAGGAGTAACAAGGAGAGGTATTCTCGAGAGTCACAAGGCACAAACTGCAACTGGATATCCTGGAAACAGCACGGGAACAAGGCAAGGAGCAAGAGACAGGAACTGAGATGCTTCTCCCAAGAAAGGCAACATTGACATCGCAACGAAGACAAGGGGCGAGGCCCCTTTAAGGGAACCTCTAGGCTACCGCTCATGAGATCCAGGACAATCACAGCTTCACATGGGGAAGTTTATTAACTAAAGCATTTGAGAGTCAAATGTTTACTTCTTCTCAGCACTTCTCTTTGACTCCTATCCTGTGAGATAGATTGCCTCCGATCAAAAGACTCGTACTCCCCTACAGCAACTCCACCTGGAGAAACTAGCCTTGAGTTAACATCAGAATGTTCCCCAATTAGCTGTTCCTCTGTAACCACATCTTCAAGTACCTGCAAAGCCATTGGGCTCTGATCCAGATCTCGGAGAGACTCAAAATCTAAGTCAGCCTCTGAGTCCCACTCCATCTCCTGTGGAGGGCCAGATCCTGATGGCTGAGCTATAACAACTGGGATGAGAGAAGGAAAGTATCTGCAAAGTAAGAACACCTCTCTGCATACTAATCCTATTTTAGGCCATCCAGAGGTAGAAAAAGAGAAAGGATAGTTCTAAGGGTGCAATAATTCAAAATATTCTTATATGATTTACCCCAAGCTTTAGCATTGCTGAATGGCTATAGTCCCAAGCTCCATTCTACACATGTTCCTTTACTCTTATATGCAGATGATGCTGTGTTATTGTCCTTATCTAATATCAACTTTAAATGCTTAATTCATTGTTTTGCCAATTACTGCAAAATAAATAGACTGGAAATTAGCTATGTTAAATCCAAAATTCTCATTTTTGCCAAAACGTGGAAGCCCATATCTTGTCAGATCAGTGACTACAAAATTGAACAGGTCAAATACTTTTGACGCCTTGGTATTTGCTATAGATATAACCTATTGTGGCTCTCACAGCGACAAGCAGTAATGGCTTCTGCACATACCAACCAGCAGTATTTTGTTTCTTCTACAATAAGGGTAACCAATATATCCCGCTGCCCTGAAGGTTTTTGAGGCTAGGATTAGTTCTCTATTACTGTAGGGCTCCCCTATTTGGATTTCTGCATCAATAGATGATTTAATATACAACGTTCCAGTTTTCTCTGGATACTATTCAGGCTCCCTAGATATGTGCCTTATGCCATTCTATGCATTGAGACAGATCGAACCACTCTTGAAACCTTGGCATGAATGAGAGCTATAAAACTCTGGCTGCATATACATTTTCAAGCATACCCCTCATAGCTACATTCCCTCTTTGTTATCAGATCATTTTATTTCAGAATTGTATTCTTTGATTCTCAGAAAGATTGAAGTAATTGGCCTGTCGTTGGAAGCACTCTTAATGCTCACAAAAGTTGAAGCCTGCAAGTCAGTCAAGAGCAGACTTTTGGATCTTGACTTTCATAATCTGACTCTTTCAGCAAAAACAATTTGTTCCCCTACCACGTCCTTAATTCCATGCAAGCGTGGAGTCATGGCAGCATATATTTGCATTTTGATTAATCCCACCCAGAGGAGAGTTTTGGTGACTGTAAGATATAATGTGTTGTCATCCACTCTTTTGGATGGGAGATATAAAAAAGTTGAATGTTCCAAAAGGATTTGTTCTTGTGACTTGGTCTCTTTTGAAACACTTCATCATTCTTTGTTTTCCTCAAATATAATATATGGATAAAATACAGAAATTCCATTTTTTCACAATGTTCTCTATGGCAAGAGTGTTATAAAATTCCATATCTTCTGAACACCTCTGGTGCATTCTTTTGTGAGACTGTTGCAAATTTTATCCTTGAGATTAGTAACTTTTAAGTATGTTTTCTTTTTATCTGTGACTTTCTCTTATTGTATATACCTGTGTTGTATGCCAATTTTGTTGCTGTGTGCCAATAAAGGCTGTGTGTGTGTGTAGTTTAAAGTGGATTTTCTCAAGGAAAGCCTCTTTCAGTTTGAAGGATTCCCTTCTCCTGCTTTTAAAAAGTTGAATTTCTTTTCCTTACTATGAAGAGCAATTTGAGGTCACACAACACAGACTGTTCCATTCCAAAATGGCTGTAAATGCAATTTCTGCTTCTGATTAAGAAGGGCAAGACTCTGCCCTCTCACCTCCTCAGCTCAATCTGACTCCTGCTGAGTTAACTGAATGCAAAGTACAAAGTGCATTCAGGACTCTTTCCTTTTGTCTGTACTGTGGTCTGCACAGCCTCACATGGAGTCAAATTCCTGCAACTGAAGCAAAAACTGGAATATTTTCAAAGGAGCTGAAAAAGTGGGGGAGCAAAGATGTTGGCATAACTACTCAGCCCAAACTGAAAAGAGGCTAGCCCCTCACAAGACCTAGGGCAGAACGGACTTTATGCCCGATTCACATATCACTGGCCAGTCTTGTGTTGGGTGGCAAGGGAAGGATACTCTTTCATAACTTGTCCCAATCAGGGTTTTTGATAAGTGACCAAGCAGACAGAGATTAATATGTAGCAAAAGAAAGGCAAAATTCCATTAGGACTGGAAAAGTAATATACCACATTTTACATATTTAAGAGAAAACAGGGAACCATTTCAAGAAGACTGAGCATGTACATGAGGTACTCTTATGTTTCAGCATATTTGTGTTTTACTAGAGTGGATCACGGGTTGGTGGAAGTCAATATGGTATTGTGGTTTGAGCATTGGATTAGGACTCTGGAGAGTCCTAATCTGGAGACTTGCTATGCATCGTGGTGAATCCGATGGGTCCCAGTGGGGGGAACCCATCACCTGGCTTCCCCCTCATCCTTTCCCACGAGGGGAAGCTTCCACTGCCTGGCTTCCCCCCATTGTTGCCTATGCAACACAGGAAGCCTTCTATGTTACTGCCACGGTGGCTTATGCCTCTCCCTCTTCACTCCTGCCATGGAGCCTCACCAGAAGTAGATCTATGCCATGGAATGGGAGCTGACAGGCTGTGTGCTGCAAGTGAAGAGGGAACATCATACTATGGGCAGTTTTGCCCATCTGACAAGGTAGCAAATCTCTGCTCACTGATGGAACGTCAGTGGATAACCTTGGCCAAATGTCACTCTCTCCCCCTCAAAGGCAGACAAAGACAAATCCTCCCTGAATCTTGACAAGAAACCCAGTGTTAGGTTTGATTTAGAGCTGGATAAATTGTAAATGACTGGAAAGTGATACAACAACAAAAGCAATGACAGCAACAACATAGGTGGGTAATATAAGTTCATGTTATAGGGCCAGAGGAATTAATTTTGCATATATTTAGGAGAAATTAAGGCAACTGTGTAAGGCTAGTTAATTTCAATAGATACATTTATTTTAACAATGTTTTCCTACCAGCGTTATAGAACAGAGGCCAATCATCCAATTTGCTCCTGCAGAATTCTTTGAAATGTAGTTTAGGGAAGCCAAGGACCTCTCTAGCTGAGAATTCCAAAAGCTCTGCCCTGAACTACATTTCCCAGAATTCTGCAGGAGCAACTCTGAAAATTGACAAACAACAGCCTCTGTTCTATAATGCTGGTGGGAACACATCCTATTACAAATGAAAGCAAATTGAAAATGATTGGAGTGCTTGGAATTCCACCTTGGGAAAATCAACTAAGATCAGCTTGAAACTTTGGAGTAATATTCTAACTCTTTGTAAATACTTTCATGATTTAAATGGTTACACCAGAAAAAGCAGACAACCTTATTCGGAGGGTTAATACCTGAAGAACAACAGTCTTGTGGCCATATACCTTAAAGCATACATCAGCAAACTTCGGCCCTCCAGGTCTTTTGGACTTCAACTCCCACAATTCCTAACAGCAGGTAGGCTGTTAGGAATTGTGGGAGTTGAAGTTCAAAACACCTAAAGGGCCAAAGTTTGGCCATGCTTGCTTTAAAGTGTAGTCAGTTGTAAAATCTATATTTAAGCATATACTGTATATTTAAATAAGAATGGACCAAGGATTGTAAGTACAAACAAGATTCTGTGTGGAGGGTGAAAAATATACAATACATTTTATATTAAACTAACCTTTCTATTAGCCATTTCCTAAATATTGACCCTTTTTGCTGTTATGAAAACCTGGTAATCCTAAGGCACCCTTCACAGAAATTTATTTGCAATTTTTTTTGTAAATTTTATATTTATTTACTCTGTAATTGGGGTAACTCAATTCTTTCCAAACATGGGTCCTAAATTCTTTTTCCCACACAGGTGTATGTAGAGGTTTCTTGCAGTTCTTTAAACTAATTCACAAGATTCGCTGCTTGTGAATCTTGTGAATTCCAATAGTGGCTCTAATGGTGCTAGGTGCTCAGGGAACAATCCCAAATAAACTGACCAAATACCTGAATGAACTTGTCATATATATGATCATAGCACAATTACTATAGTCAAGAAATCTGAAAAAGACTAGGACTTAGAAGGGTATCTGTGAAGGAACTTAACAAAATTCTAATGTGTCAAAATTTTTCAATGAATACTGAAGTTATACAGTATGCTCCATGCATTGTATTCCCAATCTCTATGTTTGGTTGTGAAAGCTTGATGATGGAGAAAGCAATAGGAAGAAAATCATCTTTTAAATGTATTGCTAAAAGACCAATAAATGGATCTTAGAGCAAATCAAGCTTTAACTCCACCTAGAAGCTGTGGTGAGTAAACTGAGATTGTCATTCTTTGGACATATCTTGAGAACATATGGCTCACAAGAAAGGACAAAAATGTTCAGTAAGATAGAAGACAATAGGAAAAGAACAACCCAGTCCTTGCATTATTGGATCAAGGAAGGGCTTAGTCAATCAATTAAGAAAGCCATGGCCCCAAATCAACAAGACCTGAGCAGGTCTGTTGACAGTAGGGTGATTTAGAGATATCTCATGCATAGTATCACCATTAATAAAAGTTGACATGATGACAGTTAACAACAACAGCAAAGCACAATTACGAACATGGACAGAACTTGGAACCTACCACGTTATCCTGTAATACTTCATTGATTCCTAAATTCTAGGTTAGAAATCAAATCATTGATGGTCCAAAATGCTCATCAGCAACATTTGATAAACTGAAATCAAAATATTATATATATATATATATATATATATATATATATATATATATATATATATATCTCTTTGCATTCTGATTCAGACTAAAGATCTGAGGGTAGCTTACATTAAATGTTTAGAAAACAATAACAATATCTAGAAACAGTATCATAACAAACAAGCCAGGTAGAAAGCGAAAGCTATAAATATTATTGAAAACAGAATTAGAGAACTAAATCAAGAAAATGAATCAAACATTCAGGCAGTGAAATCCCTGCAAGAACCAAATGCCTTCCGAAGGCAGTGGAACATGATGAAGTGGATGGATTTCCTGAGTTCCATCACCTTGGTGCAGCAACAGTGAAGGTCTTTTCATATATTTTGAGACGGGAGACCTTCAAGACAATTTCCCTGGCTAATCAAACCATGGAAACAGTTTTTTCGGCTCCTGACTGCATAGGCTGTAATTTAAAGGCAATCTCCCGTATTTTTACTGAGTCCAAAATGGTCTGAAAAGGAAGCTAGTCAAACTGATTTTCAGAAAGAGGAATAATGTGCTTCAGAAAATATGGTCCTAGTCAAAATGTCAGTCATAGCATTTTGAACCAGCAGACATTTCTAAATCCCTTTTAAAAGCAACACTGCTTTTTCAATAATAATCCAATCATGATATAAAAAGCATGTGTTATAAATGTCTACTTTTTCCAGACTGGTGCAGTTTAGTACAATAGCTTGAGCAGAAGCACACCTGGCCACAGTTATCTGGAAACTCAGGGACATTCTCAAACTATAAGCTTCATTCTTGAGACAGAACGCAATCCCTTCCCAGAAAAGGCACCATCTCTTTCCATAATATTTTATTTTTAAAAGTACAAAAATAGAAGTAGGGTGCCTGTAGATTTTGTTTGGCTAGATCTCTTCTGACCCCTCAGGGTGTGATGGAGATTAAAAGGTTGGACAGCGCTTCCATTATCTAGTCTAGCAATTTATTTCCTATCTTGTGTCATAGCAGATAACATATATGTATTTCTTATGCCAGTGTCAATTTTCAGTTATAAAACTTTGATTGTAGTAGTTTTCTCAGCAGGCTGGGAGAGCAGATGTAGCTTTGGTACAAGGCTAAAATAGGATTTCTGGAGGAAAACCAGGACACTAAAAATAATTATTAAGCTTATCTGCAAGGGAAAGGGCATGAGAATGGGGATTACAAAATGTAAGGACTGGTTTTCACAAAGGCTGGCTAGGTGGCAGCTGCTGTTTATGCTTGTTTCAGCTTGACTTGTTGCATGTCAAAGCAGTCAGGCATAGTTCGGTGGTGTTCACAGAGCTCAGCATGCCAGGCCCACAACATGCATTTATGTTGCATATACACATAGCCTGAAGTTAAATTTATTTACAATATTTTGAATAGTTTGTGCATGGAATGAAGTGTGTGTACATTAAACCATCAGAGGATACTGGTGCAGCCAACCACACGGGCAATGTTGGATTCTGGAGTATTTTGGATTTCAGAATTCCCATAGGGATACTCAATCTGTATGTTGTTTATCCTTATTTGTTTCCTCAATTAAAGGCCCTCAAGAAAAAAAATAGTAACTGTCCAATAATATAGAACTAATGTGTGATGAAAAGTGGAGATGGTATGGTCATATAGCACCATCACGCAGTTAATGGTTTCCTACTGAAATATTCCCTGCTTTGCATCTTTTCGAGTTATATGAAGTACTGGGTCCCATGTAAATTTCTCACCATGTCTCAAGCACTTGGTCATATTGTACCTCTTGCAGGGTGCACAATTTTATTTCCTCAATGACACATGGTTACACTACACCAGAAGAAAATTCACATGGTAGTGCTCATTAAAGTACTATTGTAACCAGGGAACCTATGGCTCGAACAGAATCTATCAATTAAGTAGGGGGGGGGGCAGAGGAGAGAAGGTCACTTTCTGAGGGCCCTATCAAACCTGGTCAATGCTGGACAGCAGCAAAAGGACAAGATTCTGATTAAATGAGTTAAATAATGAATAATAAATAATACATCATTAATTATTCAACTAACTTCATGGTGGGGGATTAATATTATCATTTTACATAACTATCAAAAATGTATTTTTAAAAGTCTGGCTTTAGAGAGAGGCTACTCAAAATTGCAGCCCATTCATACCTCCGATCTTCTGACAAGTTACCGAGAAGGAAATAAACAACTGAAACCAATGGGCTCAATATGGTATTGTTCCCTGGTACATTGGCAGAAAATGTCCAGCTCCCACATAATTTAGTTTGAGAGGCATGACTATAGAAAGTATTCTATACTACTACAGTAGAACTTCTGTAATTCGAGTTAAACAGGCGGACCTCATCTCGGTTTACCCGGATAACTCGAATTACCAGGCCCAGGCGCCCGTCAAAGGGAAAAGTGGGAAGTAGCAGGCTTCGGCTTCCCACCGAAGGGAGAGGAAAATTCTCCCTTTAGCGGGCGTTTGGACCCGCTCACTGGCTGGCTAAGTGCCCCTGCATGTTGCTAAGTAGCTTGCAATCTACCTAGCAACATGCACGGGGCACCTAACCAACCAGCAAGCGGGTGAGCGAGGAGGAACTTTGGGGCCCTCCTCCTTCACCCGCCCGCCTATGCCTCGGCTCCCTCGCCATGCTGGGGCTGGCAGCACCGGCTCTCAGCATGGCGGAGGAGCCAGCCAGTGAGTGGGTGAGTGAGGAGGACTTTTAGGGCCCTCCTCCTTCACCCACCCACCCATGCCTCAGCTTCTTCACCACACTGGGGCTGGCAGCACCGGTGCCAGGCTGGCGGAGGAGCGAGAGAGCGAGCCCACCCTCCGTACCTCGCTCATTCACTCACCCGACTGGGTTCCGGCAGCACCGGGATCTGGCGGAGTGAGTGAGGGGAGGGGGAGACGAATTTGGCTCGGTCTACACGGGTGCTCGGACGAGCAGGGCTTGATTTAGTGGGGTTTTACTGTATTGCACAATATCAACCATTTTTCCTGGCTCAAAATACAAAAGTAGAATTTCACAGTCTTTTTCTTCTAAGTAAGCTGAAAGCAGAGGCTGTAATCCTATTCTTGCATGACATAAAAAGCTTACCCTGGTGCTTTTGTGGAGGGAGGCCTGTTGCACTGGCAGCTCCAAACTTAGTAGATGCTTGACACAGCCTGGGATGAAGTATCACTATAGCTGTCTTCAGTGTGAGATCTGAAGTGAACCATTGAAAGTCTTACAAGACCTCCTGGGATTTCTGGCATGCCTAAATAAAGGCATTTTTGGTCAGGTCTTCAGTGCAACCCACCCTCATATCCTTGGTATCATCGCACCCTTTGCAAATCCCTAGGCTATGGCTGGTTGCCTTCAGAAGTCAGGGGGACTTTTTTATGTATTACTATAACATGCTCTTTTCACATTTCCTGGGGTTTCATGTGGGACTTGACTATTCACCTCCCGTGGGTGGACTATTTTTGTACAGCTTTGCCACAACTGGCATCTTTAAAAGGGGGAAAGGATATCGGGCACAAATTAAATTGGAAAAATTAAGCTGGGTGGAGGGAAAGCCAAGGGGGTTTCTGGATGGTTAGTAGAGGGAAGCAAACATACAGTTTGGGCATCTCCAGGGTGCCTCTCCTCTAACAGACTGTTTTTGCTTGCTCCATAGATTGGCAAATATGGCCACATGCCTTGCTTGGCATGAGTTGGTTTGGTAACCATGGAGCCTTGTTTCTCTTATCCTCCCCCCTTCTCGTAAACATTTGCAAAAGGGAGTTTCATATTGTTTAGATGTATCTGACTTAAAGTGATGGCCATCCCACTTAACTCATAACTCGGAGTCCTGCCTTTCCATCTCTGGACAGTGTTAAATGGCCTACTTGTTTCTTGCTTTTCCCCAACTAAACATTAACAAATGATTGTTAAATAAATTTGAAGGTAGTGTCTAGTTCAAACTAGAATCTTTTCAAGATATAAAACGAAGGTCTTCTGACTGTGTAATGGCATACTGAAAAAGAGAACTGAAGTATCTATTGTGCAAAAGAATGATAAGGTTTTTTGGCAATGATGATCAGTGATTCATCGTTACTTATTCTTTTCTAAGTTTACATAAAGAAAACATTCCTATTTTTGTTACTGTGCCTAAGTAAACTTGAAAAGATATAAGTGAACAATGTTTTATTTAAAATTCCTTCCTGGGATTTTTCTGCATTTCAGTTAATCACTACAAAATTACATCCCATGAAGATTAAGAAATGTGTTTATTTCCTGATTATAATGAGAGGCAGGTGTTGCCTGTCTCTCAGGAGCAAGCATGCAGTTCCTTCTGAAAATAATGGTAGTATGAGGCAGAGTTCGCAAAAATGTGTTGTTAAACTTACTAGCAAGGCATTTCTTAATACTGATAGTAGTTCTTCCCCATCACCAACACACACACACACACACACAGAGAGGCAAAAATCCAAGTATGTATCAGCTGAAAATATGCCTCTGGAACTGGTCTTCCTAAAGTAATTATGCACAGTAATTATAGTTTAATTTCTCAATTTCTTTGAAATACGCAAGACTGGTATATTGGGCTTCTACTGATTTTTATAAACAGTTGAAAACACCCACTTAAATTTCAACTAGACGCACATTTCAATATAGAGGAATATCTAAAATAATATTTATATATCTGTTTATAAAATTTAATTTATTTTCCTGTCATTTGAAATTCATTTATTCATAATTCCAGCCATTCATCCATTAGTGTTTTCATTGGTGCCCTAGACCTGAAGTATATGTCATGATAGACTACACCAGGCATGGGCAAACTTGGGCCTTCCAGGTGTTTTGGACTCAATTCCTAACAGCTCATGCCTGGACTATACATATCAAAAGAAAATGGCAATATATTACAGTAGAGTCTCACTTATCCAACCTTCACTTATCCAAAGTTCTGTATTATCCAATGCAGTCTGCCTCTTGCAGAGATCCAAAGCTGTTTATCTAGGCAGCAACATGCAGCAGGCCAACATGCCCAAAAACAACACAAGTGCAGCCACACTCCCAAACGAGTGGCAGACTTGTTGTAAAACATGTTTTGGTGCTTATTTTTAAAATTATAAGGTAATTTGGCATTTAATAGGCTTTTCCTTAATCTCTCCTTATTATCCAACATTTTTGCTTATCCAACATTCTGCCGGCCCATTTATGTTGGATAAGTGAGACTCTACTGTATCTCTCAATATTAAAATGTTTGTAAACAATAATGATCCATTGACATTCTAGGTGAGTGGTTCTCAACCTGTGGGTCCCCAGGTGTTTTGGCTTACAACTCCCAGAAATCCCAATCAGTGTACTAGCTGTTGAGTTGAAGGCCAGAACATCTGAGGGCCCACAGGTTGAGAACCACTGTTCTAGATCCTATAACAGTCACACTTTTGTATGATGCCCACTTATTTTCCCCAGTCCTTTAATACTTTCTTTTAAAAGTCCTGAAATAAAAATATGTTCTTCTAAATCCCACCACAGCTCTAAGACTGCAGCCTATAACTTTCTGATGCAAACCCACTAGTAGTGCAACAATGGGGACAAAACTGCTTTTTAATATTTAAAGTCCCTCTGTTTAATACGATTTATAGTGGTTTGAGCTCGAATTGGAACAGTATTCAAATCCCCACTTGGACATGGAACCCATTGTGCTCTGGGCAAATCACACTCTCTCAGCTTCTGAAGAAGACACTGGCAAACCCCATCAGAATCCATATCAATAAATAGGTTCACTTAAGGTCACCAAGAGTATGAAACAACGTGCAGGCACACAACATCAGCATCAAAACAATGATCTTTCTACCAGCTGATTATGCCGGAGGTTCATAATAAGATCCGGACATAAAATCTGAAAAAATATATTTGACGGAAATGCATTAAATGGCTTCGATTGAGAGTGTTTCTCTCCGTGCGCACACACACTTGCATTGGAGCTTTCTCACACCATTTTTTCCCATATACCTCACAACCTCCGAGGATGCTTGCCATAAATGTGGGCGAAACATCAGGTGAGAATACTTCTGGAACATGGCCACACAACAACCCTGAAAGAAATTGAGCTATGGTTCCACACCATACTTACTTCAGTGGTCAATCATGTAAATATCTAATTGTAGTCCAGGTAGCACTCAATTATTTTATGCATGACTTCTAAAAGGTTATCAAAAAGGAACCTGACACTTCCAAATACAAGCTCTGTGCCCATGACACTTATTAAGAAACTCCCACACCTCCCCATTGTACAGTGTTGTATTTTGCCTCTCAGTTACCACACAGATAATGCTGAACTGTAGATTACAAATTGGTACAATGATAAAATCAACACATTTTTAATCATGTACAGTAAAAATGGAGGGCCAGCATTCAGATTTTAAGAAGCATATTGTTACTGTTATTTCTTTTTTAATCTGGGCATCCTCTTTGCCATCTACACTTATTAAACAGGTTAAAATGGACGTCACCAGACAATTAGAAAAATCAAACAGATGTCACATGCCAATGATGTCAGCGGGGATGATGGGTAGCAGAGTGAAATCCCAAAAATTCACCATCCCGGTTCACCTCCTTCTCTCCAGACTGTTTCCCCGTGTGGAAAACAGCACTGGATAAACTCACTCCAGCAGACGAAGTCCAACTGTTGATTAAACTTTATTTACATGATCTATATACAAATAGAGCAAATCAGTCCTTTCCTCCATGAATGCTTTCCGAAAGCACCCATGCACACACACAGCACATTGCTCATCTCTGTTCTCTGTTCGACACAGGAAACTAACCACTCCCCTGCATTCCACAGGAACCAAGATAGTAAGTCCCGGTCAAAACACACTTGACCCCATTGGTCCTGTGATACATCAATCATAGCAGACTCTCATTAACTCCATAATTGCTGAATCCAGATTGATTTTAACATTTCACAATACACAATACCCTGACAATTGATAGATCAATAGTTACAGATCAATAGGGGGAAAATTCACATATTATCCATATCTCTAATTGGTTGTTACAGGCAATATTCTGTAGGTTCTGTAGGTTTGCTCTTAAGTTGAATTTGTATGTAAGCCAGAACAGGTACATTTTTAAATGTAACACCAGCCAAGAATACGTATACATTTTAGCTTTAGATAGCATGTGCCCCTATTCAGAAGATTTCAGATGATTTGCTGAGAAAGCTTCAATTGAGACACTTTTTCCCTGTGATAATGTCTTCAAAATACCTTGTTTAAAAGAAGTAAATTCTTTAGGAGTAAATTTCCCTTCCTAGGAATAGATTTCTCTCACTTCCTGTTGTCTCACCCCCATTCTTAACTGTGAGTTGATTGTAAGTCAGATGTTTGTAATTTGGGAACTGCCTGTATTATGTTTTTATTTATATCCCGGAGCCCCAGGTGGTACAGTGGGTTAAACCTTTGTGCTGACTGGACTGATGACTTGAAGGTTGGGTTGCTGACCTGAAGGTTGCCAGTTCAAATCCAACCTGGAGAAAGCGCAGATGAACTCCTTCTATCAGCTCCAGCTCCATGTAGGATCATGAGAGAAGCCTCCCACAAAGATGGAAAACATTAAAATATCCAGGCATCCCCTGGGCAACACCCTTGCGGACAACCAGTTCTCTCACACCAGAAGTGACTTGCAGTTTCTCAAGTCGCTCCTGATATGGAAAAAATATATATCCTGCTTTTTCTCTCTTAAAAGAGACTTAAAGTGGCTAACAATTCTAAAAACAATACAATGTACAATTTGAAACCTAAAACATATAAACACTAAAATAGAATTAAACATTGAGCATTAAAATATATATAGTTAAAACCATTAAAAACTATTAAAATACGTAATACACTATGCAGCATCTCCTCATCAGATGCCCTGGAATAATACAATTTTTAAAAGAAAAAATAAAACCTTATACAGTAGAGTCTCACTTATCCAAGCTAAATGGGCCGGCAGAAGCTTGGATAAGTGAATATCTTGGATAATAAGAAGGGATTAAGGAAAAGCCTATTAAACATCAAATTAGGTTATGATTTTACAAATTAAGCACCAAAACTTCATGTTATACAACACATTTGACAGAAAAAGTAGTTCAGTACACAGTAATGTTATATTGTAATTACTGTATTTACGAATTTAGCACCAAAATATCATGATATATTAAAAACATTGACTTCAAAAATGGCTTGGATTATCCAGAGGCTTGGATAACCGAGGATAAGTGAGACTCTACTGTCAGCTCACCACAGCCGCTCCTGAATGAACACACGAGACTCTCTGTGATATCACCAGAAACTTTTACTGTAGGAAACATGAACATCAAAAAAGCCAAGAATGGGAGGCTCCGGCCAACCATCCTTTATATACCCTCCCCCTCATTTGAAAAGTCTCTTCCCGCTCAGCAAAACCCCGCGCAAATTCCCCGCCAAGTCCAGCGGCCGTTTCTTCTCCGAGTCCTGAGCCGCAGGTGTCTTATCAATGTCAGTGACCCTGAAACTCAGAGCCACATCCAGGCTCTAGTAGCAGGGTTCTGACATGGCGTCCTCCTCCCCTTCGTCCTGGAAGGAAAAGATTAAACACAACTATTGTTCTCCGCTGTCCAGAGTTCCTTTATACTTTTTTAACAGGCTGCAATGGAATACCGGGTGTACCTTTCCTAGGTCCTTGGGTAGCCTCAGCTCATAGGTCACTTCGTTTATTCTTTTTGCTACCCTGAACGGCCCTATATAGCGTGGAGCCAATTTTTTAGATGGGAACCCCAATTTCAGGTTTTTTGTGCTCAGCCAAACCAGATCCCCTTCGCCCAATTTGTCCCCCTCCCGGCGCCTACGATCTGCAAAGAGCTTGTACTTCTTTTGTGTTTCCCGCAATGCCTCCACCACGGTCTGCCACCCTTGCTTAATTTTGGCCGGCCATTCCTTGTCGGTCTGGGCCTCTCCTTCCTTCCACTCGGGTAGCCTGGGGAAAGGTGCCACCTCCTGTCCGTATACTATTTCGAATGGGGCACGACCTGTGGCCGAATGTACGGCCCCGTTAAAAGCCATCTCAGCAAACGGTAGAAGGTCCGCCCAATCATCCTGTCTATAATTGGTGTACATCCTCAAGAATTGGCACAGTGTTTGTTGGGTGCGTTCGACTCCCCCGTTGGTTGCGGGATGAAAAGCCGAGCTCAGGTTCCTTTCTGCTCCTAACAGCTGTAAGAATTTTCCCCAAAATTTTGCAGTAAATTGGACTCCCCGGTCGCTAATTATTTTGTCGGGACACCCATGTAGGCGATATACATGCTTCACATACAAATCAGCAAGTTTTTCAGCTGAGGGGAGTTTTGGCAGGGCCACAAAGTGTGCCTGTTTTGAGAATAGGTCCAATATTGTCCAAATGTATCTGTGGCCTCTGCTGGGGGGTAGTTCGCCTACAAAATCCATGGCCACGCATTCCCATGGCCTCATGGGCTCCACCACCTTCTGCAATAGCCCCTGGGGCTTCCCCGGTGGTGTTTTTCCCTCTGCACATAATTCGCACTGCGTGACGTACCCCCTGGCGTCTTTCCTCATTCCGGGCCACCAGCATTGTTTGGCCAACAGTTTAATAGTCCTGGTGGGGCCTAGATGACCCGCACCCTTGTTATCGTGGCACTTCCTTAACATTTCTCGTCTTAAACATTCAGGAATATACAATTTCTTATTTACAAACACCAAATCCCCACACAATTCTCCCTTTTCTTTGTTTGTTTGTAACCATTTGTCCATTCCATACGCTCGCTTCAACTCTTCCTCCCATATTTCTCCTCCCCCCGTGGAAATGGCAGTACGTTTGTTTTCTTTGGCCGCTTGTGCTCGAGTTAGTACTGCCAGGCCCCACTGCTTATCTAGGAACAGGCTCCCTTCAGATTCCTGAATTCCTCCCCCGTGCTGAGGCATCCGAGAGAGAGCGTCAGCGAGTATGTTATGTTTCCCCTGGAAGAATCTGAGTCTGAAATCAAAACGGCTGAAATATTGGGCCCATCTAATTTGCTTCGCTGATAGTTTACGAGGGGATCTTAGATACTGTAAATTTCTATGATCAGTCCACACCTCAAACGGTGTTCCACTTCCTTCCAGAAAGTGTCTCCAGCACTCTAGTGCTTTTAGAATCGCTAAGGCTTCTCTCTCCCAAATCGGCCAGTTTTTTTCTGTATCGCTAAACTTTTTTGACAGATAGCCACATGGTTTCAGGTTCCCCCCCTCGTCTTTCTGCAGCAGAACTGCCCCATATGCCCGGTCTGACGCATCGCAATGTAGTACAAAGGCCTTAGACATATCAGGGTGCTGTAGGACAGGTTCCTCAGTAAAACGCTTTTTAAGGGCTTCGAAAGCTTCCTGGCATTCTATTGTCCATGTCAGTTTGGCCCCTGGGGCCTTCACTTTGGCTGTTTCTCCCCTGCCTTTAGTTTTTAACAAATCCGTTAATGGCAAAGTGAGGCGCGCAAAGTCCTTGATAAATGTTCTATAGAAGTTTGCGAACCCTAGGAAGGATTGCAGCTGCTTCCGTGTTTTGGGGGCTTCCCACCCCCTCACGTCTTCCACCTTCGCAGGGTCCATCGCCACTCCCTGGGAGGAAATCCTATACCCCAGAAAGTCTATCTGGTCTTTATTGAACTCGCACTTGGCAAGCTTCGCATACAGTTTCGCTTCCCTCAACTTTTGTAGGACTTCCCTGACTAGTTCTACGTGTTGCTCCTTAGTTCGAGACATTATCAATATGTCATCTAAAAAAATAAAGACTCCCTTGTACAACAATGGATGCAATACTTCGTTGATTAATTGCATGAACGCGGCCCCTCCCCCGCACAAACCGAAGGGGAGCACACGATAATTGAATAATCCGAATGCGCAGGAGAAGGCCGTCTTCCACCTGTCCTCTGGTTTGATCTGCAATTTATGGTAGGCCTCAATTAAGTCCAATTTAGTGAATATCTGTCCTTCCGATAACTGGGCGATCAAGTCCTTCACTAAGGGTAGGGGGTATTTATTTACAGTACTGATTGCATTTAGGCCCCTGTAGTCAATGCAGAGCCTCAGCGTTTGGTCCTTTTTCCGCCTGAACAACACAGGCGCCCCTAGAGGGGAATTTGAAGGCTCTATGAAACCCCTCGCTAGGTTTTTATCAATGTATTTTCTCAGTTCCTCCTTTTCCCTAGCTGACATCGGGTATATTTTTGCCTTGGGAAGCTCTGCTCCTGGGACTAGCTCTATTTTCACTTCAACTCTCCGCTTCGGTGGGAAATTGTCTGCTTCCTTCTCATCAAACACGTCCACAAAATCCCGATACTCTGGGGGTAATTTATCTGCCAGTTCTGCTATTCTGATAGAGTCTTCCTCCCCCCTTTTCCCTGGCTCCCTCTCAACTTCCTGGCTCCCTTCTTCCAAATTCATCCTGAAGATCATGCTCTTATCCTCCCAGTTGATTTGCGGGTTGGCCTGCCCCAGCCACGGCATGCCTAGTATAACATTATAGCTGGCTATTTGTGATATCACAAATGACACCTTTCCTTCCCAACTCCCTATCTTACACTTTACATCTTCGGCACTGTACTTAGCTAACGATCCCGATGCTGTGGATCCGTCCAACTGCGAAAAAGCTATTGGGGATTCTAGGTTCGTTCTTTCGCATCCCAATCCCTCGGCTAATTCAGGGGAGATGATGTTCCTGGAACATCCACAATCCACAAATGCTTTGCAGGTTGCTTGTTTGCTGCCATTTTCAAGCTGAATGGGGATCACTATCATAGCTTTGTCCTGACTTACCAACCCCCCCGAGTGGTGCCTCATCGGTGGTTCTTCCTCGGCGCGTTTTCCTGCCACGGCTCTTGGTTTGGGCTGGCCTCCGCCTTCCCCTTTTCTCTGCCAGCACTCGGCAGCCCTGTGGCCCAACCGGCCGCACACGAAGCAGCCACTCCTGCTGGCGCTCACGTTCCCTGTCGGCTCCGTTCTCCTCCCGGCTGGGGTTGATCCCTCCTTCCGGCTCCCCTCTTTCATCTGCGGCCGCTGCTGTAGCCCTCCTCGGTGCCTCCTCGCCTGGGCCAGCGATGTCTCGACGCGCCCCGCCAGCTGAATCCATCCGCGCAGTGTGTCAGGCTCATCACGATGCACCGCCCAGGAGAGGATCTCCCGCCTGAGACCCTCTTTGAAGAGTTCTATCTTTGTTACTGCAGACCATTCCGGCACCTTTTCGGCGAGGCATTGGAACTCCTCCGCATACTCAGATACCGACCTCTGCCCCTGGGAGACGGTCTTCAACTTCTCCCTCGCCCGGATCTGCTCCAGTGGATCTCGGAAACGGGTCTCCAGGGCCCCCATAAAGCGTCGGAGTGACCCCAGACATGGGTCGCGCCGCGCGTGCAGCTGAACGTACCAGCTGGCCGCTCCCCTCTTCAACACTGCACCAATGGCCCGTATCCGGCTGGATTCCGTTCTAAAAGTGTGAGCATTGTCCTCCATATAGCCCCTCACCGTGGTCAGGAAAAAATCCAGTTCAGAGGACTCTCCCCCAAACTCGATCCTTAGTTCCTCTCGTCTCGGTAGGGGTCCCTGTGGTGGCAATCCCCAATTCTCCGCCCGTCGCAAGCCCCCTTGCGGACCAGTGGGCCCCGCTGCTGCTTCTCTTGGCCCTGTGCCACGCCCGGCATTCGCCAGGGGCACCAGGGTCTCAGCTGGGAGCGTAGCTGGGATTCTCGGAGGTTTTGCCCCTTCGTCGTCACTCTCCTCCACCCGCGTCAGGCTTGTTTGGGTCTTGGGCCGGGCGCCGGGCTCCTTTCGCATTTCCCTTCCCTTCGGTGCTGGGAGGTCTGCAAAGCCCTGGCTGCTTCCCACGCTCACGTCCCACATTGAGCCAGCCCGAAGTTCCCTTCCTCTCTCTGGCTCCGCCAAAAACGCCAGGCGCTCCATCGCCCTCGACATCACTGCCAGGGTGGTCTCCATCGCCGACATCCTCTCCTCCAGAAACACCATCCTTTGTGGGCCTGGGGAAGGTGAACCTTCCTCTCCTCCGGTGCTGTCTCCCCGCACCACTCCACGCCTCTGGGTTACCCCATTTGGCTGGGCATAAGCGGTGGATGACGCCAGGGCCGCCAGCTGGTGGAACTCAGCGTCCGGCTCGGGAGTGGCCCTTTCCGACCTTCCTCCTCCTGCGCCCAAGAGCTCTTCATCCTCCACTTGCATGTTACACCTCACCGCTACAGCGGGATGGTGTCCGTATTCTTGGCTTAGTGTCAGCTCACCACAGCCGCTCCTGAATGAACACACGAGACTCTCTGTGATATCACCAGAAACTTTTACTGTAGGAAACATGAACATCAAAAAAGCCAAGAATGGGAGGCTCCGGCCAACCATCCTTTATATACCCTCCCCCTCATTTGAAAAGTCTCTTCCCGCTCAGCAAAACCCCGCGCAAATTCCCCGCCAAGTCCAGCGGCCGTTTCTTCTCCGAGTCCTGAGCCGCAGGTGTCTTATCAATGTCAGTGACCCTGAAACTCAGAGCCACATCCAGGCTCTAGTAGCAGGGTTCTGACACTCTACTGTACTTCACTGCTGTCTGTCCTATATATTACATTTTAAAATAAAATCCCAAGTATATAAACATTATTCTCAAAGTATTCCATAGTTATAATTATGAGACACATCTTAAGCAAAGGCCATCATTCATTTCCATAGTGTTTATTTTTCACTTTTAGATTCTAAAATAGTGCAATTTATCAAAATCTATCATTTCTTTAAGGAAAGGCCTACCAATGTTTGTGTTATAAAACTAGACTATCTTGATTTTATAATTTAACTAATAGCCCTCACTTGTATTCACTGATACATTTATCACTACAAAAACAATATTGTTTTCACTTAATTACTCTTGTAACAGATGCTTCCTGTGATTTCTCTCTACCGGTTCTAAGGCTGAAGAAGTTCTACATCCAAATAAAAAAGAGACGATCATCAGATTCTATCTTGTGTTGTTCCTTTTTCTAATACTATTGTTTGCCTTTTTCTACTGTTAAGCTTAACCTCAGATGTAGAGAATTTATGCATAATCTGCATGATTAGAGATGAAAAATCACAGTTCCCCAAATCTTAAAATAAACTATAGTCAGCCTTTTTTTTGGTCATACTACCGAAGGATTACTATTTGTTGTGACTTATCATGCTTTCCAATCAAACATTTCCTTTGCTTTAAAACGTTCAAACAATTTCTTGTAAGTATGCCAAATGCTTGTGCAGGAGACATGGCTATAAATTTCAGAATAACAGAATATCTTTTTAATACTCATCACTGCACTCCAATTTTGAGTGCATCATTTATTGAATTTATTTCTGTGTTAATTATATTTCATGTAGCCCAATTAAGAAAAAAGAAGGGGAAAAATACAGTGCAACATTTCCAATAGTAGATTATTATGGCTTAATACATTTCATGAATCAATTTATTAATGAATAATAATAATAGGCTTTATTTATACCCACCTCCTCTCTCCAGAAGTGATTCAGGGTGGCTGAATGGTTAAGGATTTGGACCACTCTGTAAACTGGTCTTCCCAGACACAATAAAGTTTTCACTTTCTATCCGATCCTGCTTCATGTTTGTACTTTCTCAAGCTATTAATGTTATGTTAAGATTAGGATCACCACAGCAGCAAAAAAAAAAAAAATCAGTTTCGCTCCAGAAATAATAGTCTGTACCATAGTCACTTAATCTAACACAGTGCAACCCAAAATAGTGATCTCCTTAATGATGCTGTCCATGAGCTGTTAGCTTCTGGTGTCCAGCACATGTTCAAGAAATAAACAACTGCCACCAAGGACATAAATACGGTGCTAGTTCCCCACCAGAAGACCTGAGAAATAAACACATAATTTTCATCGAGTCCTTTCATAATTTCAGAATCAAAGCTGAAACATACAATTTTGGTAAGAAATGTCATAGCTATATATTCTGTTCAGAACTGACACAAGATTTTTTAAAAGTGTGTCCACAGAGTACCATTAGGACCAGATCTAATTTACCTGATGGTAAATTAGGAGTGAGGCATTTAATTTTCTGAATTAGATACATGCTCTGCTATTCCTCTTATGTAAGCCCTCTTTTTGGCTTGAGAGAATACCTGCTGTTGTGTTAAATCTTCATTAAAGTAATGTAGTTTTGTCTTGCCTAGAGACAAAATTGAACATGTACTTTGCAGTCTTGGTTTGTGAGTGTTGCTTAAACCACAGGTGGTCAACTCCCAAGGATCTAGGGACACATTCACCACACTCCCACAGACCTTGGCTGGCCACGCGCACCCCCTTTAAAAAAATAGAGATGTAAGTAGAGGCACACTTCAATTTTTTCATATGAACAGCATATAGTGTTGCTTTTAAAAGCCAGTCAGGTTCCTAGAGGTTTTTGCAAGTTTGACTGACCATATTTTGGCACAAATGATAGTGGCTGGGAGTCCAGGGGAAATCTTACAATCACTGGAACTGCATGTAGTCTGCAAATAATGTGGTATCCACCTTTACCAAAAACTATAGATTTAAAGTTTGTCTTAACTATAGGTATAGCTTGGACATCACAGGAAACTGTGATTGGACTAATTGGCAAGTCTTCTCCAAAGCAGGATGTATGGACGAAGAAAGGAGAAAGAATGCTCATTGGTTCTCAGCCTTCCTAATGTTGTGGCCCCTTAATACAGTTCCTCATGTTGTGGTGACCCCCAATCATAACATTATTTTCCTTGCTACTTCATAACTGTAATTTTGCTACTGTTATGACTCATAATGTAAATATCAGATATTCAGGATGTATTTTCATTCAGTGGACCAAATTTGGCACAAATACCTGATACACCCAAATTTGAATACTGGTGGGGTTGGGGAGGGGGAATGATTTTGTCATTTGGGAGTTGTAGTTGCTGGGATATATAGTTCACCTACAATCAAAGAGCATTCTGAACTCCACCAACAATAGAACTGAACCAAACTTGGCACATAGAACTCCCATGACCAACAGAAAATATTGGAAGGGTTTGGCAGGTGGAGAGATTCTCAGCCTTCTTTTCCAAAAGGGTTCTTATGACCATCAGAAATATGTTTTCTGATAGTATTTTGTGACCCCTCTGACACCCCCTTGCGACCCCCCACGGGTCCTGACCCCCAGGTTTAGAAACTCTGTTCTAGTTCATTGCTTAAGTACTCTGCAATATTACATCTCAGTCAAGAAAATTCATTTTCCAACTGCACGTATATCTAGGGCAGTTTTTCCCAAAGTTGCCTCAATGTGTTTTGGAAAATAACTCCCATAGATCACTTGACAACATTCATTAGGTAAGAGATAATGGGGATTGCAGTCTAAAAAATCTGGATAGCACCATGTTGGAGGAAACCTATTAACCTAGAATAAATGAAATATTACTCCGGCCAATACACATTTTGGTGCCTCAAATGTTAGCCCTGTTTCTGGGTATATTTTCCCCACTGATTCAAAAAGTGGCACCAGTTTTCCCCTATCGTCTCTAGTTTTTGCAACTGAGATACAGAACATATGCCATTTGGAAGTTGCCATCTGCTCACCCACAGAAAATCATGATAACTACATCTAGAGCTGATGCAGTCTATCCGATGCAATTTTATGAAGCAGCACCCTAAATCATCCCAGGAACAGGACTAAAATTCAAAACACCAAGACATTTTTTTTGGACTGTGTTATCTAATTGGAAGATATATCCCAAAACATTAAAATGCAGACGTCGAGGAAAACAGTGGTTTGATCTGATTTTTTTCTTTCCCCACATTTTTTCTTATTTGAAATGTGTGTCATTGTATGATCAAAACTTTAATCCTTATAATCAGGTTTCTATCCTTGGCCTGCATGTGCTGACTTTTTGATTTGCCTTAGTTTACCAGACTTTTTTTCTGACCACAACTGTTTATAAATTAACTTTGATGATATTTTTGTGGTCTTTTCTTACAATTTTTTCAAACCAACATCTTCTTTTCTGCAATTAAAATAACTGTCTAATGACTTACAATTTTTATCTTTTATAAGGATCCTTCCCGCCCATTGGGGTGAAGTCTCTTTGCCCGAGATTCCTGAGGGAAGGACTTTTAAATAGCCTTCCAGCCCCACATCCTCTGTCACGAGGAGGATCTTTGCCTCCCAGGATTTCCTCTGGTAGGTATTCCAGACAAATGAGTGCAAGTTATTAGGAAATTTTGGTTCTCAAGATCACACTGAATACTACAGTGCCTAGTTATGTTGCCTAATATACTTCTTGTTGCACAGGTAGTTACTATTTCACTCTGCATTACAAAAAGAAAGCAAGAAGACTATTTAGAGGTGATCAAAAGTGTTCGTTTATCAGAAATGCACTAAAACTGAAACAAACTGAAGGGCTTTTATAAAGCAGTAAATAATACGGTAAAAAACAGGTGATGCCTAAAAAGTCAATATATATTGAATATAATATTATATTCTGCAGTCACAGGCTGTAGAATATACCTTGTTTGTAATGAGTACATAAAATAGTTTGTTTGGAATCTCCTGTAGCACAGAGTTTCACAAGGAGAGATGAGCCGAAACTAAATGCAAGATACTCCACTTAGGAAGAAAAAATGAAACAAAAAGATATAGAATGGGAGACGCCTGGCTTGACAGCAATAGGTGTGAAAAAGATCTTGGAATCCTCGTAGACATGAGCCAACAATGCAATGCTTTCTTTTCTTTCTTTCTTTTTTTCTTTCTTTCTTTTTAGTGAATTCACATTAATGGTGCAAAGCTGTCCAATATCTTTATAAATCAAGAGATGATATTTGCAGGCCTGTAGCCGGGGGGGGGGGGGGGGGGGGGGGTGTTAAAAAAAACCCCTAGTTTACTCATGATTTTTAACTGGTTAACCAAATCCCCATGCTAAGTCTATGAGACACAAAAAATTAAAAGTCCCTCCAGGCACTATCTCAAGCAGATATTGACAGGCATGTAGCTGGTGGGGGGGGGGGGGGGTGTAAGAGGTTCACCCCCCCTGAAATTTTCAAAAAAAAAAACCCACATTTTTTCTGGCTACGGCCCTGGTTATTTGTATCCCGCCAAAGTAATTTAGGGACATAGGCAGTGCTTCCATACTTTTCTAAAGTGTTCTTTTTTCAGTGTCGACTCAGAAATCCCTCCAAGTGAGAAGCAACATAAAATACTGAGAATCAGGATCTTTAGATCAAAGATTTGGAAGGAAGAGAAAGTGAAATCAGAATTGTTTTGAGTGGTTGAAGGTTGCACTGAAAACTGAGGAAATGATTTTTTTGGGATAATGTTCAACTTAGCTATAGCTATTTCAATCCATTGATATTTCTGTGAGATCAGCTGTGATTGAGGGAACATGTGGGGCAGTGATTTGAGTGTTGAACTAGAACTCTGTGGCAAAGCAAAGATACAAATTGAATAAGAAATAATTGCTACACATGGCACCCATGCACTCTACATAAGGATGGTTGCTGTAATATGCCTTCAAGTTGATCCCGACTTTTAATAATCCTATCATAGAGTTTTATAGGCAAGATTTATTCTGAAGGGATTTAGCATTCCCTTTCACTTAGACCAAAAAGCTATAATTTGTCCATTGTCATCAGATGGGTTTCAGTGGCTGAGAAGGGGGTTGAACCCTAGTTCTAGTCCAGCACTCAAACCACGATGCCCCACATGCTCCCTCAATCAAGATTAGGGAGTGTGATTGATGCTGCTGAAAGGATTGTGCTTGTAAGAACCTAAAGAAGGAGTTGTTACTTTTTGAGGTGCTTATTGGAAATGTGTTTGGGTTAGAGCTGAAAATAAGTGATCAGAGTGGATCCATAAAAGCAAGGGAAGCCCCTCATTGCACAATACCTAGCTAAAAGATAAATGTCCACAATAAGTGTCTAGTCTTCTAGAAACTAGAAAAATTGTGGTATCAAAACTTCCTAGTCTTCTGTGCAATAGTGAAAAATTATTCATTAGTCAGAAATGATTGTTCTGAAAAGGGAGCTATTCTTCACTCCTTTTCAGTTTGGCACAGGCAGTCAGCCATTAATTCAATTACCAATTCCTATTTTCATTTACACTTTGAATGTTGCCCAGAAATAGGAATAATATTTCTCTTATGCCACATTACATATATTTAGAGTTGATTTTGAAATGTCAGAAGTTCCACGGATTATGTGAACTCGTCTTATTTTCAGTTATAAAACTACAAAGGAGTGGATTTGATATGAAAATAGAAAATTAAAAGTATAAATGGAGAACAAGAGAGCATGTGCAGAATTCAGAATTTATTATGATACAGTAAAAAAAAAAAGAAAACCAGGAGGAATACAGAAATAAGGTTGGGGTAATTAGTTATAGATAGAGACAAACTCTCCACAAAATCAGCATTGACACTGAAATGCAACACCGCCTGAACTCTGCAAATGCAGCATTTTTCTGAATGAAGCAGAGTGTTTGAGGATTGGGACATCCGTAGGGATACCAAGGTGCTTGTTTACGAAGCTATTGTCCTCCCAACCCTGTTATACACCTACGAAACATGGACTGTCTACAGATGTCTACAGACGTTACACTCAACTCCTGGAACAGTTCCATCAGCGTTACCTCCAAAAAATCCTGCAAATCTCTTGGAAAGACAGGCAGACAAATGTCAGCATGCTGGAAGAAGCAAAGACCACTAGAACTGAAGCAATGCTGCTATGCCATCAACTCCGCTGGACTGGCTCCAATGTCTGAATGCCCGATCACTGTCTCCCAAAGCAGTTACTATACTCCCAACTCAAGAACAGAAAATGGAATGTTGGTAGACAGGAAAAGAGATTTAAAGATAGGCTTGAAGCTAACCTTAAAAACTGTGGGATAGACACTGAGAACTGGGAAACCCTGGCCCTTGAGTGCTCTAGTTGGAAGTCAGCTGTGGCCAGCAGTGTTGTGGAATTTGAAGATGCATGAATGGAGGGAGAAAGGAAGAAATGTGTCAAGAAGAAGGCTCATCATGCCAACTCTGATCAGGACCACCTTCCATCTGGAAACTGATGTCCTCACTGTGGAAGAACATGTGGGTCAAGAACAGGGCTCTACAATCACCTACGTATCCAGTGCCAAGCCACTACACTTGGAAGGCCATAATACTCAGACAACAAGGGATTGTCTAAATAAGTAAGAAAGAGACAAACTAATGCACTAGAGTCATTTTCCATTTTTGATCAGTTAAATCTTCAATTCTCATACTCAAATAATGTGTTTAATTCAGCAAACATTAAAAGAAAGTACAAAAGATGTAGGTGAATTCCCTGATTCTGCTTGAAAGTACTTTGAAAACATTACATGTTTTTCCTTAATGCATGAGGAAAACATGTTCACTGAGCATCTTACAAAGGTTAAAGAAGATAATAATAACTTCTACTGTAGTGTTTTGAAGCACTGTTTGATAAATGTGAGGCTCAAACCACACAATTATGTCAGGTTTTGTGAGGAGGAGAGTCTTTTCATAACGGGAAATGAAGGTGAAAGGTTCTGTTAAATGGGTTAGAGAAGAGACTCTGAAAAGAGGGATTAAGATTTTCCCTTATGGATAACCCATTAAACTACAAACGATGCCCCCCTGCCTCATATCTTGGGAGATGTAATCACCACATCCTCTCTGCCCAAAAAGATGCTGTTGCTTGAGTTATGTTCATAATCCATCTGGACTACGAGGGTTATCCAGAAAGTTCATTACGTTTTGGAATTAAAAATAAACAAAGTATAGGAGAAAACATTTACCATATTCAGTTGAAAGCCAGACCCAAATACTAGTTCTCACCATAGTCCCCATTGAAATCTAGGCAGTTATCATAGCAATAAAAGTGTTTGGAAAGCCCTCCCCCCCCTTACATTCCCGCCTGGCTTGCGTCCTGAACCAGGCTGGCTTTCCTTCCCTCAGCTGTCAAATGCTGCACTCAGCTTTCCGCTGATCGCCCTTTTGTTTTGCAAATGCTTGCAAGGAAGGTTTTTTGGGACAGGAAAGGCGTGCTTCTTGCAAAACCTTAGAAGAGCACCTTCCTTGCAAGCATCTGCAAAACAAAAGAGCGATCCAGGAAGATCTTGCGGAAAGCTGAGGCAACACTTGACAGCTGAGGGAAGGGAAGCCAGCCTGGTTCAGGACGCAAGCTAGGCGGGGATGTAAGGAGGGGGGGCTTTCCAAACACTTTTATCGCTATGATAACTGCCTAGATTTCAGTGGAGACTATGGTGAGAACTAGTATTTGGGTCTGGCTTTCAACTGAATATGGTAAATGTTTTCTCCTATACTTTGTTTATTTTTAATTCCAAAACGTAATGAACTTTCTGGATAGCCCTCGTATATCTCCTCCACCAAAGAAAAAAAAAACTTCAGCAGAAGTATAGTCCAATACTATTCAATTGGTCATCCACATTTTTATATTTGACTTTTGCAGATTTGATTACTCACTGATTTTATTAAGATGTTCTCTTTCAAAGTCTGTACATTCTCCAGTGCAACTCACTGATCAGCTTCCACCATGATTTGACCATAGAACCATACTAAAGGATCAAGAGATTCCTAGAGAGGACATCTATATTGGAATCTCTTCATCCTTCAATACGATTCCAGCAAAAGTTGGCCATAGAGTGATGCTGGCGAACCTAGAAATTCTTTGTGATATTTTCTCTCAGTTTTTTGTTTGTTTGTTTTTACTTTTGCAGGAGTCATGTGCCCCTAACCCCAGCAAATGTAGAGGAATGACTGGGTAGAATAAAGAGATTTAGCAGCATTGGACTATGCTGTCATAAACTAATTTCTTTCACCTACACTCCCATCCATAAATGTAGGCATGACAATACTTGAATACATTACACTGCCAAAATAACCCCCCCTCTCTGATCAACACCCCAACCCCAAGTATTACTTGGGGAACATGAAAAAGGTGTGAGTTAGAAAAAATGTGAACTATTTCTATTTTTTGTTATGTTTAGGGGTGAATATCCTGTTTCCTAGTAACATCTACACTAAAACTGGATTTCACATTTATGTTTTGTGGGCAACATTCCTTTCTTTACCCAGAAGAACTTCCGAAAAATTCAAAAAATCTCACGAGACATGGCCCCATTCATTCTTTCATGTATATGGATCAGTGGCCCTGGTTCCTTTGCAGAGAAACAGCCCCAAAGCATGATGTTGCCACCCTCATGTTTCACAGTAGGTATGGTGTTCTTTGGATGCAACTCAGTATTCTTTCTTCTCCAAACACGAGTTGTGTTTATGCCAATCAGTTCTTCTTTAGTTTCATCTGACCATATGACATTCTCCCAATACTCTTCTGGATCATCCGAATGCTCTCTAGCAAACTTCAGTCGGGCCCGGACATGTACTGGCTTAAACAGGGGGAACACATCTGGCACTGTAGGATTGAGTCCCTGGTGTGCAGTGTGTTACTGATGGTAGCCTTTGTCACATTGGTCCCAGCTCTCTGCAGGTCATTCACTAAGTCCCCACATGTGGTTCTGGGATTTTTGCTCACCTTTCTTGTGATCATTTTGACCCCACGGGGTGAGATCTTGCGTGGAGCCCCAGATTGAGGGAGATTCTCAGTGGTCTTGTATCTCTTCCATTTTCTAATTATTGCTCCCACAGTTGATTTCTTCTCACCAAGCTGCTTCCCTATTGCAGATTCAGTCTTCCCAGTCTAGTGCAGGACTACCATTTTGTTTCTGGTATCCTTCGACAGCTCTTTGGTTTTCACCATAGTTGAGTTTGGAGTGTGACTGCTTGAAGTTGTGGACAGGTGTCTTTTATACTGATAACAAGTTCAAATAGGTGCCATTACTACAGGTAATGAGTGGAGGACAGAGGAGCCTCTTGAAGAAGAAGTTACAGGTCAATGAGACCCAGAAATCGTGCTTGTTTGTAGGTGACCAAATACTTATTTTCCATCATAAGTTGCAAATAAATTCGTGAAAAATCAGACAATGTGATTTTCTGAATGTGTTTTTTCATGTTGTCTCTCATAGTTGAGGTCTACCTATGATGTCAATTACAGGCCTCTCATCTCTAGATAGATAGATAGATAGATAGATAGATAGATAGATAGACGTATTTAGGTACATAGGGATTGCAAAGGCTTGCTGAGGGAAATGCCTACATATCTGTAGCAGAGATTAACAAATATTTGAGGGGAAAATGCTTTTATAAGATTAATGGGTGTGTGTGTGTGTGTGTGTGTGTGTGTGTGTATGTGTGTGTGTGTGTGTATATATATATATATATATATATATATATATATATATATATAATTCTTCCTGACTTGCAAGGGCTTCTTTCCCTTCTCAAAACATTCCCTTGGTTAAGAGTGAGGGAGGCTTTGGAAAATAAAACACACTGATAAGGGAGGAGAGAAATATATCATATATTGCAAGCAATGGCCTCCAGGCTTGGCTTGACCTTGACCCCATTATAAGCCGAGGGAGATTTTTTCAGCTCATAAAAAGGGCTGAAAAACTCAGCTTATCTTTGAGTATATACAGTATGTATTCCTCTAGCTTTGTGTTTTTCTCTATGGATGCCGCTGATTCCCTGTGGCAAGGCCAATTATGACTTCAGTTAATGGCCACAACTAAGGGAATGTGGGAACTGGTTCATTTTGCCACACACACAGGTGAAACATTGAACAAATAATCATTGCATGTTTTAAATTGTATTTGTAGTACCACAAAGGCTAGAGAATTGTTTTATAATGCATGCCAGTTTACAATGATGTTAGAGAGTGGAGAGAACCTGGCCAAGTAGTCTATGGCAATTCCAGCCTAGCTGCAATACACACTATTGCGATTCTTTTTTCTATGAGCTCCCAACAATATTACTCTGTTGTCTACTGTTTATGTAAAATCCAATGGCATGACTGCTTAATGGCCAAACAAGGCACATAAGTCTGAGTCTGTATGCACACAGTTTAGGAAAATGGTTTCTGTGATCTCTTTAGACCTAGGCATTCCCTTACCTTGTTTCAACTTCATCAACAGCTTGGGCTCCCTTTCACCTTGACCCTATGAAATTGCTTCTTGCCTGCTGAGTCATAATACTTCTTTTCTATGGGCTTTGGGAAGATTTAATTACTGAAGACATAAGGCTTTTATTGTCATAAAGCTGAACAAAATGTGTGTTTGGTGATTTAGGTTGGGGGAATGGAAATATTTAGAACTCAGGGGGGGAAACCAACTTGTTCAGTGGCCTTTCTTTTTCTGCTGCTATCAATACAGGCTCTCTTGTAACATCAATTGCAATTGGGACTGCATTTTGGAAGTGGAGATAGCATTGTGGACTTCACAGAAGATTACTTGGAAGCCGTTTATTGCTTATATTACTCACAATACTGGACTTAAAACCCCTTTGTATCAATAACATCTGCAGATGTTTGTGAGGCTACTGGATGATTGTAGCTAAGTACTGTTGTGAAGCAGAATAAGATAGATAAGTATAAGCCACTCCAAGTCCCTTTTTGGGAGATGTGGCAGGGTATAAATAAAGATTTAACATTATTATTATTATTATTATTATTATTATTATTATTATTATTATTATTAAGATTGCAAAGGCAGATTTTGGTAGAGCTGTTCTGCAATCAGTAATGTAGTGTCCCACTCAGGATAGAAGGCTTGGTTAGTACAGAGAGCACACATTCCCCTTGTTACATCAGCTCCACTGGCTGCCAGTCTGCTACTGAGTACAATTCAAATTGCTGGCTTTAGCCTATAAAGCCCTTAAATGGTTCTGGTCCAGCTTATCTCTCCGAACGTATCTCCCTCTATGAATCACCTCGGAGTTTAAGATCTTCTGGGGACCTCCTTCGCAGGTGCAGTTGGTGGGAACGAGAGACAGGGACTTCTCGGTGGTGGCCCTTTGACTATGGAATTCTCTCCCCAATGAAATCAGATCAGCCCTCTTCCTCCTGACCTTTAGAAAGAAAGCAAAAATATGGCTGTGACTCCAAGCCTTTGGACAGTAAATTCAGTGCAATAAGTGATATGGAATAAGTTCAGTTATGACCGGAAAGGTTCCTGGATTATGATTTCGGATTGCGTGGTTTTAATAATTGTTTTTAATGTTTAGATGTTTTAACTTTATGATTTTTATGTATATGTCTATTTTATTTTTCTGTATGTTTACACAGCATTGAATTATTGCCTACTTATGAGCTGCTCTGAGTCCCCTTCAGGGTGAGAAGGACTAAGTACAAATACTGTAAATAAATAAATACAAGTGTTGGAGGCCACGATTAATATACAAACACTATGCAATTATTTGTAAAATAATTCATAGTTATGGTGATTGCTGGGAGTAAGGAGCATGATTTTGTGATTTGAGAAGGGATGGGATGAAGAATAAAATTTGAATATGATATTGGTATAGGTAACTAGGAGTCCTTTATATGGGGAGTAAATTTATTAGTGGAGATAAAATTGGGGAAAGGAGAGAAGAAAAGATTTCATGAAGGTCATTATGTAGCCCTTGGATCTCATGTAGTTGCTCATTCTTGTTCTAGATGAATACTATTCAAAGTGATGGTCATGGCAGTGGCTGGAGTTTCCAGAAAATAAACAGATAAAAAGGGAGAGACCCAATCCTTGGTACTTTGGGGTAAAAATGGTCAGTCTCCCACGTCAGATAACCTAAGATGCTCTGTTCTTCAGGATCTTCCAATACTCCAGAGAACGTTGGGGGCGGGGGTATTCGTGATAATCTGAACAGTTCTAAATTGAAGTTGGTCAAATGTATTGTGTTTTGCATCTGTATAAATACTCTATGTGTGAGAGATGCATACAGCAAAAGCAAGTACATGTTGGTGGCACCTTGTGACCACACTATGGCGGGGGGGGGGGGGGGGGACACATTAGAATTGCCTTTTTAGTCTTTGGATAAACCAGCATTAACTAGAACAATAAAATCCAAGGTGAATCCCAGTCAGGAACAAAATAGTGGGGTGATCTCAAAGGGCTTAACACAATTCCTAAAACGCTTTCCAAAAAAGTGATAATGCAGATGCAAGGAATATCTCTCTGGATAGGTCATTCCAGTGATGGGAACCACTATTCTTGTTTCCACTTGCTTTATCACATTTGCATGGAAACCTAGAACAAGTCTTTAAATGACTTAAATTTCCTTCTTTTACATATTTCACATCTTTTTTTTTAAAGTACAGAGATTAGTGCTCATTGAATGTACAATTATGATTATGATTTGAAAGATTAATTTCATACTTCACAAATTCATTAACATGAGCTTTGATTCAGTGTATTATGACAGGAGACAACATTCTGAATATTTTGTCATTGAAACAGCACTTTATAGTCTCATCCTTATTCATAACTCTACTATTCAATTAAATTACACACAGACAAAATCCTGGGCTGTGGAAAAAATTAAAATTAAAAATAAATATTACATGAATAATAAATAAAGGAACAGTTTAAAATTACTTAATTCTAAATTACAATTAGGTATGTGGTATTTTTACTTTTACTAAAGATACACTGAGTGAGAGTTAAGACTTTTGAGGGGTTTTGCTGTCAGTGGGAAAGCAACAGACATGCTTAACCTTTTCTTACATAATTCAGTTTCATTTCTAAATGCTTAATTTTGTTTAAATTAATTCTACTTGAGTAGCACAGTCCCACACAGAAATCGTACTCCTTTGGTTTAGGACTGCAACCTAAATTGCAAGTGCAAACAAGAATTCCTACAGAAACTGAAAATTGTCTGTCAGTATGGTTTATGTTGTACATAACGAGAATTCATCACCATATGACTGTCCTCAGTCTGTAATCTTAATCCTGACACACACAAAAAATCATATCATAAGGCAATATAAGACAATCTTCTGGTTAGATAATCCAATAGATACAGTAATTGTTAACAGTGGCATTTTTATGTGGTACAATATCATGATTTATTGTTCTTGTAAAGAAAGGTATAGTTGGTATATGGCTTACATTATATATTGGATAATAAATGTGTTGATACATTTGAACAGGATTAATAACTGTCATCCATCCCATTGTGAACAGAGTGAATTTGCAATGCCAGTAACCCTATAGTTTACAGCTGTAGCATAGCTTCTTTTTTGGTCGAGTGCAGAAGAAGAAATAAGGAGATGGCAGAAATGCAAGACGGACATCATTGGAGTCATCCTGATTGACTCAGACTTTTACATTTCCTGAATTTTTCAATAATTTCAAATCTACTAAAAGAAGAGCAAAATACATTCTATGACACTAGAATCATAGAATCATAGAGTTGGAAGAGGCCTCGTAGGCCATCCAGTCCAACCCCCGCCAAGAAGCAGGAAAATCGCATTCAAAGCATGCCCAACAGATGGCCATCCAGCCTTTGCTTAAAAGCCTCCAAAATAAGGAGCCTCCACCACAGTTCGGGGAAGAGAGCTGAACTGCTCTCACAGTGAGAAAGTTTTTCTAATGTTCAGGTGGAATCTCCTTTCCTGTAGGTTGAAGCCATTGTTCTGCGTCCTAGTTTCCAGGGCAGCAGAAAACAAGCTTGCTCCCTCCTCCCTATGACTTCCCCTCACATATTGATACATGGCTATCATGTCTCCTCTCATATGGCTACCATATGGCTTTCTTTCTATATTCACAAGACAATAGCATGCCCTCTTCACACATTCATTTAACATATGAGGGGCAAGTGATTCTGACATCCAATACAAGCAGAAGCTTCTTCACACCTTGATCCACTAGTCAGAAACTCTGGGGTGTTTTTTTCAGGGTTTCTAGTCACATTAAAAAGTGTTAGTTCTGTTATTGGATGGCATGGTGGACAGGATGTAGAGACTGCTCCACAGTCCAATGTGTGTTTATTATTACCAATGTTATGGCCCAGCTTTGCCACCATGATCCTCTTCCCTTCTCCCCAATTCGAGAATAGTTTTCATGTGAACATGACAGTTGTTTCTGCTTATTCTAGCTATGAAGCAGAATGAAGGAGCATATATTTTCTCCATATGAGACTGAGGACAGGTTTTCTTACTCTGTCCCCAATATTGGGCAAAAGGGTGTGACCTTTTTACCATAGCTGAACACTTTATCTTACTGCAGCCAGTCCTCATTCATTCAAATCAATGGCTCCTGCTGAGTCCAATGGTACAATCTGTTGGCATACAAAAAAGTGGAGCTTGATTACATGACTAACATAGTTAAAATCCCCAGAATTGTAGCCAGGGTTGTATGTTCTTTTTCAGCAGCCACTAACGAGAAGGACACAGAGGTCTTCATTTAAAATATCTTTTGTGCCTTTAAAGCATATTTATGTTTCCCTTCAATTAAGCATTTCCAGTGAACATTGCAAGAATATATAAAACACTGGAAAACAGCAGTAATTGACTAAACTGTCAACAACAAAATAAAAAGAAGTGCTAGAAACAATCACGAAAGACAAATGAAGTTCTAAGTGATAACCCTTTTGTTTTGTATGTGTATGTGTGAATGGCTGGAGCTAATCATGTGGGATTCTCCACATACTTTCTGGAACGTGTGGCAATTAGTTTGGGGGAAAAGGTTATTGATCTGTGCGGTTGCAGTATTCAAATACACAGCACAGTCATCATGGGCTGCCTTTCTATATATGACTGTCTGGTAAAATTATGACCAGAGGCACAAAGTCATAATCCACAAAGTTGTCTGTTTGCAGTACTACTGTATGGCTTAATTTATCTACTCAATTATCAACAAGTACTTGCTGAAAGATCAGACAAGTTCATCACATTGTTGGTAATTGAAGTGGCATGCCATCTGTCTCAGTGTCTAGAAAAGATTCTATGATACAAAAGGTGGCTGAGAGGCACCCAAAAACAGACAGTGAAACAGACTTTACTTCATTACACTTAAACCCCACTCTTCTGAAGAGTGCAGAAGGGTTTGTGAGTAATGCCAGGCAGTATTCTATTCAGAAAGTTTACAGAGCCAAACCAGTTTAGTTTTAGTTATAAAGTTACAGTTTGTGCTGCTTTTGGTTATATGGGAATTCTTCACATATAATGGTATATATTTTGAGTACACGGTTTTCTGTGTAAAAAAGATATTCTTCTGTGGAAGTGTAGGAGACTCATTATGTGACAAGTAGCCACAAAACAAAACCGGAACTACTTCCTGCTCCTCAAAAGAAACTGTTTGGGTAGCTCCTCAAAAGAAACTGAAAGTCTGGCTTTGTGTCTCTAGTTCAGAAGTTCAAAACACTTGTGGGTTGTATTTACTGTGAAAAGGAACCAGGTTTAGAGGTTGATATGCATTAAATTGCATGATGCCCTACGATAAGCAGTAGGAGTAATTTCCATAATCAGTGAAAAAATAACAAACTTTCAACAGGGATCTAATTTGTTATAGACTTTATTAAAGTAGCAATAGGAAACTTGCAGCTTCTGAGCTGAAATAAACCCACAAATCAGCACTTGAACTATGGGATATTCCTCCTCCACCATTTATTCAGGTCACGTTCATGTGACTTTACAGTACCAGAATGTTACAATTACATTGTAGAAGGAATAAAGTCATGCTCTCTGATAGAAAAGAGTTATACTTTAGCAACTGGATAAAGGTGCTAAATATAAGTAACTGGAAGCAATAATTCAGATATGCTAGTTTTCCTCCGTGAACAAAGACTTGGAGACTGATTATGTGCAAGTCTCTTTCTCCTTGACCACATGGTGGAAGGGCGTGTGCCTAGAGAGAGGAGAATAACCTTTTTGCTCTATTAATAGAGAAAACACAGTGATGTCACTGTGAAGCAAAATCTCACACCATGCAATTATAGCACTAGAGTCCACTTTAAGTGCTATGGCAAATTTCAATGGACTCCAGGGTTTGCAATCTGGCAAAGCACCATAGTCCTCTCCTCTGTGTAGAATGAGAGAATGTTGTAGAATGGGTAGAAATGCTATTTCCATCACCCATCTGGACTTTGATGGCAATAGTGTCTCGACTCATTCTTCTATAAAACACCTCTATATCTATTGATCAAATGCTGCTTTGTCACTCATTCAGCAACTCTTGATTGTTGCTCCCAAGCAAAGAGTAGAAAGTTTAGCAGAAGAAAACTGCTAAAAGCATAGCAATTTCATTTGTACTGTTCTGTTAGAGTCACTTTGCAAATAGTACCGTTTCCCCGAAAATAAGACAGGGTCTTATATTAATTTTTGCTCCCAAAGATGCACTAGGTCTTATTTTCAGGGGATGTCTTATTTTTCCATGAAGAAGAGCTCACATTTATTGTTGAACAACAAAATGAACATTTATTATATACTGTAAAGTAGTTGTCATCACAAACCAGCATAACCAGACAAACTATGAATCCTATCAAGAATTTCTTGTTACTACCATTATTTACATGTGCAACCATCTATGGTACCTCTTGCAGTTTAGGTTTCACAAGGTTTCCACGCTGATTTCTCTCTATTCTAGTTTCAATGTAGTCATGAATGATGAATAATATAATATACTATAATAATAATATGATAATATAATAATAATAATATAATGATATACAATATATTAATGAGATAATATAATAATAGGATATAAAAATAACAGAATATGATAATAATATGGTATTAATAGGATAATATAATAATGGGATATAATAACAGAATAGCATAATAATATAATAATAATGGAATAATATAATAGAATAATAGAATGGAATAGAATGATATAAAATATATTAATAGGATAATATAATATGGAATATAATAATAAAACAGAATATGCTAATAATAATAAAATAATAATATGATAATATAATAGAATAATAGTATAGAATATAATGATATAAAATATATTAATAGGATAATATAAAATAGAATATAATAATAACAGAATAATATAATAATATGAAAATATAATAGAATAATAATAGAATAATAATATAATGATATAATAATAATAATAGAAAAAATAAAATATAATGATATAAAATATATTAATAGGATAATATAATAATGGGATATAATAATAGTAACAGATATGATTATAATAATATGGTAATAGAATAATAGTATAAAATAATCAGTTTCATGGCATAGGATTGGAATAAGGATGAGAGGAGAATCCCTATGCGTCCTGTACCTTTAAGAAACAGAAAGAGCAGGAAAGCCCTCTTCCTTCCTTCCCTCCCTTGCCCTCCCTTGCCCTGGCTCCAGGAGCCAATCAGAAGCCATGGGGGCAAAGGGAGCAGGGCCAGGAACGGAGCCTTCTCTCGGAAGGAAGAAACGGCAGCGCAGCAGCAGCCACGGAGGCTGGGGGACAGGCAAGGCAAGGCAAGGCCAGCAAGCACTTTCTCTCCCTCCCTCCCTCCGGTGTGTATGAATGAGTGTTGCTTCTGCCCTGCAGCCATGCTTCCCAATGGAACTCTGCTGCAGCCTTAATTGCTAGGTCTTACTTTCAGGGGAGGCCTTATATTTGGCAATCCCCCCAAACCCCTGCTAGGTCTTATTCTTTGGGGAGGTCTTATTTTCGGGGAAACACGGTATGTGCAGTATTCTGTTCAAAATAATATCTCTCTGTTGCCTGAAATAATAAAAAACAATAACAGAGAAAATGTTGACAAGATTTTCTGGAAGTACCTGTGTTTTTTATCCCTTTTATCATTTTATCTGCCATTCATTACAATACAATACAAGTGTTCTCACAAAATATCTTTGCTGTTTTATTATATTCTTTCCAGTCCTGCATGTACGATGATTCATTACAGAAGTTTTGCATATTTTATTCACTCTTTGCATTGTAAACATTACCTAAATAACATCTGATGGGGTGTTACAATTACCATGTAAATTGGGTCATATCTCCTTGGTGGTTCTGGAATAATTCTTGAATGCAAACAGTACAAGCCTTCTCGAGTAATACAGGATGTAAAATTAGTACCAGAATGCCCTAGATGTTTTTGTCACAAACACTTAGCATTGATTACATATTCTAGTTCAAAGAGAGAAGGGATGTTATCCAGCAGGTCCCCAGGTTTGATTCCTGGCACTTCCATATGCAGGTGTGAAAGACTTCAGTCTAAAATCCTAGAGAGCCATTGCTAAGTGCAAACAACACAGAGCCAAATAGACCAGTGGTCTGCTTTAGTATGTGATAATTTCCTGTGAAATATTATAAATGAAGAACTGGAAAAGTTCAAAAAGGCATGTGAAATAATTTTAAAATAGGGTGTAATTTATTACAAATCAGCACAAATAACATTACAGTACTAGATCCCATCTGATCTTAGAGGCTAAGTGGAGTCAATTCTGGTTATTATTTGAATGGAAGACCACTAATTAACACCAGGTGCTGTAGGTCATATATCAGAGGAAGGCACTGGCAATTCCACCCTGAGTATTCCTGGCCTTTAAAAAAAAACCTTGTAAAATTCATGAGGTCACTACAGGTGACTTGAAGGCACATATACATATAAACAGAAAGTATTACTACTTGTTCTCACATATATGTCAATTATTTGACCCCCACCTCCCACCCCCAATCCTGAATTATTTAACAGTTGATAGTTCACTCATGTGTGAAAATAAATTGTTCTAACATGTATTGTGACTGAAGTGCCACAGGATGATACATGCATTAGTTCTACAGTGAGTGGCCACTGTTAGACAACACAATATCCAGAGAACAGTATGGTTTGTCTGATACAAACAGCATGCTAGTATACACTGTTCAATCGTTTTCATTTGCAACAAGAGCAACTGAAATGCCATCTATTGTTTTCTATCTCCAGTTTGTTTTCTGTAAGTAAGAGAAGGAATTCATAATTGGTTTTTAGTTTGTTTCTGGTATTTATTGGAAGGCAGGGGAAAATGCCTTCCTTTAGACGCAATAAATCATAGAATCATAGAATAGTAGAGTTGGAAGAGACCTCATGGGCCATCTAGTCCAACCCCCTGCCAAGAAGTAGGAAATCGCATTTAAAGCACCCCTGACAGATGGCCATTCAGCCTCTGATTAAAATCCTCCAAGGAAGGAGCCTCAGCCACAGTCCGGGGCAGAGAGTTCCACTGCTGAACAGCCCTCATAGTGAGGAAGTTCTTCCTGATGAACCATAGGGCAAAGCTTCAATGTGTATTTAACTGCTCCCACAGTAGCACACTTCTCATGCATAACAAGCCAGGTCTCTTTTAGTTCCCTGACTTGTCATGTCACCTCATCTTATGATCCATTAATATCTATAGTCAGTGAGTGCATGTGTTGGTCCTGGGACGATAAACAATAGGACAGATTTATTTGTTTTTAATTTTTATATTCATATTTTGATGAATTTACTCTATTTTGATTGTGTTGTGTCATGTTTACTATTAGCTGCTTTGAGTCCCTATATTGGAAGAAAGGTGGGATAAATATAAAGTAAATTAATAGACAGATAGAATCACAAGAGTAATGCCTGAAGAGTTAAATGTGATTACTTTATACACTGAGCAGACTTAAGTCCTAAATGATTTGGAGTCAGTCTGTTTGAAGGATTCTCTTTCACCATATGAACCCATACATGTTTTAAAATCAGTCCTGGACATAACGCTCTTTGACCCACCTTAAAGATTGATTAGGGACAGTGGTTTTCAGTAATTTCCCTAACTTCTTCCCAGTCAGCCTCCCTAATGATGGATGAGTGGATAATCTCCATATTTCTAGCCTTGGCTTCTTTACTTTATATATTCTGGATTGGAGTCATTGTTTACTGAACTAAACTTAGTAACACCAATAGACTTCAGTGGTCACTACATTTCCCCCATTGTAGTATGCGCACCATGACTGATCAAGGTATGTATAGATCAAGCATCCCTCATCTGGAATTCCAAACCTGAAATTGTTCACATAGATGGTGATATAGTGACATTTTTGCTTTCTGACAGTTCAGTGACCACTGTCCACAAACTTTGTTTTGTTCACAAAATATAAAAATCTTATATAAAATTACCTTTAGCCTAAGTATAAAAGGTGTATATGAAACATAAATAAATGTTGTGTTTAGATGTAACCCTATTTCTAAGATATCTCATTATGTACATATGTACAAATACAGGTATTCCAAAATCCAAAAAGAAAATCTGAAATTCAAAACACTTCTTGTCCCAAGCATTTCAGATATGTGATGCTCAACCTGAATAACCATCAAAGTACTGTCATTAAAAAAAAAACTTCTACATAACATTGGGAGCTGTTGTGGTCCATCAGAAGAGATCTAGATTTGGGAAACTAAGATGAAAGTTACATCTAAACCATAGTAATTCTCAAGTTGTTTATTGATGTGTTAAGTCCAGTAATGTTATCGCCGTGTTTATTTATTTATTTATTTATTTATTTATTAAACTTATATGCCGCCACTCCCCTAGGGCTCGGAGCGGCTTACAAGAACCGGCTAAAATCAACAATTTTAAAAACATCTTAAAAACATCTTTAAAAACATCTTAAAAACATCCTAAAAGCACCTTTTAAAACATCAACAACAGAACTCAAACGCCTATCGAAACAGATGTGTCTTACATGCCCTGCGGAAGGCCAACAAGTCCCGCAAGGCACGAACTTCAGGTGGCAAGGTGTTCCAGAGAGATGGCGCCACTACTGAAAAGGCTCTGCGTCTAGTTGCAGTTTATGACACATCAATATATAAAAGACATGGTGAAACTCTCAGTGATTCACCAAAGACCTTTGAGTACTACAGTGAGAGATTTTCTTAAATGAATAGATGTTTGATATGGTTCAAGAAGGGCACTAGAAAAAATCCTTGTCTCTAAATCAAAAACCCAACAATAGTTGAACAGACAGTTCTAATAGTTTGATCTGAAGTTCTCAGCTAGATCCAGGATACTTACAATGCAACCCCTGGGCAATTAATTATATCATATTGAGGCCTTTTAAAAGGTTCCCTTTTGGACTATAACTCCTATAATTCTTCAGACAGAGAAGTATACAGGTCAAAGATACCACTTTTTTTTGGTCTGGACTGTAAATACTAAGGAATGGTACAAGCAATAAATGTTAGGTTTTGATGGAACTATTTAAGTTTTAAAACTCAAACTAAACACATCTGCAGTTAATCCTCCACCATAATCAAAGAAAATGCAGCTTAGCAATAATAGAACAACAAGGTACATTTTTGATACAAATGGAAATTGGAAAATGACCAATGTATTTTATTAATATGTTTACAAATAATCTCTTTCTAACAGCTGGAAATAAAAAAAATACCCTTAATATACCTGCAATTGTAACACATTCCTTTCCTGTCTTTTCAGGCAGACCAGTAATGATTGTGGTTGAATACATGGAGAATGGATCCCTGGACTCCTTTCTACGGGTGAGGTGTCATTTTCTCAGGACATTGGAATAAGAAACCTTTGAATAAGAAAGATTTCAACTAATTCATCATAAATTAATTTTTGCATAATGTTATTCATGGATTTTTAGCTGAAGAGAAACATTTTCCCCAGGGTGCATTTTAAAGTACAGTGATACATTAGAGCATAGCCAAGGGAAAAAAAGAAGATTTAAACTAAGAATATAATTGATTTCTTCTACAAGTTGAGTTCCCATATTTAGCAAAATGTATTTCAAATGGTGTTATTATGAACAAAAATATAAATTGAAATGCAAATGCCTTGCCATATGGCAGCTACTCATTTTGCTCAGTCATTTAAAATGTTTTATCTGAGGGTTTTTTATATAAAATTGCTTAGGGAAGTATAACATGGGTTCACCGTAAGTAATTGATTTATAATTATTTATGATTGCTTGCATTTAAGCAAATTGAATTAGGAGCTCTTGAATTGGCTTGGCAATACCCTTATACCACTTAAGGTCAGTTGTTGAATCTTTGAAGATGAATGTAGAAGGTATGGACATGCAGATCATGCTGATATAGCCACTGTGGAGGCGTTTAGGGGTCAGGTAAGATAAACAAGTCTGCTATTTTATTTATTAAAATAGCTCTATTTCATCTTACATCTTAGGATCTCTAGACTATTCCTCCCTGGAGATTAAAATTGCTTTTATAACTACTGTATTTGCAATGATATAACAGGCATTTGTATTTTAACCTGCCTTCATACGGCCAGTAATCTTGGCACATGAGCCAGTCATTTTCAACTCATCTGAGCTCAAGACATGGCATGTAATCTCACTTCTCTCCCATTCTGTCAATTCACTGTGGTGTTAGAATCATGGCGCTACAGTAGCTAAAGGGCCCCCGGTCATGCAGTGGGTTAAACCCTTGTGCCGGCAGGACTGATGACTTGAAGGGAGGGTTACTGACCTGAAGTTTGCCAGTTCAAATCCAACCCGGGGAGAGCGCAGATGAGCTCCCTCTATCAGCTCCAGCACCATGCGGGGGCATGAGAGAAGCCTCCCACAAGGATGGTAAAAACATCCAAACATCCGAGCATCCCCTAGGCAACGTCCTTACAGATGGCTAATTCTCTCACACCAGAAGTGACTTGCAGTTTCTCAAGTCGTTCCTGACACAGAAAAAAAAAGCTAGAGGGCTGACCAGCAACTCCCAGATTCCCATTTATTGCCATTCAGGCCAATCAGTCTCTCCCAGTGATGTCCTGTGGAAGACTGTTATCAGCCTCTGGCAGTCTGAGACAGTTGCCAAGGCCACCACATAAAAGAAGCACTCTTTGCTACAACATGATTTGGTCCCTGTAAGTCAACAGTTGGGTCTTGGAGTTACCTGCCATTTTAAAGTACTGTAATACTTACAACATAGTTACTCCGGGGCATTCTAGGAAATTAAAATGGCAGGTGGCTTTTAATTACCTGGCACAATATCACTAAGTAAGTCTGCCAGGTATGTGACTGAATGGCAGGGGATGCACCAGAAGATAGTTTGCCAAGGATCTCTTCAAATATGAAGCCAGGTTTGGTTTCTAAGAATAAAAAGAAAGAAACCATGCACACTTAACAGAGGTGACAGGAGAAAAGGTGGGATGGTGTCATAGAATGATATTCCAATTACTGTTATTATTTAAAATGTATTAGATTTGAAAGTTAAAGCAATATTGTTAAGACCAAAGTAAAACATTCATCATTAAATGGGGGGGGGGGGGCAGCTGAACACAACAATCAGTGAAATCCAGTGTATTGTGAGTTGAGGTGAGTTGAGCCTTATGCAGTTACCCACCAAATATCTGTTGGAACTTGTATGTGTGTGTGTGTGTGGGGGGGGGGGGGGGTTTGAATCCAGAAACATATCCAAACTATGAACTTGTATATTCAGCTGAAGTGTAATCTCATTCAGCACAACATGTTTATGTGCATTCAATAAATGTGTTGACTTATGGTGACCTCGGTTTTCTTAGACAAGGAATACTCAAAGGTAGCTGAACTATACATATTCCCTGAACTGCCTTTTGACTGACCAGAAGCATCTCCATCTTGTCTAGATCAAGTTTCAGTTTGTCCGCCCTCATCCATTACTGATAACAGGCACCAGTGTAGGACCAAAATAATTTCCTGGGCTTTCATCTGCCTACTAATGATACAAAACTAAAAACTCTGGACACTGTCTCCTAGTAGTTTTTACATGTTAAATAGTAAGCAGCGACAGACCTGATCCCCACAGATGATGATGGTGAAATTTTATTGATTCTAACAATAGCACATGTGATTTCACAACAGAAAATGGTTTAATTTATTAACACAATGGAGAAAACTATACATGTATACAGGACTATATCTATACTGTGCATCTGCATGGCTTTCTGGGAGGACAATTCACATAATATTCCCCATTCTTTTACATTTCATAAAGTATCAAATTATATTGTTTTATGTGTTGTCGAAGGCTTTCATGGCCGGGATCACAGGCTTGTTGTATGTTTTCCGGGCTGTATGGCCATGTTCTAGAAGTATTCTCTCCTGATGTTTCGCCCACATCTATGGCAGGCATCCTCAGAGGTTGTGAGGTTACCTCACAACCTTCTAGAACATGGCCATATAGCCCGGAAAACATACAACAACTCTATATTGTTTAAAATGAAACCGGAAGGTAACATTGTAAGAATCACTTTTGCTGAAACTGAAACATTCCTAACATAGATTTGACAAAGTAATGAGGTATCTCCAGTGTGTTCAGTCATTTACGTATGAATCACTCAGCTAGAACCCAGATTCTTGTACTGCCAAGTATTTAGTCTACCCTTGCTCTAAAAATATAGCCGTAACACTATCCAATATTCCTGCTACATAATATTTTTGATTTTGAATCTATTTATTTAGCCGGTTTTATATAAATGTTCAGGACAAAGACTACTAAAAAATGGTTTGTGACATAAAAATTGTTATCATTTGTGTTTTAGCGTCATTTCAGACTTCCTAATGACCCTAAAGCAAACCTATCATGGAATTTCTTTTCAAAGTGAGGAATCGCATAGTTGCAATTTCTAATGATGCAATTTAAGAGTATAAACAATTTTTATTATGCATTGAATGTTGGTGTAAAAATATTCTTTAAACTAAAATCAAACTAGTCATCAAGTGAGCCAAACATACTTTCTCCAATGAGAAGTTTCATTAGATGAAAGGGGGTAGAAAGGAGAATTTTTTAAAAATCCAAAATGGTTTTTAAAAAGTTTTTGCTGGGTGCTAATAAATCCTGATGAGAACAATCCCATACTGAAAAGTATCTTCTGCAGATAGTTCAAATATGGTTGTTTTTCATAGGAAATACCATTTTCTATGCAGAAAATATCATTTTCTATGCAGAAAATATCATTTTCTATATGCAAAATAATACTTCAACTCAGAAGTATTAACTCCTGAGCGGAAAATGTCTTCTCAATACAAAAGTATTACAATTGGGAATTTTTTCTGTGTAAAATTCACACATTTTAATTCACATAGCAAATGACATTTTCTGTGTAGGAATTAATCTTTCTTCATTGAAACATTATTTTCCATACTGAAAATGCTGTTTCCTACAAAAAACAACCACATGTGAATTCTGCACAGAAAAAGTCCAAAGCTGTGAATAGCCTTTGAAAACTGTCATTTCCAAAGACTTTTATATGATGGGAAGAAAACTGCTGAAACTGCTCTTTGCTATCTTCAAGAAGAGACTTAGTGAAGTATTAAATCCCTGTTTTACCATGGAGAAAGCCCTATGTCTACCAGCCTAGTAGACTTTGCTAGCTGGCCTGACCAGACAACTTCCTTGGCTAACCTTACGAACTGGAGTATTTTGAATCAGGGCTCTAAACTTCATGGAAAAATGTTGCTGGGTAGAAAAATGCCAGGAACCATTCCAGCTGGAAGATTCTGAGAGTTGCAATCTCAAAAGCTAACATTTGCAAATACTATAAAAAGCTCCTGCTGGTATTTATGTCAAATTTATGGGAAGTGACCAGAACAAAGATTTTCATCAATTTTCTTCTTCACTGTACATCCCTGTGTTGTAAGTGCTAGCTTAGGTGTATTTATTATGCCCCTCAGTTGTATGCTAATGCATACGCTTGCATCAGATGTGTTCTATCTGTTGAACTGTCCCTCTTGATCTAGTTTTGCAATTCTGTTCAGCATCTAAAAAAGACTGTAGACTATTCATTTCAACGGCATTAATAATTATCAGAGCAAAAGACCAAAAGCCCTACTTAAAAAAAGAAATCAGTGTAGTTCTTCCTTGATTTTCCCCCCTTGCCAGTTATTTGAAAAGTAAACTTTGAAACATCTTTTTGGGAATAAAAAAAGTACTGTGTGAGTTTATCTCTAAGACATAATAAAAATGTTACATTTGCAAGAGGTCTCTAGTGGTCTCACAGGACTTCACAAAATCAGTATTTCTTCATATGTAATATTGCCTTTTCACAGCTTCAAGCATTTTTATAGAAGTATATAAAAAGTAAAGCCAACGAATAAAATCCAAAATGTAAAGAATATGCTTCAACATTTCAAGCATCTATGCCATCTTTCCAAACCTCCTTGAAAAAAAATCAATGGCTTGTTCACTCAAACTTGATAGCCTTGATTGCATTTCCTGAAGAAGGGCATATTTGCAGATGATTACCTAATAATGTTTGATCTGGAGAATGTTCTGCCTGTGGCCATTTGAATCAGAACGGTATCAGTTTTGTTCTTTTTTTCTCAGCCTGAGGCTTGAAATTCCAATGAAGCCCAAATCCCCATTTCATTCAGAGGCAAGAAAGTAGTAATACTGCCAAAGGTTGATCTTAAGATTTGTTTTGCAAGCCATCAAAGCTGAAGCAGTGAAAGCACAAGGGAAAAGAAATTGGGAGGGGGGGGGCTACTGGGAAAGAAGGGCAAAATAAATTCTAAAGCAACAACCTGTGCCTCATATAGTTGTTAATGGCCCATTATATTGATATAAGACACTGTTGCTTGCAGTGCTTTGGACAATGGAAATATGGCAATGAATGCCACATTTGTAACAAGGCAGCTTTTGTTCCAGTCTTTACCAGAGTCATAGTGTCATAGCTATTTTACATTTCCCACCGCATTGCTGCTTGTGTCACCTCCACTGCCTTTATGATACGATCTTGGTTTAAAATTCCCAGAGGCATTTTTATATTTCTTATTTTACTTTGGAACTTAGCTATTTTAAGCATACTACCTTGAAAATGTTTTCCATTAACCTGGTGAAAAATGACTAATGGATACCACAGGATTCCTAGACCCACTGTTGTTTACCATCTTTATACATTATAAATTATTTGGATGATGAAACAGGAAATGCTTACCAAATTTGCAGATGACATCAAATGTTGGGGCAGGGCTGCTGGTGGTAAAATCCCCATGGAACAGAATCAGAATTTAAAATGAGCTTGACAGATTGGAGGGCTGGTCCAAAATTAACAAAATGGGGAGAAATATAAGGTTCTGCATTTTGGCATGGAAAATGAAATCCTTAAATATAGGGCTGACTTCAGAAAATACATGTGAAGAAGATTTAGAGCAGTGGTTCTCAAACTGTGAGGCCCCAGGTGTTTTGGCCTACAACTCCCAGAAATCCCAGCCAGTTTACCAACTGTTCGGATTTTTGGGAGTTGAAGGCCAAAACATCTGGGGACCCACAAGTTGAGAACCACTGATCTAGAAGGCCTTAGTAGACCACAAGTTGAACATGAGTTCACAGTGTTATACAGCCAGTGCTATTCCAGTCTGCATCAATAGGTGTATAGTACCCAGATCAAGGCAAGTAATATTATTCTGCTGCTTTGATCAGACCTCATACAGAAAGCTCTTTTTAAAGCAGGGCACAACATTTTAAGATAGAAACCAAGCCATTTGAGGAATTATTGTGGGAACTGAGTATGCTTAGCATGAAGAAGAGAGGTTTGAGATGTGATATGATAGCCATCTTTAAATACTTGAAGAAATCACATCTAGAAGATGAAACTTGTTTTCTTCTACTGAAGACTTAGACAGTGGATTTAAATTACAAAACAAAAACAAAAAAGAATTCCACCTAAACCTTAGGAAGAACCCATATAGTTTAAGGGCTGTTTACAAGTGAAACAGACTGCTTTGAGAGATGATAAACTCTCCTTTAGAGGTTTATAAACAGAGACAAATGGCCATCTTTTGGGGTGTCTTAATTATGTATTGGAGAGCACAGAACTAGATGGTCCTTCTAGACCCATTCTCTGATTCTACACATCCAAGTAAGTGTAAGATTTTAGTCCTAAATAAAATTCATGACAATCTTTTTTAACCCATTTTTAACCCATTAAAAAGAGAAATTATATAATTTGTAGATGCAATTTTTGTGAAAGTGAAAATGCTTTCCTTTAATCACAAGAGAGAAATCCAAAAACATAAGTTCTTCTCAGCATGGGAATGCAGTGGTGGAAAATTTCACATATTGAATTGTTGTTCTTTAGCTGCTATATGTACTTAAAGTTATAGGAGCCATTGCAGAAAAGGCTCCTATATAACTTACATCAGAAGAGCCTGGAGATTTTTTTTCATTAAAATAGTTCAATTGGCCAAAGTATAAACCTAGGCCTAAATCAAATTTACACAATTGCACATTTATCATTCAGTAATTGATTTATTGGGTCCATGCCAGTTTGAACCAAGAGATAGATTTAGGTTATATTCACATCCTTTTACTCTGTATTGAACTTGAAATAATGTATCACCCTGTTATTGAAACACATTAATTCTTTCTACTCTCACTTTTTCAATACCTTGCCCTGCTTCAGAGAATTAAAAAAAAAACAGTTGACAGACTACAAAGCAATGAGCTAGAATGAAAGGAGATCATCTTGAACACCACCTACAATAAGAGAGAGAGAGAGAGTTTCAGGAATCCCAGTATGGAATATTAGTATCTTATCAGCATCTGATTTTATTGCTGCTCTGCCTCTCTTCCCTGACTTCAGATTCTTCTATGAATCTCTCTCCTCTGTCCCACAGGAGAACATATAGAGCAGTTTAGTCTCTTCTTAGGTACACTACTGTCAAGACCCAGGCTGCAGAGCACCAATAACCATACACAGAGGCCAGAATCTATCTAATATCTTTATTAAGGGAATATATAAAGTTAATAAAAGCAAGTGTAGGAAATAGTTCAGAAGTAGACCTTTCAGGGAAGGTCAAAATTAGTCCAAAGAAACAATGTCCAATATGAAATATTAAGGTCCAAAGTTGTAATCCAATAACCGAAACACTCACTTTGCCAAGCAAAGTGAGGGGAGATGACAAGGTCCTTTAGTCCATGAAACTTGAGCAAGGCTAGGAAGTAACTTGATTCTTGGAACACAAGGCTTGAAACAAGGCAACAAGAAACGAGGAGCAAGAACAAGATCCGTGGTAATTACTTGGCAAGGTCCGGGAAGCAAGGCAAGATCCGGGGAGTAAACAAGGCTAGGAGCGGAGGCTTGGAAACAGGAACAAGGCTTGGAAACAGGAACGAGGCTTGGAAGCGGGAGTAGCGCTGTCCACACACACTACTCCAGTAGCTGACGAATTGACTCCGCAAGATTCCTAAAGGGCAAGGAACCTAAATAGGTTCTCGTTTTCCCACCAAGGAACACTTCTCTGGGGAATCAGAACCGAAAGTCAATCTCTGTGCCCAGATGTATGACTCCCTAAAATTTCTCATGGAAGCAGGCTTAATCATCTGAATGCTTTGCTGCGATTCTCAGGCTTCTGCGATTAGCCTGCTGAACTCCTTTTTGTTGCTGATAATAATTACGGCGAGAAAATGGGGGAGATTTTGACTCAGGGCTTGTTTGGCAGATTTCAGGAAGACAAACCTCCTGCAGGTGCAAGGGCTCCAATTCTGGCTGGGAAAGTTCCCTTTCTGGCTGAAATGGTGGAAAACCCAAGTTTTCCTCTTCATCCGTCACAACAGCACTAGGAATGGGACTACATGGCCCATGAGTCATCACAACTACTTAGACCTTCTGTCTTGAATCCTGGCCATGCCTGGTAAAAGCCATTTCGCTTAACTGGAATTTGTCAGCAAAGGGAGTTCATTTCTTGTTCATGGGCCATTTACAACATTCTGTCTGGAACACTACAATGTTCCATAGACTTCTGCTGGGAAGAGTGTGTGAGAGAGGAGAGGGGAAGGTGTTTGCTATTTATGAATAGGATATATTAGCAGCTAGGTATGTGTTCTATTTACGGTATCACAAAGTCACAAGAGCATTTTGTAATCTAATAAGAGAAAAAGATCAAAAGATTTTGTCTCTTCCTAAATTTGTTGAGATGCACAGAAGAGAAGGAGACATGCATCCTGAGTAGCAAAGCAAACGCAAAGCAAGAGTAAGCACAGCTTTCATTAAGCAGGATCAAGCATGTGCCCCAGAAAAGAGAGAGAGCATATGCATGCAGACACCAACATGGATCCGTTTCCAAAAATCTACTTAAATTAAATACAAGAAAACAGTAATGGTCGATGGCTACCGCATAAGTGAGGCGGTGAATATATTATAGGTTTTGGTGTGAACCTTAAGGGATCTATTCAATGTGATACATATGCTTTGAGAATAAAGTTTAGCCCTTTAAAAGCCTGCATGGATTCATTACCTCCCTGATATGGAAGCTGCTGAAGAAAACTATGATAACAAATTTTCTGAAGAAATCAGGACAGAGGACTAGATCTTATTATTAGCCCCAACTACAATCCATAGGAACTTGTGAAGCAAATGTGTATGTAAGAAAGACATTGATTCAATGAGCTCATTTAATTTGGAATTAACTGTGGGATTCATGCTAGACATTCCTAGGTTGCTTTCTTCAAATACGGACATTAGATGCAAAACAGGTGATCTGGTGCTGGTGGAAAATCACAAAAGGAAACAAAATTCTTGACATTGTTAATAAATGAATGGTCAGAATTTGTCATGAGTTATTAGGATTTTCAGTTTTCTAAATGAATACTGTTATGACCCATAGCCCATAAACTTGAATTCAGGGTGAGTTCCAGGTGAGTTGGGCATAATGACTGCTCCTGCAGTCACACTCTGAAGGTAACTGTAGCTAGACCCTACCAATTACACAATTACAGTTACACATAAGAAGACCCTCCTCCAGAAACCGTTAAAATATGGGACAAGATTGAATTCAAATGGCTAAGTAGTTTAACAAAAACTGAGTATTATTTTTCCATAGAAAAACTTTCTCATGTTTCTATAGTTATCATATTAATCTTCATTATTTACCACTAAGGATACTTATTGTGCAAATTGACCTGTGGGTACCCGGGTGTTTTGGCCTAAAACTCCCAGAAATCCCAGCCAGTTTACCATCTGTTAGGATTTCTGGGAGTTGATGGCCAAAACATGTGGGGAATCAACAGGCTGAGAACCACTGGTATAATAGGTAACTGTTATTAATTTCTGGGTCCTTTTTTGTATGGATTATTCAATGTTTACATGGCATTTTGTATTTAAAAAGAACTACCCCCCACACACCCCACCCCCAAGAAGCATTCCTAATTCCCCAAGATTAAGTTAGCAGTTATATTATTTCAGGATATATGTGTTGCAGCTTTGCATAAAATAAAATATCCTTATAGAAAGTGTCTCCCTTATTGTGGGGATATCATCCAAAACTAATAACATAAGGCACCACAGCATGTTTTGTTCATTTCTGTAGTATATTAATAATAGGGGGGGGGGACTAACAAAATACAAAATCTCCAAGCTTATTACTAAACCCGAAGGCAAGTTGAAGACAGGTTGAGGAAGTGAAAAATACTTTTCAGTGGGGAAAAAATGTCAAGATGTATTGCTCTTCGATGAAACAGCCATTATGTAATTCCCAGTACAGCTTTGCCATTAACCTCATCCTTCCTGTCAGCTAGAGGTTAGATGCTGCTGTACAAGCCCACGCTAAATAATGCTGGGAAAAGGGAAGAGAGTTCCATAAAATGGAACCATAAAGTGTCTGCGATAAATCCATCTAACATAACCTCTCTAGTCAGAGTTCATTTTGGGTGGAGGAGACCCACATGACACTGCAAAGTTTAATGGCCTCATCTTTATTTGTCTGCTGCAAGAAATGCTGAAAAGAAATGCTTCCTATTTATTTCTCATATAGCACACACATATACTAGATTTTCTACCTTATATCATGAGCAGCCTTTGCAACAGAATGGCTCCTTCACCACTTTTATTTACCTTTGCTCATAGGCACTATTGAAAACGTTGGCCAAGATCGTACATTCGTAACTACAGTATATACATATCACTACAAATGACCTTAGGAGTCTGCTCCCAGAACACACCTTAAATTTCTCATCACATCACTGTTCAAGGGCAGGAAAAGGCATCACTCTGAAGTGCTTCACTCTTCCATGTCTCAGACCTTCATCAAATGGAGCAGCTTTCTCAAATTTAAGATGGAATTTGGAAGAGAGGGTATTTATGATTGTGCCACTGCATAAATATATAACATAGGTAAAGATAGAGCAGGTCTGAGCAGGGCTGTTGATAACAGAATGACTTGAAGTTCTCTCATTCATAGAGTCACCATAAGTTGAAGTCAACTTGAAGATGATTAACAGATCCTAGGTTGCAAATCAATAACTGCAGGACAGGATGCCAATCACTTTACTTCAATTTTCAATCTACTCTAAATATGCGAACTTCAAAACCCAGCAATGCCTATTTTTGAACTTTAGGGTTGGTAGAAGCTGGGGCTAACAGTGGGGGCTCTCTCCACTCCCCCAATTGAAACCAGTGCAGGTGGTCCCGGTGGTGATGGGCACACTGGGTGCCGTGCCAAAAGATCTCAGCCGGCATTTGGAAACAATGGACATTGACCAAATTACGATCTGTCAACTGCAAAAGGCCACCCTACTGGGATCTGCACGCATCATCCGAAAATACATCACACAGTCCTAGACACTTGGGAAGTGTTCGACTTGTGATTTTGTGAAACGAAATCCAGCATACCTATCTTGTTTGCTGTGGCATACAATAAATGATAGTAATAATAATGACTTTGGTAATACACACTGCTTCACTCCCTTCTCAGCTTCCTTTCTGGAAGAATCCTTTTTTGGGAGGTGTTAGCTGGCCCTGATTGTTTCCTTTGTGGAATTCCCAATTTCCCTGCTTTCAGAGTGTTGCTGTTTATTTACTGTCCTGGTTTTAGAGATTATACTGTTCTGTAATATTGTCCCATAGTAATTATTTCATATTACAGTAAATTCTCACTTATCCAGGATTCGCTTATCCAATGTTCTGGATTATCCAACGCAGTCTGCCTTTTAGTAGTCAATGTTTTTGTAGTCAGTGTTTTAAATTCATTGTGATATTTTGGTGGTAAATTTGTAAATACAGTAATTACTACATAGCATTACTGCGCATGGAACTACTTTTTCTGTCAAATTTGTTGTATAACATGATGTTTTGGTGCTTAATTTGTATAATGATTACCTAATTTGATGTTTAATCGGCTTTTCCTGAATCCCTTCTTATTATCCAACATATTCACTTATCCAATGTTCTGCCGGCCTGTTTATGTTGGATAAGTGAGACTGTACTGTATATTTATAATCTTATATTATCTGCTTAGAACTGGATTATATGAGGCCCCGTCTACACTGCTAGATAAAATGCACACTGAAGTGGATTATATGGCAGTGTGGACTTAAGATAATCCAGTTCAAAGCAGATAATATAAGATTATAAATGGGTTATATAGCTGTGTGGAAGGGCCTTGAGTCTACACTGCCATATAATCCAGTTAAAATCTGATAATCTGTATTTTATAGGCAGTGTGGAAGAGGCCTAAGTGAGGCCTAACTCTGCCTGTCCCCTGGGCTTAGTGGGTTGCTAGGAGACCAAGTGGGTGGAGCTTAGCCTTCTAACTGGCAGCAATTGGATTAAAACAATTATTCTTCTTGCTCTAATTAGGACTTTATTTTTCTTTTCTTTTTGTTGTCTTGTCCTTGAGGCGTGGATGAGGGGTTGTGCTGTTAATTTTCGAGGTTGTGGGGTGTTTAGTTTTGTTGTTTTGTCCGGTGCTGTGATTTCATCACTCTTTTATATAGATAGCACAATTTGTTCCCCATTGGGCTAGACACAAACCATCAAGAAATGATAAGAGCATATTTTTAAATGTTTAACAATCCCACCTTTTTTTCTATTCTTAGAAAGAGATCAATCTAGGTGGTATTGGTGGGCCTCATTTGGTTTTTTGGGTCACATACGCTTCTACACTGTAAAGGAGAGCTAAATTACTTGAAAGGAATGTATTTTCTGTTCTAGTTGCTAGGGCTGAATCCAGTATTGATTTATCTTTCCTTAATGGGCAGCCCAAGCTCAGCCTTGATTTAATCAATGGTGTCTGGACATCATACTATTAAGGGGGGAAATGTTTAAATAACAGCAAATTCTCATCTCGAGAGGTCCTTGGCTTCTCTAAACTAAATTTCCCAGAATTCTGCAGGAGCAAACTAGGTGATGGGGAAATGAGCATCCCTGCTCATAATACTAATGTGATATCGTCTAATATCCTTCTTGAATAGTGGTGCCCAAAACTCGACATACTACTCCATGTATGATCTGGCCAACACAGAGTAGAGTAATACTATTAATTCCCTTAATCTAGACACTAATGATGCAGCTCAGAGGTGCATTGGCATTTTTTAGAAACTGTTGCATCTCTGGGCCATTGTGAGAACAAAATTCTTATGTGGAAGAAAGTTTCCACTAGAGAGGCATGATCTGTTGCCCATAATTCTTTATGCAGTGTTGTGTAAATGGACTAGAATATTTTAAAGTCAGGTTTTGCAAAAAACATTATATGCTGAATACAAAACATTGTTTTATATGCTCTGGGTAGACAGCCTAAATGTGCAACTAGCCAGGCATTAGATGTACCTTTGGCTGTCAAAAATGGTTTATTTGGCAAAACTGTTGAAGATTATTCAAAATTTGATGGAACAGTGCTCTGAAGAAATTCATTGTGGTATAAACTGCTGCCAAGGCTGATAAGCATCCTCGGCAGCCAACCAGGAATCCTGTCAAAACAACTTCTTGTGTTAACTCCTTTGATTTTAAAATGTAGCTGTAAATGAGATTCTACTACCACTTAAATCTGCAAAACAACAATTTTGTTTATTTCCATTGAGACAAATAAATTTATGTAAAATGTCTATGAAAACGTGTATGAGGGATAATGTAGTATAGTGGCTTGAGCACAGGATTATGACACTCGAGACTAAGGTTTGAATCCACACTCAGCCATGGGAACCCACTGGATGACTTTGGGCAATTCACTGTCTTACCCTCAGGAAAGCAAAATCAGATCCTGCTGAATAAACCTTGCCATTAATCCTTTTAATAGATGACATGTACATTAATTTTGATTTTATTAGCACAGGGTTGCTAATATTTTAATAAAGATTGTAAGCCAAGCTCAACATTATCTGGTATAAAATCAAAACTTATATTATTTGATGAATGATGAGTCTCCTGATATAAAGTCTTTATAGAATCCTTCTGAGTTGATATTTTTACCAAATGATAAAAGGGTGCCCATAATCTCACAGTAATAGGTGTTGGGCAAGATGGAGAATGTTGCACTAAGTGCAGAACCTCTGAACCAAATCTAGTTGACATCATGATGTATACTGTATGTTGTGTTTATATTGTCTGTTTTGATAAGGCCAATTGGCTGATCAATAAAATCATTTATGTTTAGTTGATATCATAGATCTAGTGAATCAGTGAGATTTATACAAAGTGAAATTTGACAGCAAGCCCCGTTGATTCATTGGATCTATTCTAGTTGGGATAAACAATTTACTTTAGCTCTTTGATTTTCTTTTGGTATTTTTAAGCAGGTTTCTCATTCTTGTTTGTTTGTTTTTTCCAACGAGAAGTTGAAAGTATGTAGGCCATGTCTGCTAAAATCCGAGAACCTCAATAGTTGTTGTATTACATTCCAGAATTCTATTTATCTCTGCATTGCCTCATGAATTGCAAAAGCCAGAATAAAGTAAGCAAAATAATACATAACTAAAATAAAATTTTAATTATTGAATATGTTTCAGAATTCAGCTTTTCTTGATGCTAATGTCCCTTACTATAGCAATATGTGTAGTAGAACACATACAGTTTCACCTGCAGTGCAAACCCTGAATTATTGTTTAGATGGCATCAGAAAAGAAGTTAATAATTGATGCCAGAATGGAGCCCATGTGGAGAACATTGTTTTGAGACCTTCTAAAGTTCCTTTGAATTATATTTGTAACTGATACATTCTCAGCGATAGTTCCATGGTGAAGACAATTTACGATTGTTTTCTCTGCCAACTCGACTAGTAACAAAGAGATGTTGCTTTATGTTTTCTGGAAGTCACAGTTACTATATCTTTTTCCAAAGTCAAAATTCATATTTTTACCAGTAAGGCAAGGGAATCTTTGTTGCAGAATTTTTTTAGGTGCAGCATAAGTCCAGTCTTTGGCTGACATCTTGTTTGAAATTCATGATATAATAAACCAATTTACAATTGTGTAGATTAGAATTGCAGCATTGTGCAATGACTGAATCCCCGGGAAGGAAGAATTGCAGAATCAGAGCAGGCATAGCCATCACACAATAGTTGCAATGCACAACACCATGACACTCTGTGAGACAAGTTGCTCTTTTACAATGATAATGTAAGTAGAGTGGCAGTGGTCCCCAAAAGCGTCCCCAACAGCGTCTTGGGACACTAGTAATTCAAAGCAGAGAGCAATGGAAAGCCCCAGGGTGCTGCAGCCAGCTGAGAAAATGCCCTCACCTTTCACAATGGAAGCTCCCATTGTACAATGGGACATTTTAGGTGGTGCCCAGTTAAACATTATTGAAATTCTCTAGTTGCACAGTATATCAGCAACATAGCTCCAGCAATGTAAATTTATGGATTACAGCCATGATATAGGATTTTGGCCCATGTGTTACACATATGTGTATTGCAATTATAGCCATACCCAGTGGTGAGTGCATATACGCTTTTCCAATTATGCTCCAAATCCTCCCCTCCAAGTTGCATTTTCTCCTTCACTTCATTGGTTTCATATGTAGAAATTAGTTGTATCTTACATTGCAAAGCTGCTACATTTTCTCTGTGAAAAAAGATGTGAGCCCAGATTCTTACCTGATGGGGGTCTTTCTAACAGATACTGATTTGATGCATAACATGAAGAACCCTGCAGAGTATGAAAATCAGACAAAGCAAAACAAATAGAGTGCTTGAGAAAACAGCACCATTTAAAAATAATGAGTGGATAAAAGAAGCATAAAAATCATGGTTGAGAGCCTCTGAAGCATAAGGTGGTTAAAAGGAAATCTGGAAAATTAAGGATTAAAAAAAGAAAAGAAAAGTTTCTGAGTGTAAGTGTTATGCGTCAGAGTTGGAAAGCGAAGATAAGTGAATTCACACATCTAATTTTTCACACAGTATTTCAGTGGTAAGTTTCTACCCAGTGGAAGTAGCTAGGAACGAGAATAATGCTTTCTGATGACCCGCCCACCCAATGATTGATTACATCTCTCCTCATCCTTCATCTTATTTCATTTCCACTCTTCATCAGGGTCAAGTCACATGCCTTGGCTTTACAGTAAAGCAATCAAAAGTTTGATCATTTTGCCTTCTTTACTTTGGTTCCCAGAGAAATTTCACTTAGAGGGAAAGCATCAGATCTCCTCCAGGAACATAAGGTGCTCCTTTTCATAGGTTGGCAAACATTGCAAACTTGCTGAAGGTTTGAAGAGGGAAATCTTTCAGGGTGCCCATGCAGCTGTTGCTTCTTCTTTTTGCTGACTTTCCTGCAGAAAGAAAAAAAATGCAAGAAAATCGTCAGAGTGTGCACTCATAGGTGTACATACTTTATCAATACCAAAAGGCACATGTGCACTGGGGAAAACAAAAGCAAAACAAATCAAATCTTCACCCTTCTGTCACTACAATATGCTGTAGAGTGCACCTTCTGACTAGGAATTGATCCTTCCAACAATCACGCCTCTCCCCAATCGCCATTCCCTATGCCTCCAGGCAGAGAGGTGGGAGATGTTCAGCAATCCCTGTACAGAAATAAACGTGCTTATACTTTGGCCAAGTCACAGTTTCTGTTACTGCATTCCTCATAGAGCTGCTTTAGAGAGTTAAAAGAAGCTATGTAATATAAAACAGGTAGAGGGAAATAATAGCCAAAAAGTTGCTTTCGTAAGTGAGAATGGACTTCATAAGCACTTATCACCTGAAGAGATATTCCTTGCAAGAGCCAACAATGTGGTTAAGGGAATGGACAGCTTTGCTAATCAGTTGATAACATCACCACTATACTACAAAACCAACACAGAACAAGAGTAGTGTACATTCACAGTACAGGTGAACATGCAAGTCACTGCAGTCAAGGTTTAAGGTATATTGTTGGCTTTACAACAGAAAGAAAAGTATACTAGTAGTTTCAGGAATGCACAGGTATTGATTACTACAATTCTACGTGACCATCACATGAGCAGAGAATTAAAAGGCAGGGATAGCCATATACAAAAAATCACAGATAGTGTCACATTCACCCCGTATGAATTCACCCTGTGAGACAAAAAAAAAAAAGCAGTACATGGCTGTGAATTAAAAGAAAAAAAGAATAAAGTTATATACCATGGACTAAATCCAGTTGTTAATCCAAACTAGAGTAGATAGCTTGAACTAAAAAGCACTTGATAAGTCTACATTGCTCTACTTGGAAATAACCTGGATTTATGCCAGAGGGGAATTATAAAATTAAGCACTTTAAGATGGAAATATTTTTCAGCAGTAACAATAATTGCAATAGTAATAACAATAACAAAATACAGTGAGATTGGAAAGAGTGCCTGAAGTGAAAAAAGAGAATTTCATTAACATTGTTATTATTACCAGATGGGGGCATTTCACTCAGTGGCTTGAGTTGATATGTTATGAACATTTTTATTTATTTATTTATATATATATATATATATATATATATATATATATATATATATATGATATCTTTTTGTTGTTTCATCTGCAAGGATGGAGGAGTGTGAATATTACACAGTGAAATATGAATTTTTTACTTGTAATTTTGTTGTCGTGATACTCTTTCGAATATTTCTGAGCAAATGACTTAAGGGTTAGTGTAAAAATATTTTAAATAAATCAGTCTGACATTTCACTGAACATGCACACTACCTGTTAGTAGAATACTCTCTAAATTACCATTCATTCCTTCCAGTAGTACCTCGCTCATTCTCTCAAACAAACTCTCTTTTTCCTACATCTAAGCTTTTCTCCATCTTCTCTCTCCAAAGAATTCCACAGCTCCTTCTCACTCTCATAAAAGTACCATCTTGGTCCCTTCAGTAAAACAATCCAATTCCCAAATGTCTCCATAGGAAACTAAACAAGTGCAGGAATCATGAAGCTATCCAGATGTTGCTGAACTACGACTTCTAATGTTCCTCAAAATCTAGAAGACTAGAGAACTGCTTAATTCCCACCCCTGCTGTAAAGACATTGGGTTAATAGCTATTCAGAGAAATTCTATTGTTCAAACAGGTTGATATATTGATATATCAAATATATCACTGGGGGAAAATATATTCCATTATTTTGCATACCAGTGAATCCTTGCTTCACAAGTTACTGACTGATCATCTCTCATCTACAATGAGCTCATGCAGAGGAACGTTGTGCCACCTCTGCTGCCTGAGCGAAGAACTCAATAAGCTATGCAGAGTAAAGGCACTTCAGCAATCATCTTTCTCAGCATGGCCTTTGTGTGAAATTGGATAATTCCACACATGGGCACACACATAAATTAAAGCACATATTCTGGGGGAACACTACATCCCTCTATAAGTTGCTTCTGCATTCGCAAATGGTGCTGCGCTAACCTATACCAGATGTTATCAGAGTTGCAGAAATTTTGAAGAGGTTTGCTTTTGAAGTTGGAGGTTCCATGCAGGGGACAAAAGACCAGATATAATTATAGGGCTAAGGATGATAGTATACAGTGCAGTGGAAATAAGAATGAGCTGCAGAATAGTAAAGATGAAACACCGCAAATGTGCAAATGTTGTATTGTAGGAAGGCCAAAAACCAATGACAATTTAATTAAATGGGATCAAGATTGGGAGAAGGAAGGTACAGTGGAGTCTCACTTATCCAACATAAACGGGCCAGCAGAACGTTGGATAAGCGAATATGTTGGATAATAAGGAGAGATTAAGAAGAAGCCTATTAAACATCAAATTAAGTTATGATTTTACAAATTAAGCACCAAAACATCATGTTATACAACAAATTTGACAGAAAAAGTAGTTCAATATGCAGTAATGCTACATAGTAATTAGTGTATTTACTAATTTAGCACCAAAATATCACGATGTATTGAAAACATTGACTACAAAAATGCGTTGGATAATCCAGAACATTGGATAAGCGAAAGTTGGATAAGTGAGACTCTACTGTACTTCGTTTAGAAAGTGGTGCTTAAGCAATCAGTGGTTAGTCTTTTTTTTCTAGGTCTGTAGAAGAGATCTGTGTTAAACTAGCCAAATCTGAAAATGTAAATGTGCCGTCCGCCGGACAATAAAAAACTATAAAACTGAAACGTGCTGTCCTTTATCCGGGCGAACTGCAAATCCCTATAAGCTGTCCTATAGATATTGAACGACTGAGTCTGGATAACTTCAAAAAAGGATGTTTATTCATACAAGGTTGTAAACCTGGCACAGATCTTAAAGTTGCAGAAAATGAAACAAATTTCTATAGGTTTTAGTCATAGAATTATCCCTGGTTCCAGAAGGCAAAAGTGATTATAAAACCACTATACCCTAATCACGCTGCCTATATTAGAAGGAGAAACTCTTTCCTTCCCTATCTTTACAGCAAAGATTAGTTCTAGAAGCGATGGAATAACTTTGCTCCTCTAACTAGATTTCCTATTCCAGATCAATATAATTCAATACTTATCTAATTTGGATAGGCTTAGATTGGCCTGGTTTTGAGGATGATTTGTCCCAGTTAGCCTTGCACAGCTCCAGCACGTTGGAAGACTATAGCCAGAATGAAGCTCCAAAATGGAGACTAGACCCTGGTAAAAAGGGCGGTCCTAAGATGTTGCACTCTTTGACCAATCACTGCAAAGAAAACTGCAGCCAGCTCTTGCAGATTCCAAGCCACTTTTCCTAGGCTTTTGCAGCCAGAGGCTCAAACAAAATGTAAAGGAGGGAAAGCAAACAAACGACCAATAGGTAAGGCAAACCATCGTCCTGGGGGACGGAACACTCCCCGCTAAATTCCCAGGATGTGGGAATTTACCAATCAAAAACATACAAACACCTTTGTATACACAACAATACAACAGTATAAAACTTTAAACATCTCCAATAAGCAACACGAGGTCACTAATTGGTCTGTCCAGGACAGACATTTTGTCCTTACTATGAGTCTTTACTTGAACTTTTCTAACCTTACCGTCAGGGCAAGGAAAGGTCTTTAGTATAATGCCCATAGGCCAGGCATAGCGGGGCAAGTCTTTGTCCTTTGGCAACACAAGGTTTCCCACCTTGGCATTGTCCTTTGGGGTTTGCCAGAGTCTTCTGGTTGGAAGCTGGCTTAAGTATTCGGCCTTCCACCTCTTCCAGAAGTGGTTGGCTAAGGTCTGCACATGCAAAATTGGTGCCACAGTCCGACCAAATTAACTTAATCGGCCCTCTGAGGGCTACAAACTTTTTCAAGGCATTTATGAATGATGAAGTGTCCATTCCCTCTGCAACCTCTATATGGACAGCTCGTACTGACAAACAAGTAAACAAAACCGCACATCTTTTGTTATTTACAACACCACCCCTGGTTTTCCTAGTGACAACCTCCCAAGGACCAAACACATCGATTCCCACATGGGAAAAGGGGGGGTCTGTCAAAGTCCTGTCCTGAGGTAACTCAGCCATCAGCTGACTCTGACAGTTACGTCTGAGTCGCCGACATTTGACACACTTAAAAATAACACTGCTGACCAAACTTTTAGCATTTACCACCCACAGGCCTTCATTTCTAAGGGTCGCCTCAGTCAGAATTCTACCCTGATGATGGATCCTTTCATGGTGATGCCGAACGAGCAGCAATGCAGTGTGACTATTAGGGGGTATGATGATGGGGTTCTTTGTACACACTTTGAGTTTAGCCTTAGCTAACCTCCCTCCCACTCTTAAAATGCCCTCCTTGTCTAGAAATGGGTTTAACTCATTTAGAAGACTTTGATTAGGGATGTTGAGCCCTTGCTCTAGCCTAGCTATTTCCTGCTTGAAAGCAGATCTCTGCACTGACTTGAATATGACGCTCTTAGCCTTTATCATATCCTGGACCTGTAAAGGCTCACTATCTTTGCAAGCTAAACGATGTATAAGCCTAGCTACTGCTCTAAGAAGACTGTGCCACTCCGAAAAACGTTCAAAACTGTGTGGTTCCAGGCAAGATCTTTGGCCCATCTTGATTTCTGTGGTCATCTTGCAAACTTTCACCTCTGCACTTCGTGAGACTTGAGCATTCATAATGTCCGAAAACCTTTGCTCATCTTTCGAGAGCGCTGTGGCTTCGTCTCTCTCAGAGACTTTGAAGATGGAGGAATACTCTGGAGTTATTGCTTGGCAGTAGACCGAGATATGACTTAGGCAACTGCGCACAAGTGTAGGACGTCCACCTTTAAGCACCTGTGCTTGATTGGAGTCCAACGACGATGGTGGGTGCATCTTGTTTATGCACACTGGGCCTATGACTGTCCAGCCTAATGGCAATTGTTGTGCGATAGGTGCACCTGGAGGTCCTTTAACTTGGTCGTTCACACAGAACAAGCTCGGGCAGTCCGAGCCAAGCAAAAGGGCAATGTCCACATCTGGCCGAAAGGCTGGTATAGCATTCTTTAACCGTCGCAAATGTGGATGAGCCTCCACAACTTCTCTAGTTACAATTTGTTTTTTGTTCCGAGGGATGGAGGAACACTCAATCAGGTCTGGCAACTTGAACTGTCTCTTCTGGTCGCAAGAGGAGACAACAAAGCCAGATGCTATGCGACCCTGCAACTTCTTTTTTCCTGCACACGTAGTCATAGTGTAGTCGACCATCTTGGTTTTAAGGTCAAACATGCGGAAGAACTCTGGAGTAGCCAGGGAGGCGTCGCTCTGTGAATCCAGGGCCACATAGAGTCTCTTTCTAAGCCAAGGGCTCTTGGCTGGATATACATCCGCTAGGCAGATAGGATGACAAACTCTGTACTGGTGCGAGTCAGAACACAGCTCTGTACAGGCGACTGCTGAAACTTCCACCTGCATCTCTGGTGCGGCTGGCTTGTCGGTGTCTTCGACTGCTGACTTTTCTTTTGGTGAAGCGTTCTCTTTGGGGTGGGAGATGATATTGGAGTTGTGCATTGCGGTGCAATGCTTGAGGCTGTTGCATTTCTCACACTTGATGTTTTCTTTGCAGTTGGATGCAAAGTGTGGAGTTGCTCCACAGCATCTAAAGCAGATTCCCTGCTTTTGAACTAGCTGTTGCCTTTCTTTGTATGTCTTTCTACTAAACTCCCTGCAGTTGGCCAAGCTGTGAGGCTTTTGGTGAATAGGGCAAAGCAACTCCTTTACCTCCGACCTGGGTTCGTCAGTCTTGTGTTGAGTTTCGACTGCCTTTACGCTGACAGGTCTATTGGCCTCTCTAGGTGGTTTCTTGTCCACTTCAGGTGCCTTCTCTGGCTGGGTCCCTTGGTATAAGGTGGGGAGGCCCGTCTGTGGATCATTCCTTTCTCTGGCTGCCCTGGTGATGAACTGGACCAAATGAGAAAATGGAGGGTATGCCTGGGAGTGGGCCTCCTTGTAGTTGAAGACCTCCTGTCCCCAGCGTTCTTGCAAAGTGAAGGGCAGCTTGGTCAAGATCTGCCTCTGGGACAGGTGCTGATCGAGGCACTTCAAACCGGGCAGTTCTGGATTCTCCTTGGCCGACTCTAATTCCGCAAGGAGATCGCTGAGGTCCCACAAGAGTTTGAAGTCTTTGAGTTTTAAAGCTGGGAACCTTTGGAGCTTGTCCATAAGAGATGCTTCAATCTCTGTGCTGGCCCCATACCTCTGCTGCAACCTGGCCCAGGCCTTTTCCAGGGCTTTGTCGGGATCGGCTACGTGGGCTGCGTAGATCTTCTTAACTTGTGAGGATGAGGCTGGGCCCAACCATGCAGCCAGAAGAGTCAGTTCTTCCTCAGGCAATAACTTTAAGTCTCTGATTGCTCTCTGGAAGGTGGCCTTCCAGAGAAGAAATTCCTCAGGCTTGTCCGAAAACTTTTCGACACCCTTGTCCTTAAGATCTCTTCTGGGGCTTCTGATGATGGAGACAAGCTGGGACTCTGGCGTCGAAGGGAACAATTGAGGAGTTTGCTGTTGTGGAGTGGACTCCCACCGTGTACATCGACATCGACCACTGACGAATCGATGGTTCCCTGTGCAGCTGTCTGTAGGGGCCAACTAGCGCTCGGCCTTGAGGCCCTGATTGACTGACCTAGGGTTTTAGCAGGAGGCACAGGTAGCTCGAGCAAGGGTGAGCTCCCCGCTATGACGCTCTGCTCTGCAGGAAACTCAAAAGTGACTTTGGGGCCCTGCTCTGGGTAAGGAGAGAAGTCTCCCTGTTCCTCATCCGAAAACTGACTGTACATGCTGCCAAGGTGCGCAAACACTTTGGCAGAAGGGTTCTGTATTGGTAACTGGCTTACATTTTCTTCTGTGAGTGGCTCAATTAGGGCCTTGGCCAAAGTCTCAGCCCTTACCCTTTTGGCTGCGGCATCCATCTTTATTCTAAGCATCTCTATACGAGCCTGTTCTATTTGCATTTCGCTTTGTCTACGGGCCTGTTCTATTTGCAGTCGTTGCTCTTCTTCTTTAAAGGGAAGGGTGAGATCAGCTGCCTTAGCATCAGCCTCCGCCCCCGCTACCTTGCTCTTTAGCTCCAGACGTGCAGCCTCCTTAATGTGCAAGGCAGCTAGGGAAGAGATGGCACTCCCAGCAGCAGAAGACTTGCTAGAGTGGCTGTGTTTAGACGATGCACGCTCCCTTAGTTTAGATACCTGGCTAGAGCGGTTGGACTTAAGACTAAGTGCCACAGCAGGTGATTTCAAAAGATTGGTCTCATGGCTGCATAAGGAAGACTGATTTCCTTTTGGCTCAGACCTTAGATTAACAGGTGGAGAACTAAATTCCAAGGCATCTAGAATTGCCCTCACCTTATTTTCTTTCTCATTAGTGTCAGCTAAGACACTCACTATTTCTAACTCTGAATCCTTGGCGTTAATGCGCTCGAGGACCTGGACTATCTTAGACACCAAACCCCTCCAGAGACCGAAGGTCTCTTCAAGGTCTGTCTGTAATATGGATGGCACCCTTGTAATACCCAAGCTCTCAATTCTGTCCATCAATGTTACAATTCGCTCCCATGCCGAACCTAACCTCACATGGAGGAGCTCCTTTTCATCTATTAGATGGGCTAGCATCTTGGCTGAAGGGTGCTTTATCCTTTGGGGCCTTTCATTCCTACTTTCAGCCTCAGAAGGAGGTATACCATCTGCATCGTCTTGAAATTGCATAGACATTATGTATTCTTAATAGCAAGTAAATTTACAACAAAAGCAAATACAACATACCAGCAAGTAAATTTACAATAAAAGCAAATGCAATATATAATACAATGCACAACACTTAACCATAGCAATATATATCACTAAGTAACTATACTTTACAAAGATTGTGACCTTTGGCGCCAGATTTTGGTGGGCAAGTTGCAAAATGCCAACTGACAGCAACTTGCCACTTGATACCTCCCTTGCCCGAGTGACGTAAACTGCCAAAATGGCGACTTCGCCAAATTTTCAAGCACCTCGTGCTCTGCGGCTCGAGGCCTGCCGCCGAAGGAGCACCGAGGCTGGCTTTGGAAAGGAGGAGAGAAGAGACGCCTCCTCCCCGCTGTGAAGGGAGGTCACCACCGCAGGTCGATGAGGCAGGTCACCACCGCAGGACGATGAGGCAGGTCACCACCGCAGGACGATGAGGCAGGTCACCACCGCAGGACGATGAGGCAGGTCACCGCCGCAGGTCAATGAGGCAGGTCACCACCGCAGGACGATGAGGCAGGTCACCACCGCAGGACGATGAGGCAGGTCACCACCGCAGGACGATGAGGCAGGTCACCACCGCCGGACCATGAGGCAGGTCACCACCGCAGGACGATGAGGCAGGTCACCACCGCCGGACCATGAGGCAGGTCGAAGCCGGCCGAGTGCTCCGGCCGAACTCGCAGCAGCGTTGCCAGGCCTGTCCAGGTTCTAGCCTGGTTCTGGTGGGCTTCACGCCTCAGAGCCAGCCAAAGAACTGTCGCTGGTGCTCCGCGGCTCGAGGTCTACCGCCGAGGGAGCCCTGGACGTTGCTGGGAACTGCACAGCCTGTGCAAACCCAGAAAGCCACTGGGCCACGTGCGCACACGCGAGCCAAATAGCAAGGAAATAGAGCCCCACTATTTGACTCCTTCAGGTCTGAGAGCGGGCTCCACTGCCTCAGACGCTGGTAGAGTCTTTAGGTATGCAGACTGAGCTCAGGCGGAAAAGCCGCGGCCTATACTAAACTTCCTAAACTATAAAAAACTATAGGCTGTGCAAGCTAGCTCAAGCGGAAAAACCGCTGATCTACCTCAAAACTGTGCCGTCCGCCGGACAATAAAAAACTATAAAACTGAAACGTGCTGTCCTTTATCCGGGCGAACTGCAAATCCCTATAAGCTGTCCTATAGATATTGAACGACTGAGTCTGGATAACTTCAAAAAAGGATGTTTATTCATACAAGGTTGTAAACCTGGCACAGATCTTAAAGTTGCAGAAAATGAAACAAATTTCTATAGGTTTTAGTCATAGAATTATCCCTGGTTCCAGAAGGCAAAAGTGATTATAAAACCACTATACCCTAATCACGCTGCCTATATTAGAAGGAGAAACTCTTTCCTTCCCTATCTTTACAGCAAAGATTAGTTCTAGAAGCGATGGAATAACTTTGCTCCTCTAACTAGATTTCCTATTCCAGATCAATATAATTCAATACTTATCTAATTTGGATAGGCTTAGATTGGCCTGGTTTTGAGGATGATTTGTCCCAGTTAGCCTTGCACAGCTCCAGCACGTTGGAAGACTATAGCCAGAATGAAGCTCCAAAATGGAGACTAGACCCTGGTAAAAAGGGCGGTCCTAAGATGTTGCACTCTTTGACCAATCACTGCAAAGAAAACTGCAGCCAGCTCTTGCAGATTCCAAGCCACTTTTCCTAGGCTTTTGCAGCCAGAGGCTCAAACAAAATGTAAAGGAGGGAAAGCAAACAAACGACCAATAGGTAAGGCAAACCATCGTCCTGGGGGACGGAACAGTAAACATACTTGAACCTGACACTCTCCCTTTTGTTGCAGAAGCATGACGGCCACTTCACGGTCATCCAGCTTGTCGGCATGCTACGTGGAATAGCTTCTGGCATGAAATATCTCTCAGATATGGGCTACGTCCATCGAGACCTGGCAGCTCGGAATATTTTGGTCAACAGTAATCTCATGTGTAAAGTTTCTGATTTTGGCTTATCACGTGTATTAGAAGATGACCCCGAAGCTGCTTATACAACAAGTGTAAGTTTATTTTGTTTCTAATTTGACAAGACACAAATTATTCTCCTTATAGTCTTTTTATACTGATTTTTCCTCCTTTGCTGCTATTCAGAAATCTTAGTTCTGGAGGTTTCTTGTATGAGTCATCTTTATGATTCAAAGTGTTTCTGGAACATTTCAAATGCCGTCTTTTTATTCTAAAGCTTTTGGCTTGGACATGTTTTTCCCCATTTAGGAGCTTTATTTCATTTACTTCATTTTCAGGTGGCACAAATGACCAACAACCTGGTTTTGTTTTCTATCACATGAGAATTGTGTATGTGAACTGCGAAAGCCTACTGTATTGATATTATTACCTCATATCCCATAGTCAGTAACAAAACAGTGATACTCACGTGCTTTCATTCTTTAAGCATGACTGGTTTTATTTCAGAGAGATTTTCAATGTGGAAATATGGAATTACCTTAGCATGATGTTGCACAAGCATATGTTTGCTATTTTAAGCTTATATTTCAGTCCACCTTGGTTCTATTTGTTTGAGGTTTATGCAGTAACTTAAATGATGACATTGTATTCTTTTTTATGCAAAGGTACATAGTACTGTTGAAAATTGATCTCACCTACAGATGCACAAAAAAAAGAAGCTCACTTGAGCATTGCCTAAAGCCCTGTTGTTTGGTTCATAACAAAAATCTAATTTCACAACTACCTCTTTACATGTAAAATTCCATTTGTGTCATTAGATCTGTTTCATTGAAAATGACCAAGATTCACAAGGGTATATTTGAAATTACTTTGTAAATTTGTATTGTATATACATATGCCTTGTTAATTTCAATTGGGTGAACTCATGGGTTGAGGCGTGTAAATAATTGCCTTGATCCAATGATTTCTTATAGGTGTATAGGCTGTCACACAAGGCAAGGGTTTTTCTATTTATTTCAAGGGTCAAGGACACATCTGCCAATCTGTTCTTTTTGCACTCTTTCTTCAACAACCATGAAATAAGACAGGCAATTAAATGTGACTCATGCTTCCTATCTCAAAACTTCTTGATTTATTGTGAAATGCAATAAAACTGAAATTCAGCAATGATAAAGGAATCATGTATATGTTGAAAGGTTTGTAATTATGACTCTTCTTTCTCACTGAGTTGTAATTTGCTGTAAGAAGGGGACAAAAAGCCTATGATATTAAACCCAGCTAATGTCCACAGCTTTATATGCATTACATATGAAGGGCTCAAGTATATCTGACACAGACCTGCCATGCAGAAACATGATTTCTGGAAGGCAGACTTGGCAACAGCAAAATGGAAATGTGTCTGCTAGTGTAGATCTTCAAGAGATAGCATGCAATTTACAAAATCCTCCCCAAAACCTATGTTTTCCCTGCTGCAGCCTCCCTGAATCCAAATGTTTCTTGGTAAATGGAGAGTAGGGAAAGCAGAACACAAGTCTCCTGGTATTTTCCTATAGCTGGACATAACGCAATGGCATGATCTGCAGAGACTCCTGAAAAGCCCTGAACATCTCTGCAGATGTGCCATTTTCCAGCTAAGGAAAATTGCTGGAAGTTGTCTGCTGCTCTCCTCAGCCTTCACCAGCCAGGAAACGGCTGAGTTTGGAGAGGGGGGAGGTGCAGCTGGGAACAGATGGGTTTTGAATAGGGGGAGTGTCACATCTCATAACTGCTTCTCCTGGTGCAGAATCCTGCCTCATATTTACATTTCCAAGAGGCATTCTAATTTTAGCATGGTTTCTGACAGTTAACAGGAAATTCAGCTAATGTAACTAGATTATAGTTTAAGAAATATGCATAATTCTATGTCAGCTCATCATTGTTAATTTAAACAGATGTTAGAGTGGGGGACGTGTCATGCCTGCCTCCTTTTTTGAAAACTAAGAATAGCCAATTCTGGAGAATTTTTAGTAAATGCCACCAGCATTTTTCAAAGGCCACTGATGTGTAAATGTCACATGCTCAAAGAAGTTTTAAAAGCATGGTCAGTCACATCTGTTCTTCAGTTTTTAAAAGTTGTACATAAAGGAAACTATACAAAGTGTAGATTTTTTTTTGTCTTTTGTCCCTTTAAATACTTCCTTCTCCTTGGTACTTTAGCTCTTCAAGAACTAGAAGGCTTCTGTCAGTCTGTACAGTACTTGGCAAGATTGACAAAAGCTTGGAAAAGTACAGCTACAGGCCAGGTAGACTGTGGGATCCTGGATGTTGTAATCCAAAACAGTATCTCTTCTAAGATCTAGAACAGACTTGCCAGGTTGAGTATCCCTTTTCTGAAATGCTTGGAACTAAAAGTGTTTTTGATTTCAGATTTTTTTTCAGATTTTGGAATACCTGGATATGATATAAGTATATAATGAGATACATCTCCAAAAACAAACCTTGAAATCAGGGTGCTTGCACATAAAATAAACGGCTGGATGTTGGAGAGTGGCAGCTTGTGACTCTGATCTCAGTGGGATGATGAATCCCTGAGAGATTTTTGTCTCAATTTTACAAAAGCTATCCAAGGTACTAAACCTATGAAGGCGAGATAGGATTCAGAAGATTAAATAACTCTGTGTGTATTAAAATTAGTGGCAAATTAACTGCCCCAGTGGCAGCAGAGCATCCAACTGCCATAAATTATGGATTCTGGGCAAGGTCAGGGATAAGCAGAGATCTCTGAGTAAAAAAGGGAGATCAATTCTGACTAAAGGAATTAAGAAACTTAACATACACCAGAAATGGGCAATTGTGTGGAGTTGATGGTGGTGCTCGTGGTGTTGTACATCTTTAAATAGTTTTCAGTTTGTGATTATTCCATCGTGAATGGGGTTTTCTCAGCAATATTTGTTCAGAGAAAGTTTGCCATTGCCTTCCTCTGAAAATGAGAAAGTAAGCTCATCTACACTGAACACTTAGACCAGTATGTAATCATGTCAGCCCTGCAACAGCTAAAAGCCACATGGGGATGTTGCAGGTTAAACTAAATCAGGGGAAAACTTCTCTCATACCCCAGGATGAGAGATTTCCCTCGCGTGGCTGGGGACCACCACGACATGAGAGTGAGTGGGACCCTTAGGGTGGCTACCCAGTGGATATAAAATGTATTCACCATGGCTGGGGTACTTCCTACTGGGTGTCCATCCCACCTCCAAGGTGGTTGAGGGAGTCCCTGTCAAGACCATATGCAGTTGGTACTTTAGGGTATAGAGGGTCCCTGTGTGACTTGTCCAAGGTCATCATGTAGTTTTCCATAGCCAAACAGACATTTGAACTCTGACCTCCCAGACACTATGTTTGGAGAACTGTCTGCATGGTTTGGAAGCAAAAAAAGTCCCTGAAAATAAATCATACAAAAAATTGGGCCCTGCAGACCTTGCCCACCTTTGCCAATGAATTCTTCTTTTTCCTTACCTTGTTTCTTCAGAAAATATTGAGGGGTTTGTGTTTTTAGAAATAATTCATCATTCTCAGCCTGATGTCACTGAAGGGTAACCTTGTGGTTACCTAGAATTTTAAAGCAAAAAAAAAAAAGCTTTACAAGGTAGAAGCATTTTACCTTGGGCAAGTTGTACTCGCTCAGCCTCAGAGGAAGGTGAAAGCAAATCCACTGTGAACAAATCAAGCCAAGAAAACCCTGTGATAGGGTCATTTAAGGGTCACCATAAGCCAGAAACAACTTGAAGGCACACAACAACATTTTACCTGTGGCATTTGTGTGTCAAGAATAGATAAATAAATATCCAAGACAGCAGAAGAGTCTGCTTTTTACTATCAAAACCCTATTTCATCAGGCACTGAAAGTCGCCAGGACGGCAGCTGCAAATACAATAAGTCGGTTTTATGAGCAAGAAGAAACATTTATCAATGCAAATAGAGTATAAACTCTTGAACTCTTCATATTTTATCAAAATATTTTCATTGTAAGAAGATTAATTTCCTAAATCGTAATGGTTGATCTATCAACAAAACGGAAAATAAATAAGGGCTAGTTCACATTGTCTTCAAACCTGGTATTGTCTGTGCACTGTGTAATATGGAACATTGGTTTGTTTTAGCTTTTTCCCATTTAATTCATATATCATTCTTATTCAAAGCATTTGCGTGTGGCTCCTATCAAATGTACAATGTTACATAAGGTGTAAATGTTATGGTAGATAAATATTTTGATTTATATACATTTGTCATTTCATCCACATGATCTGTTTTATAACACGCCCACCCATATACTAAAAATATCAATTTCAGATAGGGTTCATGTTGCCCTTTTGGTCAACAATGCTACATGTCATTATTATTTGTCCACCACCATTATTGGATCATTATTACTGTTTCCTAATAGTGGTAGGGTACTTGACTGTATTTTCTTACTAGCTTGCCTATGCAATAAAAACATGTCCTATCCCATTATGCATCTACTTTTTTAAGGATGACAGATGCATGTTGATCAAATCCCTTCAAGGTGTTCCATGCTCCCACCTCAGGTTCCCTTGTCTTCCATAGCAAATTTTGTATGTCTCCTACCACATCCTAAATGTAATTTAATGCAGCTGTGTGAATCCCACATATATTTAACAACAGCCTGCCTGTCATAAAGATAAAAAACGAAGCAGCCAGACTGAACTAATTGTTATATAGGTATCAATAGCATGTCAACTACAATGGTATCAAAAGTCTTTGGGGGGATTCTGCATATTGCAGGAATAAATATTTTCATGTTCTTTCTCTTAGACATTTTGTTTTTAAGTTTCTAGTTTGTTAAAGTACACTTATCCACTCTATTCCAATTCATCAATTGTATTCTAGCCAAAAGAGAGGATTGAGTAGAATCCTTAAAGAACTAGAATCTAAGTAGCTATATGACTTATATAGAAATGCTAGCCCATGTTGGCCAAAGACACAGACAATTTGTATTGTGGCTGTCATTTTTCAACTTGACACATGAAAAATAGCTCATTGAAGTAGGGATAGATGGATCAGTCTATCTCTACTCTGCACCCATTTCTCATGTGTTATTCAGAAATGTTTTCTGTTCTGCTTCTCCATTAATCTACATTTTCCATTTGTAAGAAATTAGGAGCAGGGGAAATCACACAAAACCAAATGTTTCAATACTTGAAGGTATAGCTCACAAAATACATATATACAAATGTAGTTCATTACAAAGTTTTTCCAAATGAATTCAATTCTAGTACACACATTTTAAAGTGCATTCAGTGTGTTTTGTTCACATGCAGAATGAATAAAAAAGATCTAGGGAAATTTGGAATCTAATTATGCTGGGGAAAATGGAAGGAAAAAGGAAGAGAGGCCGACCAAGGGCAAGATGGATGGATGGTATCCTTGAAGTGATTGGCTTGATCTTGAAGGAGCTGGGGGCGGCGACGGCCGACAGGGAACTCTGGCGTGGACTGGTCCATGAGGTCACGAAGAGTCAGAAACGACTATGTGATTGAAGAAGAAGAATTATGTTTCAAATCACAAACTACTCTGAGAAGTGTGGATCAGGCCAGTTCAAATTAGAATTCACAAATGTAAAATTTCTCATGTATCCTTTCATTCAAGGAGACAATTCACACATGATTTAAAAAATATAATGGATTCCATTGACTGATAAATACTGATAAAATTGGAGTGATGAAGTCATATAAATAATTTGCACATAGTTGCTTATATTCTATGGGAATCATCTTGCACGAAGCATGCTGATAGCAATGAGATATAAGCAAACTGGCCATAGAGTGAATGTGACCCTCTATTAAATAAAGATAGTAAGAAGCAATTCCTTCTTGTTCCATATTAAGATTTATGGAACAAAACTAGTACTGGGCAATAAAGGATGCAGAGGCTATCAATGACAATACCTAGTTCCAGGCATGTAGCCGGGGGGGGGGGGGGGCTTGAGAGGCTCCAGCCCCCCCCCCCAAATTCTCACAATGGTCCACGAGAAGGCCTTACATTTATTATTTAAACTGTTATGTTTATTCATATCATGATCTGATCACCATGCTCAATATATCCCATATGCATGAGGGTATTGGGATAACGATACAAAAGGTTTGCTAGGGCAGATCCTCTCTCACTCAGACTCACCCACCCACCGCAACCAAAATCCCAGCCCCTCCTGAACCAAAATCCTGGCTACGGGCCTGCCTAATTCCATTCGTATAAATGTTCACTTGATTCAGAGTAAGGCATTTTTATGAAAATACAGTAAGCCATGTATACTTACTTCCCTTTGGGGAACACATGTCATGGACACTTGAATTATGTAAATGTTCGATCCTCAATTCATGCATCCAGAAATTTGTCATTTACCTGAGGTACATTCATGACATGGAAAATAATCACTTGAGAAATTCCATCAGAATTTCAATAAGTTTTATCCTTCAGCCTAAGTCTGGAATAATTCACAGAAGTTGACTTTCTCAACACCTACACCATATTACTGATGACATAACTACACAATAGATCATCGAGAACCACACTGTTTTCAGAGGCCCACTAATCACTACATATAATAGCATGCCTCCAGCTTACAGCAAGAACATCTGACCAAATCTACTGTTTACAGCTAGGTTCTACATTACAACCACATCTATTCAACCTAGGCAGATAAAAAAAACCCTGATCCAGTCATCTTTTCTTAAAATTCCATGCCAATTCTCCAGTCTTCATCACTCGCCTTATCTCCTCTTTCTCTCCTTGCTGTTCCATCATGCAATTGCAACAAGTAAGTTGGAGAATTATACATTATTATACATCTTTATTCATTTATTTATTTCATTGAGAATACAGAAATGTTGCAGCAACATTGTCGTTATCATCCACCTAGAATAAAATATAGAACCTGGATGGTAAGGCCTTGCAATAAATCTTGATGCTAACTCTGGTCCTCATACTTACTCTACCAACAATATTGGAGACCAACAACAACATTATGGATGCATTGTCTTCCCCTATCTATCAGTAGTGCATCTCTAACATCTACATGGGACAAACAGTTCACTTTTTATGCTAAATGAGTAGCAGACACAAATATGAGATTAGAAGTGGCAATAGCCCAAGAACAGTGGCAGAACATTTTAATCTTCTTGAGCATGAAAGAAGTAACTGTACTTGAACAATCATATTATCATAGAGTTAGATGGAGCCCCTGGCCATCAAGTCCAAGCTCAGGTTCAATACAGGAAAATCCAAATAGAAAATTCTACAGTAAGTAGGTACAGTTCTGAGGATGTTCCAAAAAAAGAGAGAGAGAAACCCCACCACCTTACTGGTTCCATTGTTGAACAACTCTTGCCATCAAGCAATGCTTCTAATGTTCAATCAAAATCTAGCCTCCTGTAAGTTAAAAGCATTAGACCTTAGTCCTATCCTCTGGTGCAGTAGAAAGTAGGCTTTTCCCTTCTTCTCTTTACCAGCCCTTTAGATGTTTAAAGAGGGCACTCATGTCACCCCTCAACCTTCTTTTCACCGGGATGAACATGTCCAACTCCCTCTACCTTTCCTCATGCTTTTTGTTCCCCATACCTTTTATCATCTTTCTTGTCCTTCTGTGCTCCAACTTGTCTATATGCTTCCAAAAATTAAACTTCGTATGTTTAAGGCCTACTTACGTACTGCTTTAGGCCTAAATATCCCAAAAGCACCAGATTCTGTCTGATTTTGGAAACTGAATAGTGTTAACTCTGGTTAGTACTTGGATGGGAGACCATCATGAATACTAGGTGCGATATTCCAGAAGAAGGAAATGGCAAAACCACCTCTGAATATTCCTTTCTCTATGAAATTCATGGTCTCAACACCAGTCAATGGGTGACTTAAAGACATGTATTCACAGTGTACTGCTTTAAGTATTGACTTTCTTAAGAATTGTTTTACGTATTGCTTTGTCTTCTCAGCCTGAAAATTAATTTCTTGACAGAATATTTGTTATACTACTCCATGAAGATTTTTTACCTGGATTGCAGTTTATATCATTGGCCCCTTCTACACTGTCCCATGTCCCAGGATCTGATCCCAAATTATCTGCTTTGAATTATATATATGAATCTACTGCCAGATAATCTGGGATCAGATTCTTGGATATAGGGCAGTGTAGAAGGGGCTTTAGTGTAAACCAGTGGTTCTTAAAGTGTGGTTCCCCAGATGTTTTGGCCTTCAACTCCCAGAAATCCAACAGCTTTCTAAACTGGCTGGGATTTCTGGGAGTTGCCGGCCAAAACACCTGGAGACCCACAGGTTGAGAACCACTGATCATTCTAATTACAACCATCAACAAACTTGAAGAAGTGGAATGATGACCATATACACACAATTTCTCATTTTAAAGTAGGTAAGGGTACCTGTGTTTAGAACAGTAAGAATTATATATATTTGTAATATCTCGTTAATTGCATAAAAATTCTATTGGCAAACTTACAGACTTGTACTTAGAGTAAAAACCATTGGAATTAATAGGTTTTTAATGACTAACTTAAATTGCAGTGGTTCCAATGTGTCCACTAAGTATAAATAAGTCTGGATCTGACCTGTATGTGTCAATTGCTATATGTGTGCTGTATATCATTGTTCTATGACATATAGTTGGAGAAGCTGTGAACAAAATCACATTTTCTGCTTATGGACTTTTTCTATGCTTGGTGGAACTCTGTTTATTTCACTGTTTAGTTTTTCAAGTGGGATCACAAAAGCTAAATTGCCTCTTAGCCTTTGCTAGAATTTTTAGGCACCCCACAGATTTTATCCTTTGAAAAACTGGACTGATTTCAGGCCACTAATTATCAAGTAATTATATGGCCAAATGCCAAGTAAAACATCTTAATGACAAATATTACTACATTTCTTTAGGATGACAGCTTGCATTTATCTGATTATTGAAAATGTACTTAGCTAATTCTGGGAATAGAAATTTCATCACTGGGCTTCCTGATGGGTTTTTCATAAATGGAATTAGCAAATGCAGTGTTGAAAGATAAATAAACCAGAGTTTCATTTTAGGACAATACAATGGTCTTATTAACATGGGAAATGTGCAAAATGCTCAAGGACTGCAGAAACCCCCTTAAGAGAAACAATTTGGGGTGACTCTCTCCGTGTGTGTGTGTGTGTGTGTGTGTGTGCGCCTTCAATTACCTGCTGAGTAATGACAACCCAATTGATTTTTTTCATAGGTTTTTCTTAGGAAAGAAATATTCAGAGTTGGTTTTGCCAGTTGAGTCAACGGTAAATGATATTCTTTGGCAGTCTCTAGTCGACATACTTAAAGATGACCCTACTTAGTTTTCAAGATCAGATGGGCTCTGGTGCCTTTATGATGCTGAGGCCCCTTGGGGCTGTTTAGCTTTGGAAAAAAGAAATATAACAGGAGACATCAAAAATATGTTAATGCTTGGCATGGAGATGGAGGCTGGAGAGATTCTTGTGCCAGAGAGATGCTTTTATCTCCCTCTCATAATACTAAACTTTGGTATCATTCACTGGAACTGAATAGTAGGGCATATAAGACCGCCAAAATACTTCTTCACACAGACTATAGTTAAATAATGGAAAGTGCTGTCTACCTCTCCTTTCCACCTACATCCAAGGAAACTTTTTAAATTATAAACCATTGTGTCTGCCAATAATTGACTGGATGACAGTGAATAAACCAAAGCTTAATCCAGACAAGACAGAAATCTTCTTAACCATATGAAAAATAGATCAGGAAATAGACACTGAACCAGTGCTGTTTCAAGTTACAGTCTGTCTGAGGGTGCATCCACACTGTAGAATTAATGCGGTTTGATACCACTTTAACTGCCATGACCCAATATTATGGTATCTTGAGGTTTGTAATTAGTGAGACACCAGAACTCTTTGGCAGAGAAAGCTAAAAACTTTGTAAAACTACAACTCTCATGATTCCATTGAGCCATGGCTGTTAAAATGTTGCCAAACTACATTAATGTTATAGTGTAGGTGCATCCTGAGTACTCCCATTCACAGCTTCTGTGTATTACTAGATTTAATCCAGTATCTTGATTGCAAAGTTTCTATGGTAGCCAGGAGTATATTTTTATAAAAGTTAACATGTCAGCTGTTCCCAGATGAACTCTTTCCACCTTTTTTTATATATAAATATACATTTTATTAGCAGGGAGCTTGTTGATTTTCTGAATAACTCCATCTGTTATAATATCGTGTCTAATTCTGAAAAAAAATTGCACCTAGCTGTAAATGTAGGGATGCCAGGCAGTGCAAAAATTGTCCTTATCCCTTGGAAGGACCATACAGATCTTAAGTTTGCCCATGTGCTAAATGACACTGAACCCGGTCTAGGTTAATACGTGGTGAAAGGTTGTCTGTATTTGCCATATTTTTGTCACAGTAGAACAGGATTGGACAAACTTCAGCCCTCCAGGTGTTTTGGGCTTCAACTCCCACAATTCCTAATATCCATGCCAAAGTTTGCCCATGCCTGCTGTAGAATGTTAAATAATTTTTACTTTATTCTTCTTCCAGTATTTTTAAAGCTAAAGGGGGAAAAGCATAGGCAGAGCCTGAAATTGCATTTTTGCACTTTATGACAAAATGACCAACCATTTCTTACTTTCATAATTTCCCTAGGTTAACCTAGGTAAGGCCAATGCCATTTGTATTATTCCAGTCCTAATAATTAAAAGGTAGCTCTCCCAGCAGCCCATGATCCTAGTAGGGGAAGTTCCCCCAAGGCAATCCCCCTCACACACATAAATGGACCATAGGTTACCCCCACAAAATAATACATGCTATTCATGTGATATAAGCAGTTTGGATATAGATTGTCTTTTCTGAAAAGAAATGACTATTTATTGAAACCATTATACTATCATTATGCTCATGAGTAATTTAGATATATGTTTGATCATTTCTGAGATTTTTCTCTCCCATAAATTTAGGAATGTTCCTAAACAATGTGAAAGTGATGTTGCAAAAGTATCTCTTTGTATATTTTGTACGCTTCCTAATAACTGGGGGGAAAGTAAAAGTTATTATTTTAGTGAAACTTTAGTGAACTTTAGCCAAGTAATCTCTGACTCTCTCATGGAGTCCTTGAGATAAACTTACATTAGAAATGATGATAAGTATTACGAAATAATTTAAAACTAAGCAGAATGCTAATGTGATGTTTCTGTTGTTTTCTCATATTGGATCTGGTTGGATTCTGACTGAATTGCTTTTAGGTCCCACTGAAGTGAAAAATTGTTGATTACTAACTTAAGCCCCTTAAATGTCAGTGGGCCACTAATCTGACTAATATATTCTGTATCCATCAAATTGGTGACTAAAAATATCACATCCACAGTCCAATGCAGGATTTAAATCAGTAAACTTAATTTCCTGTGTTGAATTGTGACCTACAGGTTAATTTGATTCCAATACATCTGCCCCAAACATCATAGATTCGACTTGGTAAATATTGAAACAAAATTTGCACTGGTTTCATCAGGAAATCTGTCTGCTGGAGGTAAATATTCTTGCCAGTGAACTTTGTCTCTTGGTATAAAAGTCTTTAGCAATGGATGCCATTTATTGCCTTTGACTGCCCCACTGTGGCTGCACTGGAATTCTGTTAAAACGTTCACATTGTTGAAAAGTACAAACCCTAAAGCCGTCTTCTACATAGATTAGGCACACAGCTACAGTTAAAGATATATTGAATTAGACAGAAAAGCAGATCAGATTACAATTTCAGTGTTTGTCATTCTGTTATACAAACCACATGCTTGTTCATAGTGGGACCAAAATGAAGCTCCCAGTAAGCTTTTGGATCTGAACTCACAACACTTTTCTATAAACCTTGTTTTTAAATGCAGATTTGTGAATTGGTTTTGCACAGATTACACACACACACATACGCGCACACACTTTAACATCCTAATGTTATGTACATGTTCTAGCCAAATATGGCAAAGGTTAGCTCTTTTTAAGAAAATTCTTGGATTTCATCCATTTTGCATGGAACCTGGTACGATACAAAACTACAGCCTGTATGTGCTACCAATAAAACTTTAATTTCATTCACATTATAATCAAAATTACTAATATCAGCCTGGGCAATGCTGATTAAATCTCCCAGTGTGATGCAAAAAACTAGTGTTTGGGAAATCTTGTGCAGTTCAGTAATCAAGCTTAATTGTCCATTATTTTGTTGCATTTTAACTTTCAAAAAAATTAAGATGAACCTTCATTTTTAAATATTCATAATGTTTTTTTCTGTTTTATTAAACTTATTTTTCATACATGTGATAAGCTGATTGGCTATTATATGAAGTCTAATTGGATTCATACAATTTCCTTGAAGTATTCTTGTCTAGGACATAATTTTTACAGCACTAAAGACAAAAATTGGTGGGCTTGTCACAAATTATATTGGTTGACAGATTGCATTAAATGAGTACCTTTAATTAGAATAACAAATGGCAAAGCAACCCTACTCTGAACAGATCTTGCCAAGAAAATCCTGTGAAAGCTTTGCCTTAGGGTACCATAAGTAGAAACTATTTGAAGCCACACACATCAACCAAGACTTAGAACTTTAAATACCTTGTACAGAACCAGCCCTTTTCTGTTAACAGAAGTTTTGTTGGATTCTTCATACTCAGAAAATGAGTCCATAGTGAATATACTACTTTTGTAGATAGTTAGGGTTTTTAATGTTTCCGAAAGGATTTGTAAAGGACTTCTTTTCTCAGCCTTGTTTTTCAGAGGCATATGTACATTCAATGTACAGGCAGTCCCCAAGTTACAAACATCCAACTTGCAAACAACTCACAGTTAAGAAGGGGATAAGACAACAGGAAGTGAGAGAAATCTACCCCTCAGAAGGGAAAGTCACTCCTGGAAGATTTATCATGGGGAAAAGATGTCTCCACTGAAGCTTGATCATTAATCCTTGTTTCAACAAGCCAAATTCTTCAAAACTGAATTATCACAGGGACAGAGAGTGCAGTGGCAGCAAAACAAACATCATAAGGATGTTAACCCTTTCCTGTGCTCTATATGTGTGTGTTATTTGTAATTGCCGGCTATCTCTGTTTTACAGTTTCCAGTGTTTATTATTAAACTGTCTACGGGCCCTCTTCTCACTGGCCACCAGAATCGCCATGCATTGTGGCGAACCCAGCAACCGCCATCAGGGGGCATGAGGAACCCGTTGCCCCACACCCCGCATTGCCCAGCTTACCTGCAGAGAGAGAGCAGGAAAATTCCACTTCTTGACCTCTACTGACTGAATGGAAGGATAGAAGCAGAAGGGGCCCACCCCACCAAGATAGGCAACAGTAATGTTGCAAGATTGGGAGATATGAGAGGTTTTACCCATTAATAGATATGAATGGGAGAATCTTGGGGAGAAAGCAGGTGAGCAGTAAGATGCATATGGATCTCCTCACCCATCTTCCTCTTCTTCCTACAGCTCTGAAAGGCAATATATAAATTCAATCAATTCACAAATGTATAGGACTTGGGGATGATTGCCTCTTTGCCATCCAGTTCCCTCTTTTGTCCTTTTCTGGCCCTTTTCTATTCATGCTGCTCTTATATTTCTTATGGCAGAATTCGTTTGAGTTTGTGTTTTGTTTTCTGTCTTATTAATATTTGTACTGCTGTTACATCAAGTTGTATGCAGCACTGCAAAGCTATGCCTCATGATGCATTGTGCATCCTGCTTCACCTGGCTTCTGGCAAAGAAAGAGGGAGCAGCGGGATACATCTGTCATCCCGAGCACAGCTTTCTTTTTCCCCATCACATGAGGAAAGCATTGCCCTCACAGGGAGACCCCATATTGGCTCTATTAGAGCCAGCACAAAACGGGAAGCCTCCCGTGTTGCAGTAAAAGCATCCAGCAATGTTTTCACCCTGGTTGGGATCATAGAACATTTGGGAATCCTTCACAGATGGACTCTTCCTTATTCCCAAAATTGACATAGTTATAGGTGTTGACATTTTTATCAATGTGTCAACTCAAGTCATTGCTAAAAACAGTTATCATGGCTACATTATTTTATATGTAGAGTGACAGTACCTTGAGTATAAATCGGCCTTCATTTAAGAACACGTATATTGTTTGCTAACATTCAGAAACCAATTGAGATAGAAAAAGAATTGCACATGTTCAAATGGAAAGTCTGCAATGTTACATACATCCAGGCTGCTTAAATCCCATAAAAAACAAAGAAGCCTAAGTGAAGAATGTCAGTCAAAGAATTTAAATAGTAAAAGTAAATTGCCAACTTGCTAGCTCCAACTAATATAGACAGACTGAAACAATTTGTGTGACTTAGAAATGTTGATTTGCCATTCACCATTTGCTTCAGTGGGTTGAAAGTGCATAGTTTGGCTGAAAATACCATATATACTCGAGACTAAGCTGAATTTTTCAGCCCTTTTTAGAGCTGAAAAAGCCCCCCTCAGCTTATACTCGAGTGAGTGTCCTGCCTGGCTTATATTCGGATCAGCTAATACTCAAGTATATACAGTAATCAGAGTTGGACTGTCTTATCTTAAATTACAGTTTTATGTAAATATTCAGAAACATTTAACCTACTGATACCTCAATTAATGTAATTTTATTGATATCTCAATAAGTTTTTCCCAGGTTTTGTGGTAAAATTAAGTGCCTCAGCTTATATTCGGGTCAGTTTATACTCAATTATACAGTATTACTTGATTAAAGCAAATTTTACCAGGCTGTGGTGCAACTGGTTAGTAGCCAATTGCAATAAATCACTACTGACCAAGAGATCATGAGTTCAAAACCAGCCTGGGTCGGATTGAGTGCCCAATCATTAATAGCCTAGCTCATTGCTTACATAAGGAACCCGAAAGACAGTGGCATCTGTCAAATAGGAAAATTTAGGGACTGCTTATGCAGGGAGGCTAATTTAACTAATTTATGTCACCATAAAAATGTCCAGCAGTGTGCAACCAGAAGAATGAGAAAAATACTCCATCAAGGACTCGGTGTCACAGTGGATAATGAAGCAGCAGCTCCTCCTGTGGCCAGAATCGAGCATATCCTTATGAAGCCGGAAGCTGGAAAATGTTAAATAGCCTCTGTGTCTTTGTCTGTATGTTGTATGTCTAATGGCATTGAATGTTTGTCAGTATATGTACATTGTGATCCGCCCTGAGTCCCCTTTGGGATGAGGAGGGCAGAATATAGATACTGTAAATAAAATAAATAAATAAATACCTGGAGATATCTACATTGAATTATTGTCCACTTCGAAATAGAGATTTTTTCCCCCACATACATTGATAGTTAAGCATACTGTTTCTGTACTTTCTTTTTAATAACACCCAAAACATGGTAGAGAGTTGTATTCCCAAGGAAGACTCCAACACACAGTTAATTATTCTGAGGTTGCCAGTCCTTCAAAGAATACTACTATCTAGTAAAATAGAAAATGCCCCACTCTGCAACAAGGATAGCTACCACAAATAGCAAGCTTAATAAGGAAAAAAGAGTGAAATCGTATCTTTGTGTTGATTGTAAATTATTAAATAAAAGTAATGGAGCTGTGCATATAAAGTTCCTTTTTAAAGCCTCTTCTAAATGTGTGCCTCCAAAAGCTATGGCTCAAGAAAAATCCTCTTCATAAAGTATTTAACAGATTTGCTGATCGCCCCTCGAAATAAATATTTGGAATCCATTAAGTTAATACATGAGTTTTGCTTTTTAAAAAAGCAGATTACTTTCATGCTGTTTGTACATTCCAGCTGTCATTAGAGAAAGAGAAAACCATTAATGCATTTCTCATGCACTAAAGGGAAAATAGGTTGTTTTGTTTGTATTTTGATAAGTAGAATAATTTACTATGTGCTCCTAATGGTGAGTTTACATATTTGCATTGGTGTCCTGGGACAATAAATCCTGTTTAATATGTATTTCCAAACTTTCAGTAATTTCAGTGATGCCATTAGTGCCTTAACAAGAAGATGTTATCCCATCCCTGCTTATATGGGGGAAAGTGTTCTTGTTTTATGAGCAATTATTCTGTTGTCAGCAGGTGTGGGAGGGTTGAAGCCTTAGGACCTAACAAAGTTAAAAAGTGCTCACCGATTTAAATGAAGTGGCCTCATTTTCATAGCAAATTCTTGAAAGAGGGGACATGTTTTTTAGAAGCTGGAGGTCAGATTTTAGAAGCTGGATATCAACCATATCTCAACCCATAGGAACCACTATGTTTTCTTAACTCATACTGATCTTTATGCAGCAGATTTTCTGAGATCTAAGCTAATGCAAACCTCTTTCTCAAGGCTGTCTTTGGTCCCATCGACACTATTGACAATGCTATTTAATGAATGCAGTTTGAAACTGCATTATGTGGTCAGTGTAGACTCATAATACCATTTAACTGCATTTAACTGATTACATGAGTTGGCCACCTGGCTTCCCCCCCCCCTCCCTGCCCCCCGAATCAATCCCGTGGTGGCATGCAGTGGTTCATCTTTTTTTTTTTTTTTTGCGATGGAGCCCTGCTGGAAGTAGCCATACGTTGTGGGACAGGGAGGGTGTGGGCTCCGTCACAAAAGTAAAGACTAAGTGGCACATGCTGCCAAAAAGTACCACATCTGATGAAGTCAGTGTTCTATAATGTAGATCAGGGGTCCTCAAACTTTTTAAGCCGAGGGCCGGTCCACAATCCTTCAGACTGTTGAGGGGCCGGATTATCATTTGGAAAAAAAATACAAATAAATTCCGATGCACACTGCACATGTCTTATTTGTAGTGCAAAAACAACAACAACAACAACAACAACAATGAAAGAACAATACAATGTTTAAAAATAAAAATAATTTTAACCAACATACATTTATCAGGATTTCAATGTTCCCATGTGCTCCTGCTTCTTGCCAATGAGATAGTCAAGTTAGGGTTGTTGTTGTTGTTGTGTGCCTTCAAGTCATTTCAGACTTTGGGCGAGCCTAAGTCTAAAATGTATTTATTTATTATTTATTTATTTACTGCATTTATTTACTACATTTGTATCACACCCTTCTCACCCCAAAGGGGACTCAGAGTGGCTTACAAATTATATGTACATACAATATATTATATTATTAGCATAGCACAATATTAGCATTATATATTACTTTATTGAACTATACCACTATACTGTAATATTATTAGTAATATTATATGTAACATAGAATATATAACTAATATTATTATATGGTATTATTATTAGTGTTATATTGTATTACATTATAATATTATTATCAATATTATATATATACACAATATATTATATTATAAAACTGAGGGCGGGGGCTAGGTAAATGACCTCGGAGGGCCGCATCCGGCCCCCGGGCCATAGTTTGGGGACCCCTGATGTAGATTGAAGTCAGCTCTAGGTAGGGGTGACCACAAAACACCCCTCCAAATGCAGGGGAAGAATCCAATTTTGTGGAGGCAGTCTAGCCAAGAATACTGCAGTTCCTGGGTCCTTTTCTGATACGCATTCAGCAGATACTATGACCACCATCCAAGCATTGAACCAATTCATGGGGTTTTTGTGTAGGCGCTGCACAGAAAAACCAGTTTGTTTTAATCAGCTTCCAAAGAGGATTGTTAAAGGGATAACTTCTTAATGTTCCAACTAAAATCCAGAGCAGATTTTCTAATCCATAAACATAGAAGCTATAATTATTAGAATATCACTCACAATGACCAAAGACATAATGTTTGCCTTTTACCTATACAGCTGTGAAGCTACAGAACAATGAAGAAAATGTTTTATGAATTAATTTGGGAACTGCCTAAAGGGATTGTAATTATTATGATGATGATTATGATTATTCTTCTTTAGGCACTGGAAAGGTTTCTTAACTATGAGACTCAAATGTCTGGGGAGAGAATTTAATGCACACAGTTTGCACTTCTGACATTGTTTTGCTTCTATAGCTATTGCAAGCCATTTAAAGGGGGCAGTAAGGCACTGAATGTCATCTGAATGTCACGCAAAACTTATGACTTTGTTTGCTATATTATCTTGCCACGATTTCCTGTAAGCAGGCATTCTCATTCTCATTATCATCATTATCTTCATCAAACATTTCCATAATAACAAGTCCATGCTAGGTACATAAATATAAGACTAAACTTATTTCTGCACAGCGTGATTAGAATATAAAAAAACTGCTGTAAAATAACACTGCAGAGAGAGGCACAGTTTGATGGACCAGAAAGAATGGCTGTTGTAGGAGAGTAAACTATAGCAGCCAGCACTGAATAGGTGAATATGGAGCGAGTCAAGAAAGCTTTTGTAGACTTTTAGGTCAGATTTAATTGACACAAAAAGAGAAAGGTTGAGAAAGAAAAGGAGAGGTTTTTCAGGTACATTTGCTGTCATAAAAGAAGACATAGTGGTTGGCTGCAGGACAGGGAACAAAGGTGAGAAGCAAGTGAGGTCCATCAGAACAGAGAGAAAGAAAAGAATAAAGGTTATGCTGTGAACAACAGTTTCTTTCTTCTGACTATTAGATACTTGTCCAGTGGAGAAGTATTCTCCATTTTAGTAACAGCCAGGTTTCTGCTCTACTACCAGGATTTTTTCCACCTATAACCATTTCATTAAAGACAGCCTTTTGCAGGCATATGCCTTGAGGAGACAGTGAGAGGGATGAAGGCATTTTCAAGATTCAGTCAGGAGAGAAAAGAAAATTGAAGAAAAATGAGGAGGCTATACCATATCTTTTTATCATTCTTTCAGGAACATTAAAAAGGATTTCCTCAAGGAGCACAAGGTAGACACAAGACATCAGTTCCAAACCTAGGCCAGCAGTAGGTTAGCCGGCAAAACTAACCAAAAAAAAGGCTTCAGGGTGGGTTGCAGAAGACTCAAGATGCTCTAGAGCTGTGGCTCTCAACCTTCATAATGCTGCCATCCCTTAATACAGTCCCTCATGTTGTGGTGACCCCCAACAATAAAATTGTTTTCGTTGCTACTTCATAACTGTAATTTTGCTACTGTTATGAATCGTAATGTAAATATCTGATATGCAGGATATATTTTCATTCACTGGACCAAATTTGGCACAAATACCCAATATGCCCAAATTTAAATACTGGTGGGATTAGGGGGGGGGGAGAGAGAACGACCCAACATGGTGGTAATTGTAGTTCTCCCTGCATCCAGAGAACCCCATGACCCCCACCAATGATATGTCTGAACCAAACTGGGCACACAGACCCAACGTAGGGGTGATTGATCTTAGCATATGGGAGTTGTAGTTCACCCGCATCCAGAGAACACTGAAGCCAGCTGATGATGGATCTGGACCAAACTTGGCACACAGACCCAACATGGCCAACTGTGAATACTGATGGGATTTGGGGAGGTGACCCACGATTTTTGGAGTTGTAGTTCACCCACATCCATATGCATTTTCTTATGGAAGCATTAATAAAAAACAAAAGGGAAGACTGACTTTTTTCTGATAAATAGCGTTACAAAATACCTAGGTTGCTTCTGCTGCTGCTGGGCCTCTCTGAGTCCCAAGTCACGCTGGTGCTTCCTCCCTGCCTTGAAGGGACTCGCTGGCACGAGCCTCCCTCCAACCTCACGCATTCTCCCTCTCCCACACATGCGCACCACGCTGCTATGCACTGAGCATGCCTGCTCTTCCCTCCTGGCTGAGAGGCCGGCCAATCACAGCAGGAGAAGGGCTTTTGGTGGGAAGATTCACTGTATGTTTCCAAAAAGGGAAAAAAGGACAGACTGAGAGATCTTCAGCCTTCTCTGCCAAAGGGGTTCCTAAGGCCATCAGAAATATGTTTTCTGATGCTCTTTGGTGACCCCGCTAACACCTCCTCACGACCCCCCTCCCATAGTCAGGAGACCACCTTTATCTGGCTTCCAGGTCATCCACAAGCTTCAAGAAAATGTAAACTGAATTTCCTTCCAGGCTGAGTCACTGGGAGCTCTACTTAATTTTAGTCCTCACACAAATGTTTACAGATGAAGAATTGCTACATGCTTGCCCTGTAGAATTTGTGGTACACTCCAACTCCTGATTTGACAGAGCGGGTCCTACAGAATCCTCCAATATCCCACTTTTCTAGCTTCTTTTAAAGTGACCCATTTTATTTATGATTTTCACATTATCCATTGACCTCAGCTTACTTCCTTGATGCAAACTGAGTTTAATATGCAAAAGCAGGTAGAAGAGGAGAGGTTTAGCAAACTGCTGAAGCATCTTCTAACCTGTCTGGTCTTTCTCATTAATAACTGTTGCCCTCTTGATCACAGTCTACTGTTGCTTGGCCACTTGTGTTCCAGTTTTCATCTGTGAAATGTCAGAGAGTATGATTTATTAGCCAGCCAGACTTTTGGTGCAAGAATGCTTCAGGTACAAAAGGCAGGTCTGTAAAGGGCATCTTCCAGGCACATAAAATAAAGACAGTGGTCCTGTGCTTGTTTAATAAAAGGAGTAATTTGTATTAAGTTAGATTTGGATGAGCTTCTTCTACATAATTCTTTATTTCTTGATGCTCCATGGATTCCAGTGTTTAAACCCCATTGATGAGTTATCCCGTTTGATTATGATCAAATGTAAAATAGCCCTTGTTGCCTAATCCATGTTCTAAATAATTAAATAGTCCAGAAGGCAAGTGAGAATTTCATTGGACCATATATTTATCGTGGTGTTTGACATTCAACAGATATCGGAAAAGCCAAAGTCTTACATCACGACTATATGTTTCCTCTTTAAATGTTGGGGTTTTTTTTTTCAAATCTTGGGATAAAATAGAATTCTGTTTTTTCCTAGCTGAAGCTTTATCATATATGCTGCTGCAATCCAGCTCAACCAGCCTGCCTCAAAGTATCAAGTGTTTCCAACTTCTTTTGTTTAGACTATACCTGCATATTCATGAATGTGTATCCCTCTCTCCTGATATATGCTGGGTTTCCCTTCCTATCATCTTTCTTGAGTCATTCCCTTTTTCCTTCTCTCTGGCCACAGGTCACATCCACTTTCATGCAACATTTCAGAAAATGATTTTTGCCTGTTTCCACTGAGGCATTTTTATTATTCTTCAGGAATTACAATTAAAGTGCTGGGGTGCTTTAGCAATACTATGATATCATCATTATTGTTTTTTATTATTATTAACATTCCTCTTTCCCTAGCTTGGTTTCTGTTGAATCTGTGTCTTGGGAACAATAACTGTGTTTAGTCAGTGACCATCTTTACTGGATCCAAAGACAGCAGAAACACAGCCAAGTAACCAATAATTTCATTTTAGAACATACTGGGATAATTTAAAGTGACCTAGAGAGTATGGATATAAACTTTTAGAAAATGGTCCCAAGAAATACTTCTGGGTGAAGGAAACGTTGGGTTGTAAAGGAACAAAACCTGGGGCTTCCAGAGTCTTTACCCCATCTGGATATGTTTGCTAGACAGAGGACAAACAGGCTTAGAAGACAGAAAAACCTTTGTATAAAATAATATTTGCTGTCAGATGCATTGTTAACAGAGGCATGGCTGTACATTTATTTAAAGGGAAAATTAAAACCAATTTGCAAACCTCTGGGCAAAGGAAGCATTTGCTTACAGAAAACATGTAAAGCTTCATTCCCAAGTAGTGAGGAAGAAACAGAATGAAATGTGGCAAGACTAGAGGTCTTGGCCTGCTCTAACAAGAAATGAATTAAGATATGTGGAGGTTGTGAAGAATAATTAGTAAAGCACACTGAAGATTAAAAGTGCCATGGGCTTTAATTGAAGAAAATTAATTCTACACTTTAAGGAGTTTCAATAAAATGGCTTTTTGTAATTAGAGATAGCTATAGAAAATAGAATGTAGAAGCAGTTTTGTCACAAACTGTTTTGATCTGAGCGCTAGTAATCTCTTTAAAGTTTTGTTTAATTGCAGACATTTTGAGAAAAATACAAAAACAAGCTTTTTGTGACTCAGGATTTCTTATGCTACATTTGGCAGGAAAACCATGAGTCTTGAGAATATAAATTCAATCTACAGCTTTCTTTGGCAATCCATTATTTGATCTGAGGGGTGCTGGTTCAAAAACGATGTGTTCCCTTGAATTACTCTCAGCAAGCCAACTAAGGAGAAGGTCACTGTCTAGATAAGCAAGCCGTATAAACTAATCCCTTCCTTCCTAAAAATATTGGATAGGAAGAGAATTGTTATTGCTGACAGTACACAACTTTCTCTTCAACCTCATTCTGATAAGGCTCTTTTAACTGAAGCTATGGCACGTGTTTCACTGTGCTCTCTGCCTAAAAGAGTAGCTTACAACTAAAATTTAAAAGATACAATAGATACCAAATATCACAATAAAATACAAAAAATGAAAGCAACACTAAAAGCCGTTTTTGTGATGACTCATGGGCCATGTAGTCCCATTCCTAGTGCTGTTGTGACTGACGAAGAGGAGAACTTGGGTTTTCCTCCATTTCAGCCAGAAAGGGAACCATTTCAGCCAGAAATTGAGCCTTTGCACCTGCAGGAGGCTTGTCTTCCAGAAATCTCCCAAACAAGCCCGGAGTCGAGTTCTCCCCCTTTTTCGCGCCGTAATTACATTCTCCAGCAGAAAGGAGTGCAACAGGCTAATCGCAGGAGTTTGAGAATAGCAGCAAAGCATTCAGATGATTAAAGCCTGTTCCCATGAGAAATTTTAGGGAGTCATACATCTGGACACAGAGATTGACTTTCGTTTCTGGTTCCCCAGAGAAGTGTTCTCTGGTGGGGAAAACAAGGCCTATTTAGGTTCCTTGCTCCCGGAGGGATCTTGCGGAGTCAATTCGTCAGCAACTGGAGTAGTGTGTGTGGACAGCTACTCCGCTTCCAAGCCTTTGTTCCTGATTCAAGCCTTCGTTTTCCAGCCTTGTTCTTCCACGGATTTTGCCTTGCTTTCCAAGACCCAGCCTTGCCTTGTTTCCCGGATTTTGCCAAGTAAATACCACGGATCTTGTCCTTGCTCCTCGTTCCTTGTTGCCTTATACCAAGCCTTGTTTCAAGTTACTCCTTAGCCTCGCTCAAGTTTCATGGACTAAAAGACCTTGTCATCTCCCCTCACTTTGCCTGGCAAAGTGAGTGTTTCGGTTATTGGATTACAACTTTGGACCTTAATATTTCATATTGGACATTGTTTCTTTGGACTAATTTTGACCTTTCCTGAAAGGTCTACTTCTGGACTATTTCATACACTTGCTTTTATTAACTTTATATATTTCCTTAATAAAGATATTAGATAGAATCTGGCCTCTGTGTATGGTTATTGGTGCTCTGCAGCCTGGGTCCTGACAGTTTGACTCCGCCACCCTAAGCACCAATTAACCTAGGCCAGAATGTCTACCGGAGCCGGACCGGGGGCCCAACCCCTCAGCTACACCATCGACAAGGACGAAGTGGACCGGATCCGTGATAAGCTCAATGCGCAGGATGGGGAAATAAGGGGTTTGAAGGAATGCGGAATCCGTCTCCCGGCCATGGCGTTGCCAACCAAGTTTTCTGGAGAAGCTTCTAAGGTTCATGTTTTCCGTCGTCAATGCCAGGCTTATCTAGAGGCCCGTGCTGCCGAGTTTCCCCAAGAAGACATCAAGGTGGCGTGGGTTTACAGTCTCCTAGACGGGCCAGCGGCCAACTGGGCGACGGCACTGTTCGACCAAGCCTCCCCACATCTAAGGTCAGCGCAACACTTCTTGGACCACCTTAAGGAGACCTGGGGAATCGAGGACAATTTGGAGGCAGCCGGCCACAAACTCCGGCGCCTCTCCCAAGGGGACAGACCCTTGTCCCAGTACATAGCCGAGTTCCGAGTGCTGGCCCACAACACTGGATGGAACGATGTAGCCCTTAGAGGACAATTTTGGGAGGGCCTCAACATTGAGATGCTGGAAGAAATCTCCAAGGTGGATCCTCCCCACTCTCTTGAAGCACTCATTGATCAATGTTTACGAGCTGAAGTCATGCTTGCCAACAGAAAACAATGGGTCCGAGGCCAGAGCGGTAGAGCTGGGGTGAAACCTCCCGCTCCCACCGGCGTCCAGCCGCGCCCAGTATGGAGACCCCCGCCACCAGCCCCATACCCCAGAGGGAGCGAGGAGGTGCCGATGCAGTTGGGCAATGTGCGTCCCAGATTAGATGCCGCCGAGAAGGCCCGCCGCCAACGCCTAAATCTCTGTTGGTACTGCGGAAACGGGGGCCACTTCGCCAGAGAATGCCCAGCCAAAGGGAAGCCCGCCGCCCGTCTGGCGGCGGCGTCCTCCACGGAGACGAAGACGTCTGAGGCGGCTGGCGCACAGCCGGCGGGGGAAGCCAGCGACCGGGCGTAGAGAGGCTCGCCAACCCGGTCAAAAAACCCACTCAAGAGCCGCCAACCGGGGTCCTGTTTCTTCTAGTGGTCACCTTGTGGTCAGCAAAAAAAGGACCCGTCATGGTCCATGCCATGATAGACTCCGGAGCCACCAACAATTTCATTGATAGAGAGTATGCCGACTCTCTGGGATTACAATATCATGATTTCAAGAATGCCCGTGTGGTGCAAGCCATCGATGGCCGCCCCCTCAAGACGGGTCCCGTAAGTCAGTGGTCGGAACCCACCAGAATGTGGATAAGGGAACATATGGAAGAGATTTCCTTCTTTGTTACCGAGGTTCCCCATTTCCCTGTGATTTTGGGTATTCCATGGCTGACACTTCACGACCCAAGCATCTCCTGGTCCAACAGAGAACTGCAGTTTGCTTCAAAATATTGCCAAAACCATTGCCTTGTAGCTAAGATCTGCCATACCACAGACACTGAACCCATTATCACCTTGCCCAAGAAGTACTCAGAATATTGGGATGTATTCAATGAAAAAGAGGCCGAGAGATTACCCCCACATAGACCTTATGACTGTGCCATTGACTTGGTGGAGGGGGCCCCGATCCCGCGAGGACATCTCTACTCCCTGACTGAACCGGAGCAAGAAGCTCTCAGGGAGTTCATAGAGTCAAACCTTCGCAAGGGATTCATCAGACCCTCTCAATCCCCAGCCGCTTCCCCAGTGATGTTTGTGAAAAAGAAGTCAGGGGAATTACGCTTGGTGGTGGACTATAGAGCATTGAACAATATCACTAAGCGGAACAGCTATCCCCTGCCCTTAATCTCGGACCTACTAGACCGACTTCGAGGAGCCAAGGTCTACACCAAGCTGGATCTTCGGGGAGCGTATAATCTAGTTCGCATCAGAGAAGGGGACGAGTGGAAGACCGCCTTCCAGACTAAATTCGGATTATTCGAGTCCCGAGTTATGAATTATGGATTATGTGGAGCTCCCGCAACGTTCCAGCATTTTGTCAATGACATCTTTCAGGATTATCTAGATCGGTTCTTGATCATCTACCTGGACGATTTTTTGGTGTTTTCTAGATCACAATCAGAACATGAGAACCATGTCAGAATGGTGTTACAACGATTGCGGGATCATGGACTTTATGCCAAGCTGGAAAAATGTGCTTTTGATCTACAGGAGGTAGATTTCCTGGGGTACCGCGTCTCGCCACTAGGGCTCTCCATGGACCCGGCAAAAGTTTCAGCAGTATTGGAATGGCGGGCGCCAACCAACAAAAAAGAGGTGCAACGATTCTTGGGGTTCGCGAACTATTACCGCAAGTTCATTCCAGATTTTGCCCGCTGGTCTGACCCAATCACCAGCTGCATCCGTGGAAAACAGCCCTTCCGCTGGACAGATCAAGCAGAGAAAGGGTTCCAGCAACTAAAGAAATTATTCACGTCCCAGCCAATCCTTCAGCACCCAGATCCTGAAACCCCTTTTGTTGTGCAGGCGGACGCCTCCGATGTAGCAATTGGGGCTGTACTCCTACAACCGGTGGGAGATCATCTTCATCCTTGTGCCTTTTATTCCCGTCAATTGACCGCACCAGAGAGAAACTACACCATTTGGGAAAAGGAACTATTGGCCATAAAGGCAGCCTTTGAAACTTGGAGACATTGGTTAGAAGGGGCCAAATTTCCCATTGAAGTCCATACTGATCATCGGAATCTAGAGCATCTAAGAACTGCCCGCAAGCTAAATCAGAGACAACAACGCTGGGCTTTATTCTTTGAACGTTTTAACTTCCAAATTCATTATGTAACCCCAGCCCAGACCAAGCAAGCAGATGCTCTGTCACGGAAACCGGAATACGCTGCAGGACGCAAGGAGACCTTTGAGTCCCAGCTGCTACAACCCGGGAACTTTGCCACGCTCACAGTGGGGAACACCAAATCCACTCCCATTGAATCAACTCCCTCTACTCCAGGGCCCCTTTGTGCTCAAGAAATCAGGGCTAGTCAGCAAGCAGATGCCTGGGCGCAGGACCAACTTCGCCAAGGACTACATTTTCCCTTTTCGCTTAAGGATGGGCTGCTTTGCTATAGAAATCATGTTTACATCCCCCCAGGACCGGGCAGGGAAAAGGCACTTCGTTTGTGTCATGACTGCAAGCCAGCAGGGCATTTCGGGCTATTCAAAACTATGCATTTGATCCTAAGAGATTTCTGGTGGCCCAAGATCCGCAAGGATGTAGAAAAATATATCAACACCTGCCCAGTATGCCAGCGCTCCAAGACAAGAAGTGGTGGTGGACCTTTTCACCAAGTTAGCCCATTTTATTCCCTGCGAAGGCCTTCCCACGGCCAAAGAGACTGCAGATCTATTTCTCCAACATGTTTTCAGATTGCATGGATTGCCCAAGAGTTTGGTCACTGACCGTGGGTCCCAATTCACCTCTCGCTTCTGGAAGGCACTACAAAAACTATTGGGCATAGACTCTCGTTTATCTTCGGCTCATCATCCTCAAACAGATGGGCAAACTGAGCGCACCAATGCCACTTTGGAACAGTACCTTCGCTGTTATGTAAACTACCAACAGGACAATTGGGCTTCCCTGTTACCACTGTCGGAGTTTGCCTACAATAATGGGGTCCAGGCTTCAATTAAGGAAACCCCGTTCTTTGCAAACTATGGCTTCCATCCACGTTTCTTTCCTCCTGTCATTGAAACCTCAGAAGTTCCCGCAGCAGAGGACTGGCTGCAGGAACTCACAGCAGTGCAGCAACTTTTGCTCCAGCAACTGGACCAAGCCAAGGAGGACTATAAACGCCACGCGGACAAGCATCGCCAGCCGGGCCCCGAAATCAAGGTAGGAGACCGGGTTCTTCTGTCCACTCGCTTTTTGCCCTCCCACCGTCCCTGCCGGAAGCTAGATGCCCGTTTCATTGGTCCCTATCCAGTGGTGGCGCAACTTAACCCCGTGACTTTCAAACTCCAACTTCCGCGCTCTATGCGCATTCATCCAGTGTTCCATCGCTCCCTGCTCCTTCCGGCGGATGGTGTGCGCCCTGATGCAGACCGGCCGGCCCCCGCCCCTGTTCTGGTGGACGGAGAAGAAGAGTTCGAGGTTCAGGACATTTTGGATTCTCGCTTTCACCGCCGCCGCCTACAATATCTCATTGACTGGGTGGGTTTTGGCCCCGAAGAGCGCTCTTGGGAAGACGCTTCCACGGTTCATGCTCCTGATCTAACCCGCCGCTTCCATCAGACCTATCCCGCCAAACCGCGGCCTCGCGCCTCGGGGAGAGAGTCCCAGTTTGAGAGGGGGCTTGAGGAGGGGGATAGTGTGATGACTCATGGGCCATGTAGTCCCATTCCTAGTGCTGTTGTGACTGACGAAGAGGAGAACTTGGGTTTTCCTCCATTTCAGCCAGAAAGGGAACCATTTCAGCCAGAAATTGAGCCTTTGCACCTGCAGGAGGCTTGTCTTCCAGAAATCTCCCAAACAAGCCCGGAGTCGAGTTCTCCCCCTTTTTCGCGCCGTAATTACATTCTCCAGCAGAAAGGAGTGCAACAGGCTAATCGCAGGAGTTTGAGAATAGCAGCAAAGCATTCAGATGATTAAAGCCTGTTCCCATGAGAAATTTTAGGGAGTCATACATCTGGACACAGAGATTGACTTTCGTTTCTGGTTCCCCAGAGAAGTGTTCTCTGGTGGGGAAAACAAGGCCTATTTAGGTTCCTTGCTCCCGGAGGGATCTTGCGGAGTCAATTCGTCAGCAACTGGAGTAGTGTGTGTGGACAGCTACTCCGCTTCCAAGCCTTTGTTCCTGATTCAAGCCTTCGTTTTCCAGCCTTGTTCTTCCACGGATTTTGCCTTGCTTTCCAAGACCCAGCCTTGCCTTGTTTCCCGGATTTTGCCAAGTAAATACCACGGATCTTGTCCTTGCTCCTCGTTCCTTGTTGCCTTATACCAAGCCTTGTTTCAAGTTACTCCTTAGCCTCGCTCAAGTTTCATGGACTAAAAGACCTTGTCATCTCCCCTCACTTTGCCTGGCAAAGTGAGTGTTTCGGTTATTGGATTACAACTTTGGACCTTAATATTTCATATTGGACATTGTTTCTTTGGACTAATTTTGACCTTTCCTGAAAGGTCTACTTCTGGACTATTTCATACACTTGCTTTTATTAACTTTATATATTTCCTTAATAAAGATATTAGATAGAATCTGGCCTCTGTGTATGGTTATTGGTGCTCTGCAGCCTGGGTCCTGACAGTTTTCTAGCAGCAGGCTGCAGATGTAAAGCAATCCAAAGTCCTAGCAAAGGAATGTTTCTACTGTTTGCTTCCAGTCTAAAGGAGGGGGAGCCAACTCCAACAACCTTGGCAATGGTGTTGAAAACCTACCAACAAGGCCTCTTTATGACAGAGGTGTAGGGATCATGAACTATAAGTATGATCATAAAGCATGAGCAGCTATATCTGGAAGAAGGTAGTCTTTCAAATAATCTCGTTCCAAACCAGTTAGAACTGTCATGACAGCTTATTCTTCAGAGCAGTTCATATGAATATCTTCAAAAAGTTCAAGACTGTGTTGTTATTGTTTACAGTGGTTGTTTATTTCTATCTCACTGGGAAGACAACTTACAACCAGAAAATCAAAACACAAGAAGTTCAGCTCTGACCTAGTCAAAACAGAATCTATCCACAAATCACAATTACCATTTATAACGTCACTCACATAGATGCACAGATGTCAAAACAATACGTGAAGTACCTTGCCTAATATAGCACATGCTGTGCTGCTGCTTGGTTCAAACACAAAGATACTGACAGAAGACCAAGCAGCTCAGGGCCTACTGTTCACTTGATGTATGAAATCATTAAGTAGCTCTGAGATCTCAGGGATGTTGACACTTTGAATATGAACAAGGATATGGTTCTCTTCTCAGAATTCATACAGTGCTCTCCTAATTCTGGGAAAGTAAGCCTTATCCTCTCAGAGGAGCTATATATATTATTTGATTCCAAGAGCAGGACATAAATATATTCCAAAGATCAACAGACATGCAGAGCAATTGATTGGATGACAAACTTTAATATATGTTCTGTCTTCTAAACCACCAAGGTAATGTGTTGAAATTGCTTTAGCTAATTGAGGGGAAGAGATTTCCTGATCTGAATATTCATGTTGATGAAGAGAAGTGGGATAGTCCAGTAAAATAATGATTGTTGGGCTTCAGCCCAGAAGACTTAGATTTGAAATCCTTCTTAGCTATAAATATAGGCCATGATTTTATCATACAAGGAAGACAAACCAGTTTTGAGTAATATTGGTACAGAAAACCGTTTTCTGTATTGTGTGTGGTCTGGTATGGGAGGTCCATAGGTGACACCAATTCTGCTGATGCCTTTGAGATCGAAGGAGTCCGTCTTTAACTAAAATTCTTAAACATTTTGATTCTACAGTTATTTTAAATGTAAATGAAGAGTAGTAGGTACAGACATTTGCACCATTACCATCTAGGCCACAGTGATGTTCCCAAATGACACAAAGATTGTGCTTTTAATATGAGGCGGGAAAAATACAGTTAATGGGTGACATGTGGCTCCCAAGGCCATTTTATTTCCTATGTATTGTTACAAGCTACACTCAAGAAACATGATTTGCAAGCAGACTTTTAGGCAGAGAATTGCCTCCTATCACATTCTGGACAAGAGGCCAGGTGGAAGGAATATTCTGTCTTGGATCCTTGGCCATTGTAGGAAAGAGATCAAAGCATTTTACTAGCAGATGAAACATACAATTATGGGAAAGTTCCAGTTTGTACTTAAAAAACAAACAAACTGGAACTTCCCTATGAAATCCCCTCCCTCCTGCTGACCACCTTTGAATTAACTGTCCAGTTTAAAGCCTTTAGCCTCAAAGAAACTGTTGAGAGCTCCTGAGAGAGTTTTTCCCCAAGCCGGCAATTGATCTTATCAATATCCAAAATGTCCCTATTTAGTGTTATGTGGTTTTATTTTTACAATTAAAAACAAAAATAAAATGGTTGAACTATTTCATTCTTTACAGCAGTAAAAAAAAATCTGTTTTATTTAGTGATAATGAAGAACAAGCTTTGTATTTTCATGCATCTCCCTCAATATTAATTTGTCATTTCATTTTCATTCTAGAATTGGTTTTGCTAAGCAACAGTATTTTATTTTAATTTACCTGATGCCTGACAGCACGGTCTGCAAATCACTACAATGTTTCTTTATTTGACAGCCAAATCTGAAGTTCTGTCTTTGTGAGATTCCTACTTAGGAATAAATAAGCATGATGGAACCTGTATAAGAACGGCGAAAGCAATTGGTTTAATGTTTATAAAGTTGAGTTGGTGCTAGACCTTTGATATGTTTTAATCATCTGATAGATTTATAACTATTGATAACTATTTATAACTGATATGTATATGCTTTTATAGTTTTATAATGTTGTGTTTTACCGTTATTGATATTGTTTGAATCTGGCATTGAATTATTGCCATAGTTTGTAAGCCACCCTGAGTCCTCCTTCGGGGGTGAATTCTCTTTGGTATACTTTTCTGTAGCAGCCACATAGGCTCGCATTTTTCTTCTGTGATGCAGGCATCACAGGAGCAGGATTCTTATTCATGTAGCTAATAACATGCTGGCATTCTCAAAAAAAAAATGTTCAATGACTTTTTAATGTAGTCAATGGATTAACAAGGATTACCAAAATAAGAAAAAAAAATGAGAACATATGCTTATTTTATAGTACACAGAAGGGGCTCCCTACAGAAATTGCACTTGGACTATTAGGCAGAATGTCCATATAATGTCATCACTGACAATTGCTAGTACCCCAGGACAACATTCAAACCAATTTGAAGATAATTTAGCCAGATGGATGCATTTTATTTACATGAGGCTTGAATGCTAGCAGCAATGTTCCTTATTAAAATCCATTAGGATAGGTTTCTCCCTGTGAACCTCTACCTCAAATGAAGTGCTTATACTAATCAAATTCACTGTTCAATTAGCATACAGAATTAAGGAAAAGAAGCATTCTTGACAAGTTTTGGGCTATTTTGAATCAAAGGGGAGCAACATGTCTTGTTGTGCAAAACATCATTTTTCTAGAGTTTTTGTAGGACACGTTCTATTTCTGTCACTTTTCTGCATGCTTATGTGAAAACTGTAAATTGACAGAAGATAAAGCTTTACTTACATTCATGACTGATATATATTATTTACATAAATAAACACTACTTTGTAATACAGTCAACATTTCATGTTTGCTGGGGTTAGGGTTGCAGGACCCCTGAAAAAGTGGAAGAAACACAAATAAAACACTGGGGCTTTTTACCTGAGAGAACACATCATTTCAGGGGAGGTTTGATTATCCTTCTCTCATACTTCATGCTGACTTCATGGCAAGGCAAGATTAATGGGACATATTACTATAGTGAAATGCACTATATTAACTGATCTTTTATTTCTAGTTGCAATATTCATATTTACTACAACTTGTGAAATCATCTAGAACAGTGGTTCTCAACCTTCCTAATGCTGTGACCCCTTAATACAATTTCTCATGTTGTGGTGACTCCAAACCATAAAATTATTTTCATTGCTACTTCTTAAATAGCTACTTCATAATTTTGCTACTATTATGAATGTAAATATCTGATATGCAGGATGCATTTTCATTCACTGGACCAAATTTGGCACAAATACCCGATACACCCAAATTTGAATACTGGTGGGGTTGGGGGGGATTGATTTTGTCATTTGGGAGTTGTAGTTGCTGGGATTTAAAGTTAACCTACAATCAAAGAGCATTCTGAATTCCAGAAATGATGGAATTGAACCAAACTTGGCACACAGAACTCCCATGACCAACAGAAAATCCTGGAAGGGTTTGGTGGACGTTGACCTTGCGTTTTGGAGTTGTAGTTCACCTACATCCAGAGAGCACTGTGGACTCAAACAATGATTGATCTGGACCAAACTTGGCATCAATACTCAATATGCCCAGATTTGAACACTGGTGGGTTTTGGGGATAATAAACCATGTCATTTTGGAGTTATAGTTGCTGGGATTTATAGTTCACCTACAAAGGGGTTTCTAAGACCATCAGAATTATGTATTTTCTGATGGTCTTTGGTGACTCTCTGACACCCCCTTTGTGACTCACCCTGGGGTCCTGAACCCCAGGTTGAGAAATGCTGCTCTAGAAGAATATAGCAGCCTTTGTCTGTCATACTCTTGGTTAATTCTTTATATGTATTTATTTATTATTTAGGTTTGCAGATAAATGAAAGCACCATTTGAAGTGGATGTTATGCATAGAAAGTAGTGTAATGGGCACAGCAAGGCCAAGATGGTATGATGAGGTCAAAATGGCTTCAGCCCAACAAAAGAGACACCACAAAGTGTTTGCTGAAATTGCACATGTTTTAGATTACCTTCTTTATTAAGAAAGCAGCATGTGTATATCAAAAGTGCTTTACACCCAAAACAGTATTGCAGATGAAAATGTATGTGAGCAATTGTGATGTCTCCATATTCTCTACCACCAGGTATCAGAAACTTAAGTATTGTTTTCATGGGGAAAAATAAAGATGTTTAAACTATACCTCATTATGAATATACACATTTTCTACTTCACTGCACTTAAGTCAGTGGATTTCTTTTTCAACCAAATGAAAGCCATAACAAACATTAGAAATGACAGCTTGTGTTATACTGGCACATCACTTGTTTCATTTTATCCTCCACAAGGTCAGTAGAGAACCCTATGGAGAGCTAGACTCCCAGAACCGAAAAATGTCGCATTATCTTTCGTTTATTTCCATCATTTGTCTCTGGCACAGTGTGGCCTATTTTCCGACTCAGAAGATGTGTGGGTTTGTGCCTGAAAAGTTTCATTCCAGTAGATAAGTCCTGCTGAACCAATATGCCACTCTGCCTGAGTTATCTGGCACTCACTCCTCATTCAAAAAAGAGCTTGTGGCAGCTCATGGTGGCATTTTGCCTCTGAGCTGCAATCAAGAATAATTCAGGAGGCAGCAGATGAAACTGGGCTACATCATAAGCATTTGAATAGAACCATTACTGCTCTGTTATAGGAGAAAAGCAAAATTAGCATTTCCCCATGCTCATTATAAATTTAAGAAATGAGGTAAAATGCAGCATGGTTTCAAAGAGAGGAAAGTGCTTGCTCATGTGAAATCTTCCTCTGCAAGGACAGTGACAGTTTTGATAGATCTGCTGTAGGAATTAGATATTAATAACCATGGGTACTTATTTTAATGTGGTGATGGAACACACTATATACAATAGAATTCAATAAATATTTTTTCAGTGTAACAGTATTATCAGAAAAGGATCCCAGCAGGGCTAGGGTTCTTTTTTTTATTACGGTACTTTCATCGAGCATTGGAAATATTATTTTAGCTATGCAGAAGCAAATGTGTCCTTCTATTATTCATGAACAGATATTGCTTAGTCTTAGCCTTTCACTCAGCTCAACTGAAAGTGTAAAAGATTTTTTGCATAAAAATATACTTTACAAAAGTAATTAAGCAGTGAAATTTCCCATTCCCGTGCCTGTAATAGCTTATACAAGAATTGTAGTGTCTATATGAATATTAACGATCTAATTTCCCTTTGCCATTAGGAAAAACATAAGTGATTGTCTTATGTCACAACATTTTGCATGCCATGTACAGAAAATCTGTATCTTTATTAATTCTGCTGTCTCTGTTTTGCTGTTTATTTTTGTTGGCTTAGTATAAAAGGGCAATGATCTGGAATCATTGTGCTCAATAAACTAAATAACTGTCTAGAAAAACATTATTTTAAAAAATTAGGTGCACAGGATTGCTAACTAGGATTCTGAATTGGAGTTTAAGCACTACTTCAAATAAAGTCAGGACACTGCACATGATGAAGCAACAGGAAGGGATTTTTTGAGTCAGGAGCGATTTGAAAAACCGCAAGTCGCTTCTGGTGTGACTTGAGAAACTGCAAGTCGCTTCTCACACCAGAAGCAAAGCAACAGGAAGGGTGAGGAAGAGAAAAGAAAAATATGAGTATACATCTCTAAAGCATAGAGGTACATTACATCTGCCTACTTGCTTAGACCCATAGAGCTAAAAGAGACAGAAAGGGCTATCTAGTTCAACTTCTTGCCCTCCAGGAATGCACAATTAAGACATTATTGAAAGATGCCCATCTGAACTCTGAAGGAGAGTCCATTGCCCACCAAAGCACTGTATTCCTACTGAACAGCTCTTATAGTCAAGAGGTTCTTCCTAAAGTTTAAGTGGAAACTCCTTTCTTGTAATTTAAATCTGTTGTTTTGTACTCTAGTCTATACAGCAGCAGAATACAATCCCACTACATTTCCTAAATATCATCTCCAGATGATAGCTGTGGCTATCACATCACCTCTTTGTCTTCTCTTCTGAACCCTTAACCACCACCCCTGGCTACAGCTCTGCCTGCTCTCTACGACATCTCTAAGGACTAGGTTTCCAGAACTTTTATAACCTTGGTCACATTCCTGTAGAGCAGTGGTTCTCAACCTAGGATCCCCAGATGTTCTGGCCTACAACTCCCAGAAATCGCAGCCAGTTTACCAGCTGTTGGGATTTCTGGGAGTTGAAGGCCAAAATATCTGGGGACCCACAGATTGAGAACCACTGCTCTGGATACATTCCAGCTTGTCAATCTCTCTCTTAAACTGTGGTGCTCAGAACTGGATATAGAATTCCAGGTGAGTGTGACTAAAGCAGAACAGAGTGGTGCTATTACTTCCCTTAAACTAAATAATATAATTTTGTTGTTAACTATGCATTCTATTTAGAATTTCACAAGTCACTGATAAAAGAAGTGGTTAAACGAAGTGGTTGCCCCAGTTTATGAGTTCTTTGACCTTGCTTTATTTTAGATTCTCTCTTAAATAATTATTTGATCAATGCAGAAAAGATATCATAGACACAACAGATGTCAGGTAGAGCAGTACAGGAACAACAGCATAATTATCATTGCTGTTTGAACAGATGACTCCGCAAGCAATGTAAACATTAAAGCTTCAAACAGAAATGTGTCTTTTTGTGTTTTATCTGTTTTGCACAAGATTAGTATTTTTGTGTGCATGTTTGTGTGACAGATGCAGAAAGGCTTCAGCAAACCAACCTCACTTTCCCCACTTTTACCAATGTTGTCAGAATAATGATAGATCACAGAGTTGGTGTAAAAGTATATAAACACACATGTAATATTTGAAAAATAAGGAATATTATGTCAGTACTTCTGGGACAAACTGCTAAAGTATGTATCGATTTAAATCATATTTTCTCTTGAATGTGTCAAAGTTTATAATCTCTCAAGCAAAAAATTAATCATGAAGGCTAAAAAATAGTAAATGTTCATGGTAATACTTTATTCTCCAATTCAGTCTGCTTTGAGTGCTTTACCTCTATAGTTAACAACACATTTACTGTGTTCGTTGAGCTTTCAAATGTGGCATAAAAATTGTCACAAGATTTTTTTCTGATTAATTACATGAATCTTAAAGAATGTGAAATGAGATAACTTAGTAGATTTTGGACCTCAATTATGATACTATTATAGCAATGTTGTACCCCTTTTATTTTCATTCATGTGTGTAGACTAATCAGTACAAAGCAGAACACCACCTCTCACAATCTGTATATTGAATATATTTAAACGTATTTTCCAGGGTGGAAAAATCCCCATCAGATGGACAGCTCCTGAAGCTATAGCCTACAGAAAGTTCTCTTCAGCAAGTGATGCATGGAGTTATGGGATTGTGATGTGGGAAGTGATGTCATATGGAGAACGGCCATACTGGGAAATGTCAAACCAGGATGTAAGTATTTCCCATCACTACAGGTTACTGTTTGTAGGATGTGTTTATTGAACTGAACACACTCTAAGCATGACCCTTAGTATGCCTAACATAGGCTCTGAGGCTCCCTAAGCAATTATGAAAAGGAACAGGATATGAATTGCCATTTACATCGTAATCATCATCAATATCATAGCAACATCAACAACAAGGAATAAACCTCTTATAGTCACTGAGGCTATCCAGTTACAATTGCTGGGCACACTTAACTCTGAATAGCACTCTAGCCATTATATATAATTGTGCAGGCATGCACATAATTCTCAAAGCAGAAAGGAAGCTATTTTTTCTGAGGAAATGGGATATGTGCAACAAAATATAAATAAACCATGACTAATATAAGTCACATTGATTTGACTAGATTGACTATAGGTATGCCAAAATCTACATCTAGCCTAGCTGCTTCAGTCTGTTTTCTGAACTCAGTATGCCACAAATGGAGGAGGAAAGAATTGCGTTTACCAAAAAGAATTCCCAACATATTTTTTGTGTGGATCCAACAGTTTAGAGCAGAGGTCCCCAAACTAAGGCCCGGGGGCCGGATGCGGCCCTCCAAGGTCATTTACCTGGCCCCTGCCCTCAGTTTTATAATATAATACTTCTATATCAGTTTTAATAATATAATGTATTGTATATACATATGTTGATAATAATATTATCATGTTATAAAATATAATACTAATAATAATGCCATATAATAATATTAATTATATGTTATATATTACATATAATATCACAGTATAGTGGTATAGTTCAATATAGTAATATATAATGCTAATATTATGCTATGCTAATAATATAATATATTGAATGTACATACAGCTGCTCTAGGTGCTCTTCGGGGTGAGAAGGGCAGGATATAAATGTAGTAAATGAATAAATACCATTTATGTGTTTTAAATGCATTTTTTATCTTGTATTGTTGTTTTAATTGATATATTATACTACTGTTTTATCTTTTTATATTGTGATTTGTATTATGTTGCTTATATTTTGTCCTTATGTTGTTTGGGCCGCTGCCCCATGTAAGCCGCCCCAGGTCCCCACGGGGAGATGGTGGCGGGGTATAAAGTATTATTATTATTATTATTTTATTATGACACAGCAAACAAGATAGATGTGCTGGATTTCATATCACAAAACCACAAGTCGAACACTTCCCAAGTGTGATGTATTTTCGGATGACGCATGCAGATCCCAGTAGGGTGGCCTTTTGCAGTTGGCAGATTGTGATTTTGTCAATGTCTATTGTTTCCAAATGCCGGCTGAGATCTTTTGGCACAGCACCCAATGTGCCCATCACCACCGGGACCACCTGCACTGGTTTCTGCCAGAGTCTTTGAAGTTCAGTCTTGAGGTCCTGATAGCGGCTGAGTTTTTCCTGTTGTTTTTCGTCCATGCGACTGTCACCTGGGATGGCGACATCAATGATCCAAACCTTTTTCTTTTCCACAACTGTGATATCTGGTGTGTTGTGTTCCAGAACTTTGTCAGTCTGGATTCAGAAGTCCCACAGTATCTTTGCGTGCTCATTTTCCAATACTTTTGCAGGTTTGTGATCCCACCAGTTCTTTGCTGCTGGGAGGTGGTACTTGAGGTATAAGTTCCAATGAATCATTTGGGCCACATAGTTGTGCCTCTGTTTTTAGTCTGTCTGTGCGATTTTCTGACAGCAGCTGAGGATATGATCAATGGGATTATTATTATTATTATTATTATTATTATTATTATTATTATTATTATTATTTTAGACTTAGGCTCACTATCTCATTGGCCAGAAGCAGGCTCACAATTCCCATTGAAATCCTGATAAGTTTATGTTGGTTAAAATTGTTTTCATTTTTAAATATTGTATTGTTCTTTCATTGTTGATGTTGTTGTTTTGCGCTACAAGACATGTGCAGTGCGCATAGGAATTTTTTTCAAATGATAAGTCACAGTAGAAATTGGCAAAAATCAGTATCTGAAGTGGTACGTGTGTCTAGAGATGAATCTACAGAATCCTTCAATGGGAGACGAGGCTGTATCTACACTGTAGAATTAATGAGGTTTGGCACCACTTTACTGGCCATGGTTCAGTGCTATGAAATCATGTGAGCTGTTGCCTTACATGATCTTTAGCCTTCTCTGCCAAATAGTGCTGATGCCTCACAAAACTATGTACAATTCCCATGATTCCATAGCATTGGGCCATGGCATTTAAAGTGGTGACAAAATTTCATGCATTTCATATTTCAGCATCTTAAAGCCAAGCAATTTGAGCCAAAGTATGTGAACACGGATTTCAGATTCATGTAATTCATCAAAAGCTTGAAAACACAGAGCAAAAACCTATATTCTTTATATTAATATATTAATGAGTTTTTCACATTAATTTTATTACTCTGAAATAAGAAATATTACCCTGTCTGTTGGTAAGTGTTTATTATTGTAGTCACTCAAAGCTGTGTTGGTGCTGATTTATGCATAATTAGGTATGTGACAAGCACTAGGAGGTGTCCATTAATTATGAGCACTGCATAGTCTTTCATTCCTTATTGTTTAATTAATAACCATTAGCCAGTATGGTTGAACTTTGCATGAAAAGTAAAAAAGCTCAACAGACTGAGTTGAAAGACAGCTTTGGGAATGGTAAAATGCAGTCACTATATCAAACAAGTCTACATAAAAATACATAAAACAGGTTTGTATGAGTTCTTCTTTGACATATTTTCAAATGGCTCACCTGAGGATATTTGCTCACAGTCTTTCACACTGGGCCTTGTAAATGCTAAATATGATTTTTCTGCTTCTGGACTTTACTGTGGGGAGACACGCATGGGCACTGGACCACAAGACTTATATCCTGCTACAACAAACATCCACCTAAGCAGGAGTGAATGAGTGAGTGATATTTCACTTTCTTCCCATAAGGGACTCAATTCCTTGCTGATCACTGTGGAAAATAGAATGCTGACATTCTAGTGTTCTGAAGTATATTATTTTGTGATTGCATGCTTAGACACTGATATTAAATTCTGGGAAATAAATTCCAAGAAAAACGACTGGGCCAGAATTCCTCTGTTGTTGCTGATGAATATAAGAAATCTATTCAGTATTCATACTTCCTAGGGTGCATAGCATTCCATGTAAGCTAGTTTATTGTATCTAATCTATACATTGTAAATGGTGACATTAGAATCTGTTGTAAGTCTGTAATGGTCTTTCCATTTTAGTATGAGGCAGTATGATTTTGTGTTTTGAGTATGAGACTATAACTGGAGACCAGAATTCAGATCTCCACTCATCCATGGAAACCCAGTGAGTGATCTTGATCAAGTCATACTATCTCAGAGCGCTACCACACAATGTCAAAATGTGGAATTAAAAAGAGGGGCAAAAAAACCTGGGACCTCAGAGCAGGTCACCATACAGACCTGCCGGTCCCGGGCTTTTTTCCCCCATCATCCTCACAGCCCTTCCATGTCTTGGAGTAAAATCGAGGGTGGATGGGGGACATCCGCCGGAAGGTTTCTTTTTTTAAAAAATATACAATTATGTGTTGATCTGTATATGAGCACATACGAATATAATAAATACAAGCATATTTGCATGTGTGCATATACAGATCAGCGCATAACAGAGGGAATTTTTAAAAACTGAAGTGTAAGTGTAGTTTGTTGAAGTTGAAGTTGCTACTCATACACAACAACAAAGACGTTTTTATTTTGTTTATAGTGGGGCCAAAGATACAAGCTACTGATTTTTGACTTTGTTGTTGTGAACCTTCAAGTTGTTTTCAATTTATGGTGACCCTAAAGCAAACCTAAAGTGAGGTTTTCTTAGTAAAATTTGTTCACAGAGAATTTAGAATTGCTTTCCTCTGAGGCAAGGAAGCATAATGTGCCTAAGGTCACCCAGTGGATCTCTATGGCCAAGAAGAGATTTAACTATGGTCTCCTGGAGTCCTACTCCAATACTGAAAATACTACATACACTGGCTCTAATTCTTCAACTTGCCTATACCATTGAAAGCCCCACTGCTTGACCTGCTTTGGTTTCTCCTTCTTTCTCTTTTTTCTACTCAGGTCATTCTGTCCATAGAAGAAGGTTACCGGCTTCCTGCTCCCATGGGCTGCCCAGCTTCCCTCCACCAGCTAATGCTTCATTGTTGGCAAAAGGAAAGAAACCATCGGCCAAAGTTCATTGACATTGTCAGCTTCCTAGATAAATTGATACGCAACCCAAGCTCTCTTCATACGCTAGTAGAGGATATACTTGTGTAAGATTCACCTATGAACTCTTTATGTGATAGCTGCTACCAATTAAAGCTATGTCAATTGCAAAATTGCACAAAATGAGACTTTTCAGTAGGAAAGTGAGCTATTTTTTTCTAGGCTTATCCCTCCTCACCAGCCTTCGTGGTGGCATTCTAGCTTTCCTTTCTTCATTGCACCCTGTAATAGATTACTTCCCCCCCCCCCCCCACCCAAAAAAAAAAAAGAAAGAAAGAAAGAAAGGAAAGGAAAGGAAAGGAAATGGGCTTTGAGTATTTCAAGTGACATGTTCACATGGAGGACAGTCACCATGGATACACTGATTTTGTGACTATGGCAAATGGCCTTTTTGTGATTTTTGAAGTTTCCACTAGGAATTTTCACAAATTAATATAAACCATGTGATTATGGAGAATTATTTATTTAATTAATTTATTTATATACCGCTCTTCTTCCCCAGGGGGAGAAGATTCTGATAATATAATTCTGATAATGCCTTAATGCAGGGAGGAAAATGAGCTGTATGCTTCAGCAGTGCTAGACTGAATTGTTAATTTAATATGCCTAGTCTCTTCCTAGACTAAGGGTTTATCCACATTAGCCTAAAAACCCAAAGTGGACCAGAAATCCTGGAAGTCTACATGATGTCCAAGGACTTCCAGTCCTTAACGTTGGGTAAAGCAGAGAACATCAGGGAACATTCTGGAGTTTCGTCATAACTTTGGAGCAGCACCACACTTTGGGTAGAGTGGACAGCAGACCAGTCCAATGAGAACCAGTCTACTGTCCACAATGGGTTGATGCTGCTTTCCTTGCGACAATGAGGGGATGGATTTGGCCTGTGCTGTTGTCCCATCATTGTGGCAGAACAGCTATAGAGCTTCAGAGGGCTCCTGGCTGTTGATGGGTGCCTTTGCTGATATCAGCAAATGTGCCCACACAATCAAAGAGAAGGAGAGAGTATTGCTGTGGATTGACTCTGGTGTATTTTGCACATGTAAATGATTCCTGTCACTCCTGTGGAAATGCTATGATCCACACAGTTTGTATCACAGACAATTTCTCCACTGGAGTTAAATAGTTCCCTTTTTAAAAAAAATGCAATACAAAACAAACTTCAGCAGAGAGAATAAATGACAGAAGTTCAATCGTGACACAAGAAGAATAACTCCAATTACAATATTAGATCTTTCATACAAGATCTAATAGCACAGACTATGGAGCTTTATGGTTTAGAAAACTCTAGGGTCACATCTCTGTCAGAAACTTCATATGACATTTTGTTATCACAAATGTTTGATCCCGCTAAAACGTTTAAGGCCGTGGCCATCACTTTTTGACAGTTTCTTGAATTATTAATATTAATAGTGTTCCTTTAGATCAAATAAGGCAAATTTTAGATAGGTATAATCCATATGTTTCTTGGAGCCCTGGTCAGTAAGACTTTTGCTTTATGCCTTGTGTAGAAGGCGTCTGTTCAGTGCTATATGATTATTCTGATGATTAAGGGGTTTTGCTACTCAAACTTTCTTATCGCTTTGTGGTGTCTATGTTTATGTCTATGTCAGGGACACCAACAATTGTTATTCTGTGCCTGATAAATTTGTCTGAATTGCATTTGCTGGCTTTCCGACCAAACATATGTTTTGGAGTTTACTATGAGTTCCTTAGTTATTAAACTATTTGTGGCAGGTATTCAATGTTATATCTATTCTGTTCCTTGTCCCTCTGGCTTCTTAATTGTGAAATAAGTATTTTAAATTGATTTATCATATAGGAAACTTACATTGATAAGAAAAAAGTGAATATGAGTCTTTGTTTGGTCTTCATACCACTGACAATATGAGATATATGCAACATAATCAAAACACTTTAGTTCATTATTTGCACCAAACATGTATCCATTATATGACAGTTGGATATTCATGCGAAGTGCCATTCTGAACCATAAAAGACCAAATAGTAAAGCAATAGTATCCAAAATAAAGATTTTAGTTATGTGAATAATGCTTCAAATCTTGGTGGCCAGATATCTTCAGCATTCTTACATTATAAGTATTTAATATCTTATCAAACTGACTTTTTATTCTAAAAATTATAGCCTAATGTTCTACAGCACTGGACATTTGGACAATAATAAGATTTGGTTCAATTGGATTTACAGGCACCTAGCTGTATGATAGTTTACAACTTGGGAATACATTTTAATTATATTAAATCAAAAAGAAAAATGTCAAATAGAAAAATCTTTTATTTTGCTCTAGAAACTGACTTGTTGCTTTCAGTGGAATGGAATCTTTAAAACAATTTGAGTTGTTGAAATTCTGATTTGATTCATGAAGTAGGAGGAAGAGGAATCTGCAGTTGTGAAATCGACTGCTCTGAGATTAGAATGTGAACTTGATTTATGTAATTTAAGAAATAGGCTGTCAGAAAACCATGAATATATAGGAGTGGTGTTTCTTTTAGTTTGGTTGGCTGGTTTTGTCCCTTTCTTTTCATGTCTTGCATCTACATTTCTTTCTGCAGAATGCCAGATTCACCTGGTGAAATTCCAGAATACCCTTTCTTTATATCAGTCAGTGATTGGCTGGACTCAATAAAAATGGGCCAATACAGAACTAACTTCATGGCAGCAGGGTACACAACTATGGATCTTGTTTCAAGAATGAATATTGAGTAAGTATACCAAATACTTTTTTAAACTATAATGAAAACTAAAAACATACAAATCACAAAGAAATTGAACAGGGGTAGCCCAGAATGAACCCAGATTTCTCTCTCTCGGGATTTTCTTAGGCCCTATAATCTAGTTTCTGAATGCAGATTAACTGCATTGAATTGGATTTTATGACAGTGTAGACTCATATAATTCAGTTCAAAGCAGTTAATCTGAATTCTGAAACTGGATTGTATGGCACATAGATCTTGCCCCTCATTCCAGGTACCCAAGGTATACTCAGCTAGGCCGTTCATTTCTATTCTATTCATTCCCCCTAATACACATATTAATAGCCCACGTTAAAAGTCATCAGAAGTATATACATTAAATAGTGTATAGAAATACTTTTAAAAACTATAATGAAAACTAAAAAACATACAAATCACAAAGAAATTGAACAGGAGTAGCCCAGAATGACCTCAAAACAGCATTCAGACCAATCACAAAGGATATTTTGGGATAAGTTTCTAACTCCAAGTACCTGTTGTGTGGTTTTCTTTTAAATGTACCAGTTCAACCTTTGCTTCTGTTTTAAAGCATTTCAGAGATCACACGAAAAATTTGCTAGGCTGACCATGTTATTTTCTCAACTTGCTTTTGCCAGAATGATTTCTCAACTTATCTTTGTTTTGCAGTGACATTAGAAGAATTGGTGTTGTACTTATTGGACACCAGAGACGAATAGTGAGCAGTTTACAGACTTTGCGAATACACATGATGCACATACAGGAGAAAGGATTTCATGTATGAAAGTACTAAAAGTGACTGTGTTTTGTGCCTCAGCATTACTAAAATGGAAGATACTCTCATTCCTACTTTCTGCTCTTCCCAGCTTCAAGAACTGCAACTTCCTACTACTCATACTATAAACACATAATGTTTACGTTAATGCTTCCATCTTGGAATTTTTTAATCCACACAGCATAGTTTCTCCCTCAACTAACTGTTAATAACATCCTGGCCCACTGCAAGACTGTTGCTATACAATGGGAAATAACTCAGGATGGATATAAAACTTTGTATAACTGTAGAAGTCTTTGGGAAACTTTCATGGACTTCCTTGAAAGTTAAAGCCTTTGTGGCTTGGAATGGCTACCTTCTTGATGTATTAGGATTTGATGGTAGATTACAAAAAAAGAAAGTAATTGACATTTCTTTTCATGTTTTGTGAACATTTAGCTTCCAGTATAAAATGTGCAATCAAGAAAAAAGAGTTTGACATAAATATTTATTTTATTGTTAACTAAATTCCAAATATATGGGTTGTATTGTTACGTTTACTTTGTACTAGTTGGATTGCTGGTATGGAAGCTGTAAGAATTCTTGGCCAAATGAACAATGACAACTTATAGTGATTCCTTGTGCGTGTGAACAAGCTGAAGTGATGGAAAAGATAAAAGGCTGTCACATTTTTGTGATGACCATTGTAAAATCTATTTGTTTGGATATCAAGTTCAGAGTGATTACTTGCAAAATGAATTATTGAGCAGTTTACTGTTATTCATTTATTTTTTAAATCCTCTGTATAGCCTCTACATAATGAACTATCCCCACAGAGGCTGTTTTGAACAACATGCAATACATGATTGTTATAATTTAGTCTGCACAATGAATATATGCAGAATTTATCATTATAAATTTCTACTTTGGTTTCACACCCTAAAGCATTTGCTGTTTTGCATCAAGGGAAATCCTACTCTAACTATTGCAATTTTATTGTAGCATACCTATTCTCTGTAGGCCAACTAATATTTTAATTTGAATACTAAACATTTAAAAGACATTTTCAAAATACAGTTTCATGGAAAATGACACTTTTACGCCTTTGTTTCCCTGTCTTGGGGATATCATCATCTATCCCTTCTTGATTTGTCATATATGCCAATCAATAGAAATGGGAAATTGTTCTAGTGACTTTCAGATAGGTTCATGCTATTATCCGTTAATGACCAAAGGTCACAATATCAGTACAATGCAAAAAAAGGGTGAGACAGGAAAGGGAAAGAGGGGAAATATCAGTATCATGAAACATCTATTGATTAGGCAAATCAGGCTGAGATACAGGATGTGAATTAATTTATCAGGTTAATATCTTAGGTACTTGTCCTTCCAGTTATAGCAATAGCCATATAATATACCTGAAAGTAAAAGCTCAAAAATATCTGTATCCTCCTCAAAACATGCATAGATCTATTGGGAAACATCATCTAACTCTGCATGGGATATATACTGTTCTGTACATGAAATGAGCAGATTTGCATGCTCTGAAAGCCATGCACAATTGCATATTTGTCACATGTAGGGATAGTGCAGTGCTTTTATACCATTATATGAAGCAACACTATACTCTCTGTACTCCTGATATACATTTTATGGCCAGCACGCAAACAAAACAAAAGATTAATTTAACTATACAAAAATGTCAGCGTAATTATCACTTAACAGTTTACAATTTGTAGCTGTGCATTTTAGACAGACAGCTGTAGTAGGAACATGACCCAAGCTGATCCTTTTAACCAATTTAAGTAAGCAGTTCTAATTGACTTGCCATGTAATGGTTAATCGTTATTTATTTTTCTATAGCTGAATTTTGGTGTAATGCAGCTGTAATTCAGATTTACCTTTCTAAGCTCATGAAAGAAATTGGATTGATTTCAACATTTTAAAGCATCACAGCATTGAACAGATACTAATACTTTTTGACTGCCCTTTTGCAAGTTTGGAATTCAGTCTAACGGATTCATGTTTACGCATGCAAGCAGACTCTCATTTGGTGTGTCAGGTCATGTTTGCAAGATTAGAAGAAACAAACTTTGCTTCATGTATTTCAATATGATTTCTGGAGGAAATGCTAATTTTAATGTTTGCTGGGGTTTTGCTCTTCATCTATTACGGGAAAGCAGCCATACAAGTTGTAGTTTTCAACATCCAACTTTGTACATAAAATATATCTTTCCTTTTCCTCTGAGCTTTTCCACTTGTCTGCCATCACTGTGGTGTTCATTTTTCCATGCCACCCCTATTAGGTTCTAGTGAAATTCTGGAGTGTAGATTAGAGCTATACCTCAAACAAGAAGTCCTGCACTGGCCAGGGATTGTCACAATAAAGAGTTTGCCTTTGTACTGAGCTCTTCAGAGAGATCCACCAAGAAATAGCCACCCTCTTTTATGGTTTGCCATCCAGAGAGCAAGCAGCTCCATATGAAGACTGGCTAGCTGAAACAATCTGGTTTTAGAAGCCATGAAATGGCTATTAGTTTGGGAAAGTCCCTTTGGATGTTATCAAGGTGGCAAAATCCATGAATCCATGAAAAATCAATGAATCCATGAATACAAACAAAAAAAATGATTTTTTAAATATTACAGTAAAATCATGGTTATCTGGTGTGGATTATTGTGTCTGTTGAGAAGATACTTACTCACCAAGTCCTTTTGGACATTTTAATCTTGGTATATCTGAATTAATCCACCAACTAAATCCTTATCAGTTTCTGTGTTCACATAGGGGTGCTTTGCACCTGAAGGGAACTTGCACCACACAAAGCTTATTATTTTTTTTCCCTTGTCCACATTCTGCATTGAACGTCACAAGAACGTCAACGTGAATGGCAACACCTGAAACCACTGAATGGAGAAGCATTACTTTCAAGATGTATTTAATTCTGAGATTCATCTATACCAGCGGAGGACTAACAATACTTGCAACTATTCAACTTTTGTTAAAACTATACAGACAAATCCTTCCACAAACTTAAATGTATGCATCTACACCCTTCCATATGTATGGCTGAAAAGTTGCATGTTCTACATTCATCAGTGTACCATATATGAAAACTTTGATTTATCATTCTGTCGAAATATATATATTTTCAATAGAAAATGTTAGAAAAAAGTCACAATATAAACATTTATTAAATATATTTTTCTAATCATCTAAAGAAAGAGAAAAGGTATGAAATATTTAAGTAACATTACTTAAGTTTTTTAAATCTCCTGGTTTTTTCCCCTGTGTATGAATGATCTTGATTTGTTGTAACTACAAAAGAATGCTCTTAAAATACAATTTCCAATTTTTCAAGCTGCATATTAAGAGGGTGTTTCATATGTTTATGCTCCCAATAGGAAAATCCTTCTCTTTCTACATGGTATAAGTGCAAATTGCTATTTCTTCAAGTATATGAATATTTTAGCATAATAATATATGTAGACTTTATGTGTATCTACAAAAGTCTCCCTCTTCTATCCAAATGAGTTCACTATTCAGCAGAAAATATGTAAATTTGCATACACATAGAATTTAATTAAATAGATATGTCAGGTTTTTTCTGCAAAATATAGACTGGAAAGACAAGTCAATAACGCCTCTTAAAATATTTTAAGAATAGTATCATAGATGTCAGTTCAAAACATTAAAATAAAGGGTGACTAAATGAAACTACTTTATTCCTTGTGGTGGGTGGGATCATGATAACTTGTTGACATGATGATGTGTTTTAATATGTACATGGACCTCCTGTGCGAGGCAACTTTTAAATTAGATCCATATTTATTGATTTTGTATTAAAATTCTCTATCTTTGCCAAAAGCAAGTGAGAAACTTTTGAAGGAGTTCAGACTAGATATCTATGCCAATAGGAATATGCTGGGTTTGCAAGACAACTTGCAAAATTCAAGTGACACAGAAACACTCTTTCTCTCTTTCTCTTATTTCTTACTGTTGAAATCTTTGTTTCCTTTCAGCTGGAAAATGCAAAATAATTTTAAACCACTGAGTATTATTAAAGGGGACTTGGGCCAAGATCCCATGGAGTTGTCCTCAGATGGAGCTGCTTCTGTTAACAGTATCACAGAAAACACCATCCACTTCCCTCTGCAGATCCCAAGGGGAACTCTTCGAAGGTTTTTATGACTGCAGAAAAGAGGGGAACAAAATCCTATCTTACTTGTGGTTGGCCACTAATATAATGTTGGATTTAGTCCCTATTATGTTACCAAACCAATTGAAAACATGGGATAAAAATTATTTTTGAAGCTAGATCCACATTGCCATATAATCCAGTGCCTTGAACTGGATTATTTGAATCCACACTGCCATATAGTCCAGTTCAATGCAGTTAATTTGCATTCTGAAACTGGATTATATGGCAGTGTAAATTCAGCCTGAGAGGTGGACACTTTGTAGGGTTTATCACAGGTTGGGTTTGTTCCCCAGCATCCATGGAGGCTGCATGGCAGGCTTATAAGGAGCAGGAGGTATGTGGGGATCTTTCATGCTCTCCTTCACGTTGGTGAAGTATAAGTGACCTCATAGAACAATGTGTCTGGAGATAAGAAAGACATGGTCTGCTATCTTGAGATGAACCTGTGGTCATGGACAATAATCACAGAAGGGAATCAGGACTCTTTTCACCCTGTGGAAATACTACCATACATTCTTTTGGAGTGAGGGGGTAAGTCAAATGGCTGGGGAGGGGCTGCTTGAAGCCTAGGACTAATAATCCTAGCATTTGACCTAATATAAGACAGCATTACATGGACTTTTATTTTACTGAAACCAATCTGCACCTCACTTCTGCAATGTGTCAGCTCTGACGCCTGCTCTAAAAGTGCTGTACATCCACTCAACCTCAATCACAATAAAACTTTGGTTCAAAAGGAATGGAAAATAGTTTATTTCCTTCATTGGGGTATATTTTGCTTCTACACCCATGCTCTACCATCTGTTGTGGTATCTTTTTGTACACACAAAAAGATACCACAACACCGTGCCATCATAGCAGTTTAGTCTCACTTAGCTTTATCACATGGTGTCAGTGTTCCCCTAATGTTATTGTGCTACACAATTGGTGGGAATGTAACTTTTTCATGTTGAAATAATCTATTACTGACCCCTTCTCACTAATTCAGTAACTAATTTGAATATCACTATTTCATTCCACTTCATTGTGATAATGATCAACCGGTGAGAACAGTATGGGCATGGTCTGGTTATTGGTAGGGAAGCTTCACACTACTGTACTTCTGGTCCTCAGGTGCAGAATCTATCTATTTTGTTGGTTGTAGTGCAAAAACAGACTGGAGGAAGTTGACCATAAGGTTACTGGAGGATCTTGAGGTTCCTAGATAGAATATTTTAATCAAATTCATGTATAATCAAATACACAAAAGTCAAAATCACAAATGTGGAGAGACAACTGTACAAAATAATGCACAACTATTTGAAAGGACCTGAAGCAGAAGCAAATCCATGACAGCTCTCAAGATCTGTCCTATAAACACAATATTTCACTAAATGACTACAGTTTCTGTTAAAAGCTTAGAATTTACTTTAGAGTAAATACTCTATAGCAGTTCACAACTAAAAGTTTTGCCCACATCAAACAGTTTGCCCTGAATTCAGGGTCTCCTGTGGAAGATTCTCCCCATCTGAAAATCTTCACAATGAGTCTAACAATGAGGCGAATTAAGCGGTCGCTTGGGGCGCAAAATATACGGGGCCACAGTCGAGACTGCATTTTCTGTTGATTTCTTGTAAAACATGATGTTTTGGTGCTTAATTTGTAAAATCTTAATGTAATTTGATGTTTAATAGGCTTTTCCTTAATCCCTCATTATCCAACATTTTCGCTTATCCAACGCTTTTATTTTTCAGTGATTGGTTTGGGGGGGGGGGGGGGCAAAATGCTGTTCGCCTACACTTGAAAAATACCTAGGGCCGGCTCTGCACATATTTCAAGGGAGGAAGCCAGTTTTTGCACAGGTTCCCATGTCTTCTGATTGGAAAATGAACATCTCTTCCTCCCTGGTCCTTGGTGCATGTGAATATTAGGAGCACATATCATTCTTTGAACTGGGATGTTTCTATTTCTTTGACTTAAAGTTATGTCCATTGCTGGTTATGAATATTTATTTGTCTCTGCTTTATTGCCAACTGCAACTTAAAGCCATTATGTTTGAAGAGAAGAGCTTGGTGTCCATTTTTTAAATCTGACATTTTCCTCTTATGCCCTAATGTTCACCATTATTCTAGTTTAAGAGATTTCAGTCACTCATATTTCACTTCTCTTTCTTTCATAAATTTATAGTAATAAGACAGGAATATTGCTCTGATGAAAGTTTAACATACTGAGCTGTGATCCCAAGAGGAAATATAGATATTTTCATTTGCTAGAAAGTAGACATGAAGTAATCCTCATTTACTTGAGAGGTGTTAATATTTTCCTCATTTGAAATCTACTACTATAATAATAATATGATGTTCCATGTAAATTTTCATGTGCTGGCATGCCTATAAGTTAGTAGTGTAATAAAATGCTCAGTTCTCACAACTAGGGCGTTTTAAGGTGAATTACATTCATATGCCATCTATTTGCAGAAAGAATATGGGGTTTGGCAAAGCTACATGCTGAGCAACATAATAAGATATTTGTACAACGTACAAGTTACCGATGATTATTGTATTTTATTTTTCTATTATTTCCTAAAAGGCATTATCAGGTCTTACAGATGGAGTAAGCCTGTTTATTAAGATATTTATTAACAAATAAAAGTACAGTACTCGTGGTCATTTCTGAGTTGAAGTTTTGTTTTCCTTACTAGACCATGATATAAATATGATGAAAATACCACTTTTGTTTTTTATAAGACAAGTGAGCATTAAAGCCAGTGGAAATGGAAATAACCCAAAGAACTCATAGCTCCAGAGACCTAAGCAAGTCTCCAGGTAACAAGTCATTTTTTTTCCTTTTTTTAAAAAAAAATGCAATACAAGTTGAGCATCTGTTATCCAGAATTCTGAAATCTACAATATTTCAAAATCATTCATATCAGTAGTTGAGATAATGACACCCTTGCTTCTGATGCTCAATGTATACAAATTGTTCCATGCACACAGTTATTAAAATATTGTATACCTATGAGTATAAGGTATATGAGGCCGCAGTGGTGCAGCAGGTTAAACTGCTAAGCTGCAAAATTGCTGACCAGAAGGTTGGCGGTTTGAATCTGTGGGACGGGGTGAGCTCTCGTTGCTGGCCCCAGCTTCTGCCAACCTAGCAGTTCGAAAACATGCAAATGTGAGTAGATCAATAGGTACTGCTTCGACGGGAATGTAACAGCACTCCATGCAGTCATGCTGGCCACATGACCTTGGAGGCATCTACAGACAACGCTGGCTCTTTGGCTTAGAAATGGAGATGAGCACCACCCCCAGAGTGGGACTCGACTTAGTGTCAAGGGGAAACCTTTACCTTTACTATAAGGTATATATGAAATATCAATGAATGTTACGTTAAGACCATCTCCGAGATATCACATTACCTATATATGCAAGTGTGCCAAAATCCAAAACACTGAACACTTCTGGATAAGGGACACCCAACATGGCCCCTTCAACATTGCCATATAAAATCCAGAATATCTGTTTTGACCTGGATTATATGGCAGTGTAGACTCAAATAATCCAGTTCAAGGCAGATAATATAAATTATCTGCTTTGATAACCTGGAGTATATGACAGTGTAGAAGGAGCCTCTGGGCATGCATATTCGCTAGGAAATGCATTACAGAGAAACTTTGTGGGATTTCCTTCCATGCAGCTCTGTTCTCAATACAGCTCTATAGTATATAGGTTGTCAAGGCACGTATTTTGCAGGGTATAATTGACCCACTGATCCCAAAAATGGCCCCAGTTTCCCCCTATCCGCTCTAGTTTTTGAGATACAGAACATATCTCATCTACGAGTCACCATCTGCTCACCCACAGAAAATAATGCTAAGCACATCTGATAAGGATAAACATACTGATAGGGGAAAGATGAGAAAGTCATATAGAAATCTATATATATAAAAGAGTGATGGCATCACAGCAATTCACAAAACAACAAAAGTACAGGCCCCCCAACCTCAAAATTTGACAACACAACCCATCATCCACGCCTCAAGGTTGATACAACAAAAAGAAAAGAAAAATAAAGTCCTAATTAGAGGGAGAGCAATAATTTTTTTTATCCAATTGCTGCCAGTTTAGAGGGCTAATCTCTGCCCACTTGGTTGCCTAGCAACCAAGGGACAGCCAGGTTTCAGTTAGGGGACAGGCAGATTTAGGCCTCACTTAGACTTCTTCCACAGATTATCAGATTTGCACTGGATTATATGGCAGTGTAGACTCAAGGCCCTTCCACCCAGCTATATAACCCATTTATAATCTTATATTATCTGCTTTGCACTGGATTATCTTGACTCCACACGGCCATATAATCCACTTCAGTGTGCATTTTATACAGCTGTGAAGAAGGGGCCTCAGATAATCCAGTTCTGAGCAGATAATATAAGATTAGAAATATACAGTAGAGTCTCACTTATCCAACGTAAACAGGCCGGCAGGATAAGTGAATATGTTGGATAATAAGAAGGGATTCAGGAAAAGCCAATTAAACATCAAATTAGGTAATCGTTATACAAATTAAGTACCAAAACATCATATTATACAACAAATTTGACAGAAAAAGTTCCATGAGCAGTAATGCTATGTAGTATTTACAGTAGAGTCTCACTTATCCAACACTCGCTTATCCAACGTTCTGGATTATCCAACGCATTTTTGTAGTCAATGCTTTCAATATATCGTGATATTTTGGTGCTAAATTCATAAATACAGTAATTACTATATAGCATTACTGTGTACTGAACTACTTTTTCTGACAAATTTGTTGTCTAACATGATGTTTTGGTGCTTAATTTGTAAAATCATAACTTAATTTGATGTTTAATAGGGTTATCCTTAATTCCTCATTATCCAACATATTCGCTTATGCAACGTTCTGCCGGCCCGTTTATGTTGGATAAGTGAGACTCTGCTGTACTGTATTTACAAATTTACCACTAAAATATCACAATGAATTTAAAACACTGACTACAAAAACATTGATTATGAAAAGGCAGACTGCGTTGGATAATCCAGAACATTGTATAAGCGAATGTTGGATAAGTGAGATTCTTCTTTAATATGAAATAATTACTGGGATAGAATAACGCAGAATATAATCTCTAAAACCAGGACAGTAAATAAACAGGGGAATTCCACACAGGAAACAATCAGGGCCAGCTAACACCTCCCAACAAAGTATTCCCATCATCAAAGTCTGGCAAATCCTGTTTTCTCAGGGCCACAGACAGTAGAAGCACATAAAATATCGCAAACAACATCACTCTGAAAACAAGGGTATTCCAGACAGGAAACAATCAGGGCCAGCTAACACCTCCCAACAAAGTATTCCCATCATCAAAGTCTGGAAAATCCTCTGTTTTCTCAGGGCCACAGACAGTAGAAGCACATAAAATATCGCAAACAACACCACTCTGAAAACAAGGGAATTCCAGACAGGAAACAATCAGGGCCAGCTAACACCTCCCAACAAAAAATTCACTCAGGGAGGAAACAGCCAGGCTTTAAAGCTGCAAGGCCATTACATCCTAATCATTTTTCCTAATTGCAGCATTCATACTTGCCTCCAACAAACAAAAAAAACCAATCAGAAATATTGTATATTCACAACCTTTAGGAAATAATATCCCCTGATGGCGCAGCGTGTTAAAGCGCTCAGCTGCTGAACTTCTGGACTGAAAGGCCACAGGTTTGAATTGGGGGAGCGGAGAGAGCCCCCACTGTTAGCTCCAGCTTCTGCCAACCCAGAAGTTCGAAAACATGCAAATGTGAGTGCATCAATAGGTACTGCTCCGGCGGGAAGGTAACGCCGCTCCATGTAGTCATCCCACATGACCTTGGAGGAGTCTACGGACAACGCCGGCTCTTCGGCTTAGAAATGGAGATGAGCACCAACCTACAGAGTAAGACACTACTGGACTTAATGTCTGGGGAAAACCTTTACCCTTGACCTTAACTACCACCAATACCTCAATACTTTATTTCCCATACCACCATACTTCGCCACAGCAACGCGTGGCCGGGCACAGCTAGTGTACATATAAATTATCAAGAGAGCCAGTGTGGTCTCGTGGTTTGGTGGTTGGGCTATGGGAGCATCTTCACCAGTAGTTCTCAACCTGTGGGTCCCCAGATGTTTTCGTCTTCAACTCCCAGAAATCCTAACAGCTGGTAAACTGGCTGGGATTTCTGGGAGTTGTAGGCAAAACACCTGGGGACCCACAGGTTGAGAACCACTGATCTACACTGCAAAATTAATGTGGTTTAGCACCACTTTAACTGCTACGGCTCAATGGTCTGGAATCATGGGAGTTACAGCTTGGGGAAGCACCTGCACTCTTTAGCAAAGATAAGTAAAAGTTGTTTAAAACTACAACTCCCACGGCTCTATAGCATTGAGCCATAGCAGCAAACTGAATTAATTCTACAGTGTAGATGCAATATTTGTACATTTCTTATTTCCTCCTTGGCACAGAAAAACATTATTTCCTTTCTTCACTGCCGCCTTTCAGAGGCCCCTTCCACACAGCTGAATACAATTGAACTGGATTATATGGCTGTTTGGACTCAGATAACTCAGGTCAAACCAGATATTGTGGGTTATCTGCCTTGCTATTCGGGGTTATATGGCTTTTGAGAGATTTCCCATGCTTCCCAGCTGAAAACATATTCCATGCCTCACAGCCTCTGAGGATGCCTGCCATAGATGTGGGCGAAACGTCAGGAGAGAATACTTCTGGAACATGGCCACACAGCCCGAAAGACATACAACAACCCTGTGATCCCGGCCATGAAAGCCTTCGACAACACATATTCAAAGTCATCCTTTATCAGGCGCCTCTTGAGGTTCGAAGTAGTCCTTCCCCAATTTTGCCTTCCAGGACTTCAGCTCCCAGAGTCCCTTGCCATGGGCCAAAGCAGCCGAGGCTTCTGGGAGTTGAAGTCCAAAGCGTGGCTGGATAGTTTCTGTGGGGCTGTAGCGGCCCCTTCCGGCGTGGAGGACCACCGAATGCACACGGAAGGGAAGAGGGAGGAGTGGAAAGTGGGCTGCCTTGCGGGGGGCGTGGCTTCCATGAGGCGGTGCTGTTTCCTAGGTAACGACGCAGGCGTCAGGCGAGCGGAGCGCTTTGAAGGCCCGACGGAGGACGCTGCCCGTGTTTTGTTGGGTGAGTATTATGTGAGAAGGCGTGCGCGGTGAGGGCGGAGGGTGGCCTTCGTGAAGGGAGCCCCGGGTCTCTTTATTGTAACGTTTTTCATATATTTGTCTCTCGCTTTGCCTCTGGGCCCTACCATGTTCCTCGCCCACACAACAGCCCTGCCCATGAAGAAGGCAAGCAACCAGTTTTCAAGGCAGGCAGGTGAGACAATACAGCAAAATAGGCCCACTTCAGAAAGAAATAATGCTGGGTAAGGTCTGAGATCATGTGTCATTTGAATACACATTTTTTGGGGGAAGGCTGCATCATGAAATACTGCTATCTTGCAGTCTTTGTGATGTGAAAATGTACAGCCGAAACTCTCTCATAGTGCATAAAACTCACTTTTTATAATTATGTTTCAAATGCTTTATAACTTGGATCACTTGACTATATTTTAAAATATGCCAGCATTTCTAGTTCAAGTATATATATATATTGTGTGAATTAAATTGTAGTGTAGTAAATATCAGATGATCTACAGAAAATTCTGCCCTATGGGTTGACCAGATGCGGTCTTACCTATGTTTGTTTTTAGGATCCTTGTTTTACTTTGATTATATAATTACAACACCTTACTAAATAATTATTACCATGTTTATTATTGAGAGTGATTTAATATATTAGGAGCAATTTATTTACTATATTAGGAGTAATTTGTTGATACATTCAGTAGTCTGGTTCCACCTCAGACTATAAATTATGGTACATAGCTGTCTGTCCACACACCAAAGGAAAAGTGCTTCAGATGGACAGGTCATAAGTAGCCCAACTGCTTTGACAAGGAGACTCTTCCAAAATAATCAGCTTATCTTCTAGTTGCTTGCATTAACCAACTTGCTGTGACACCATTTGAAATCATTTTCTCTCATGGCGTTGTTGCCTTAAATATCAAAGGATCTTTGCCCTCATGTGGAAAAACTCAGGGCTATGTCTGTTTTTACTGTTGTTTTTATTGTTGTTTTTATTGTTTTTATTGTTATTTTAAAGCTAAGTGTATTGTTTTAATCTATTTCTGTAAACCGCTCCGAGCCAAACTGGGAGTAGCGGTATACAAGCCTAATAAATAAATGTGTAATTTCAGTAGGCATATTCTTCACAAAAGCAGGTTTTGATTGTGCCATTCAGTCGAAATTATGGGATTATTTGACAAGCTGGCAGGCTGGCTTGGCCTGAAGAAGAAGGAGGTTCATGTTTTGTGCCTTGGACTGGATAATAGTGGCAAAACAACAATTATCAACAAACTGAAACCATCTAATGTAAGTTGTCATTTGATCCTTGCCTGGAGGAAATGTAAATGAATGCAATTTACATTACGCACAAGATTACTTATATATAGGATTATATTATTGTACATTCTCTGGAATGATTTGATTGCTTTATTATTTTGCATCTGGATAAGCTTTATAATTAGAAAGATGCTAATGGAAATTGTATTCAGATATTCATGTGTTTCATGAAGTGGCTGTTACAGCAATAATTACATCAGTTGTTTTTTGTAAAATATATATGTATTGTTCATAATCAGTACTAAATATACAGTATTTTAAGAGTCACACACTATACTTTTCATGGCCTATATGATTTGTGAACTCCCACTGCAGTTGCCATATTATGAGCCATTGAATAAACTACTTGTGAAATTGGAGAGAAATCTTAGGAGCATCATTCAGAACTGTGTTAGAGGGGGAAGAAAATGAATCAAGGAAACACTTGATTCATGTAAATATTCTTGCTTGTTTAAAAAACTGTTTGACCCAACCATGTTAAAGGACTTTAGGGCTATCAAATATGTTCCCAGCCCCAACACATGATGCATCAACTCTGCCTATTTACCAGTAGGAGATCGGGATAATCTCCATTTCTAAATATAGGTTGACTAGTTAAAGGAGATGCACCTTAGTGACATGAAAATGTGTGTGCATGTGTGCGCATGCACACGCACACATATTTTAATTGCAAAAATTTAGAATACAAAAATCACACGCCAACACATATAGTAGATTGTATCCTAAAGCTGCTTTGAGTCTCCTTGTGGAGAGAAAAAGGGGTATAAATAAACATAGGAAGTAGTAATATTCAGAGTTTCTTGTTGTAGTAAGTCAGCTTTCAGGTAGTAAAATATAAAAATTAATTGATTCTGTAACCTGGTGTAGTTTGTTACTTTTCCTTCCATTCTATAAATTCTTCCAAAATTGGAAATTCTGAAATTTTCCTGAAACTGCTTGAATAGGCACTAATCCTACATCTTTATTCTCTGCTACCAACACAGAAACAGTTCACTGAACTAATTTATTAACATATATTTTGGGACACTGAGTGTTTTTCATGTATTTTATGCCTGTACTTTATTTACTCTTTAATAAGCAGTGTCACTGGTGCTGTCCAGACATATGCATTGTCATATGACCTACTACAATGACATTGGCATGGAATGTGCTTGCTGGAGAATGAATATAGTTTCACAGCAATTATGTCACAATTTGGATGCTATAGAACTACAGAATAAAGGGAGGAATTATGTAATTTGGACACCATGACCTTAACAAAATAGTAATAACATGTAATCATTCCTCAGAAAGTTGATCACCTGTGCTATCCTTAAAATGAATGAGTTAAAACTATCATTTAAGAGAGACTAGCAATAAGAATCTGAAAGGTCTTTTGTTTCCTTTTCTGTCTCTTGCTATTGCCAGCTTTATTATTGGTCATAGTTTTGAAGTATTCTTATGTGTTATCTAAAGCTTGCAGTTTTACTTTGATCAATAGAAAAAGCAGGTTTACTTATTTTTATTTTATGTGAGAAAGGTATGTTTAGCTTTGAGAAGAAATAGCTACCTTTAAATATCTGATATCATGTGGAGCATGCTTGTTCTCTAGTGATGCAAAAACCTGAACTTGAATCAGTGGACTCAGATTACAAGAAAAGAGATTCTACTTATACATCCGGGAACAATTTTTTTAGTGTAAGACGTTGAGCAGTTCAATGCACTGTCTCAAAAGGAAGAAAACTCTCATTTCTTGGAGTTCTTCAGAGAGGTTGGATGATCATCTGTCAGGAATGCTTGAGATATATTTCCTGCATTTTGAACTGTTGAAGTTAAAGCAATAAAACACCAAATTACTGAAAATTGAATTACTAGAGCAGGAAACTCTGAACAGGGTATTGAACTGAATGGTCCTTGTAGTCTGAGTTTCTGAGTTTTTGTGATAAACTGAACATAAATTACTTTTAAAGACAAAGGTTGTGTTTTATAGGCTCAAGCTCAAGATATTGTTCCCACAATAGGATTTAGTATAGAAAAATTCAAGACCTCAAGGTAAGACTGATTTAGATTTTTTTCTCATCTGTATTTTCTAATCTAAATCCAGTTGCTAGTCTTAACTAGAGAAGACCTACTGAGCTATGCCTCTTTACTCAAAGCAATTCCCTTCTGTTCAGTGGGACTTAATATTATATGTGTCAGATTGCACCTTAGGTATTTGCATGAACTAGTAGCATAGTACTCAGAAATAAATGCCAGTTTATTTTGTGGGGGGAAGTAATTATATATTTCAGCAGTTCTCAAAGCATACTGAGGGGCTCAGTACTTCCTTCTTCCCCCTCCCCCTCCAAGGTTTCCTTCCTTTTTCCTGCTACCCGCCTCCCTCACCCCCAAAAGTGTGCCCTCCCCAACCAAAAGCCTTTTTTCCTTGCCTCTCTTACTGCCTAGATCTTTTCCACTCGTCTTCTTTGCTTCCAAAATCCTATTTCCCTCCCACTGCTCAGGGGATGCTTTGATTGTGCTTTTCCTGCATGGCAGAAGGAGGTTAGACCGGATGGCCCCTGGGGTCTTCCACTGAAATACTGTTAAGTTTATATTGGTCAAAACGTTTCCCCATTCCTGATATGTATACATTATATATAATATAATATATAAACATTTCTTGGGGCTCCACAAGAAACTTTTGCTTCAAAAAGGGTTCAGCAACTGAAAAAGTTTGAGAACCCCTGATACATACAATTCCAAAATTAAATGTTTTTCCATTCTAATTTTATCTTTTATTTTCCTTTATAGTTTGTCATTCACTGTGTTTGATATGTCGGGTCAAGGTAGATACAGAAATCTTTGGGAGCACTACTACAAGTAAGTATTTTGATTATAAAGCTTGCATTTGCACTATGTAAACACATAATAGGGCAGCCATACCAGCAGGACTAGAACCCCCCAGTTTTACTTAAGCACATCTAACAAAATATGTCATCTCTAGATTTTTCTTAGACCTCCCAGACAATTATGTGTTATAATCAGCCAGAAATTACCATAGAGTTGCCCTGGTGGTTTTTGAGAATTCCTAGAGAAGATTCCTTTAGGATTTTTTTCAGTCCTTCAGGGCAACCTGTGGTAATTTTCAAACAGAAGTAATTCATTTCAGTTTCCACAGTAAGTTCAGGAATGTATCCCTTGTAGATGATAAAAAGGTGAAGGTTTTCCCCTGTCATTGTCCAGTCCTGTCTGACTCTGGGGGATGGTGCTCCTCTCAATTTCTAAGCCGAAGAGCCGGCATTGTCCGTAGATGCCTCCAAGGTCATGTGGCCAGCATGACTGCATGGAGCACCATTACCTTCCCCCAAAGCGGTACCTATTGATCTACTCGCATTTACATTTTTTCAAACTGCTAAGTTGACAGAAGCTGGGGCTAACAGCGGGAGCTCACCCCACTCCCCAGATTCGAACCGCCGATCTTTCGGTCAGCAAGTTCAGCAGCACTGCGGTTTAATTTGCTGCGCCACCAGGGGCTCCCTGTAGATATGAGGGGCATATTGTATTCAGAAATTAAAATTATATAATAGTTTCTTTATGAAATTTATGAAAAATATTTGGTTAAAACCGTTGTTGTGCAATATGATAAATATGCAATTACAGTAGTCTCACTTATCCAACGTTCTGGATTATCCAACGCATTTTGGTAGTCAATGTTTTCAAAACATCATGATATTTTGGTGCTAAATTCGTAAATACAGTATTGAACTACTTTTTCTGTCAAATTTGTTGTATAACATGATGTTTTGGTGCTTAATTTGTAAAATCATAACCTAATTTGATGTTTAATAGGCTTTTCCTTAATCTCTCCTTATTATCCAATATATTCACTTATCCAACATTCTGCCGGCCCATTTATGTTGGATAAGTGAGACTCTACTGTACTTGATTACAACATTTTTTAAGACTAGGCCAAAGGGGAAAGAATACAGAATACTTTGGAGTTCCAATTTCCAACATGAAAATAAGTATTCTTGAAAATAGCCTATGTTTAGAAAAACTGTATATGGCTCCAGAAAAAATTGATAATATGAATATTGCAAACCAACAAAATGATAATTTTTTAGAATATATAAGACAAGGTCAATTGCCCATTCTATATGCCTGTAGAATGCATCATTTTATGCAGTTATGGCTTTGGCATAATAGAAAAAGATAGAGAAAAAAATTGCATTTATAATTGGTCAATAATTTTATATATATTATGTAATATATAATATATACTATATGAAACTCTCTTAAGGGGTTGGTTTAACCTCCAGTTTGCTAGTAAAACTGAATTACCATGTCACAAAAGGATGCATGTCGGAAAAGTATGTCACCAACAAGAAAAGTTTAGAAAGCTCTGTTTAGAGACTTCTGTCGGATTGGTGATAAAGCTGACATCAGAATTCTGTACATACTGTAGTTTTCTAATGAATTCCTATTAAAGTACAGTACTTCATGAAGACTCAGACACATAATGAATAATCCACAGATATATAATTCAATACAGGGATTTCTGTGCAAATTGGAAGACATGTACAGAATAACCAATGGAATCAAAACACTAAGGATTATTTTTAGTTTGAATGCACATTTTCATTATTTTATTCACCCTGAAAAACTATTAACTTGAACATACACTTTAATCTTTTCGCCCTAAATTATACAAAAGGTTAATTTTTAAAGTGAATTCCCTTTGTTGTGATAGATTTATTTTTACCTCCTTGAAGCAAATTGATTAACACATTAATCAAATTAACATATGAAATAGTCATCCACATTGGGACTATTACATTGGCCTAGAGCTTCCATGTTCTTCTTTAATGCATTACAATTCCATTTTACAGTCATCTTTCAGTATATGTGGAACCCTTGCTTCTCTCCTGGTCAAGTAAGTTTGTATGTGTGTGTGTACAAACATATACACATACTTCTTTCAGCCTCATCCACACATTTTCCATTAATCAGATATGGTGCATAGTGATTTTTTTAAAAAAAATAAACTTTTTAATATCCTGCTGAGAAATTCAACAGTTATACCCAAGGATTAATTGGTTGATTGTGTAAAGGAAACCTAGTGGCTCTGTTCCAATAGCTATTACAATATGTTTGAAGAGGATCTATGCCTAAAGATGTACGTATGTGGTTATCTGGTTTGTGATATGCATTCACTTAAGTGTTACTTAAGTGTAAATACAGCAGTACTATATTCTATCGTTAGGTGGCAGATTGCTTTAAGCATTATACCATTTTCCAGGTGATAATAGTTTTAATAGTCTTGGGAGGAGAGCAATGACAAATCTCGATAAAATAGTTAAGAGTAGAGACATCACACTGGCAACGAAGGTCTGCATAGTTAAAGCAGTGGTATTCCCCGTAGTAACCTATGGATGTGAGAGCTGGACCATATGGAAGGCTGAGCAAAGGGAGATAGACACTTTTTAACTCTGGTGTTGGAGGAAAATTCTGAGAATGCCTTGGACTGCAAGAAGATCAAATGAGTCCATACTCCAGGAAATAAAAGCATGACCGTTCACTGGAGGGAAGGATATTAAAGGCAAAGATGAAGTACTTTGACCACATAATGACAGGATGCCTTGGAGAAGATAATGATGCTGGGGGAAATTGAAAGAAAAAGGAAGAGGTGGCTTCCAAGAGCAAGATGGATGGATGTTATCCTTGAAGTGACTGACTTGACTTTGAAGGAGCTGGGGATGGGGACTGCCTACAGGAAGCTCTGGTGTGGGCTGGTCCATGAGGTCACAAAGAGTTGGAAGCGACTGAATGAATAAACAACAAAAATAGTTTGTATGTACTCAAGGGGATGTGGTCCTAGGAGAAGAACTATAGTGCTGTTCCTCCTTCTTGCTGAGAAGAACCTGCCCTCCTGCCCCCCATAATGGACCTGGAATGAACCATAGATGTCTACGTCAGTATAGGGGCACACCGTGACAGTGGGCATGACTTAGGGTCTCAGTTGCCCTAACTACACTCAAACAATTCAGACACAATGCATCCAGTTCTGATGGCTACAAAAGGTTCAATGCATCAAAGTCAGAACTACCGCAACCTAGACATAGTAAAATAACACACAGTGAACTAATATTTTGACTACATGCTTTGTTATCAAATCCTAGAAAGCCTGTAATTTGTTTCTTTGCTTTCTATATTGTGCAGGGATTGCCAAGCTATTATTTTTGTTATTGATAGCAGTGACAAACTAAGAATGGTTGTGGCCAAAGAAGAACTTGACACACTCATGAATCATCCAGGTGAGGAGACCTTGTATCTTTTAACTCAGTCCTATTCCTACTACCTATTTTTAGTTTAAAACACCTCTTTTGGTGTAAAGTCTGTATTTGTATATACAGTTCATGTGCCTTTCCTTCAGTAAGTATAAACTAAGGCCCCTTCTACACTGTCATATAATCCAGATTATCAAAGCAGATAATTCACATTATCTGCTTTGAACTGGATTATCTGTCACTGCAGTATAATCCAGTTCAAAGCCAATAATCTGGATTTTATATGGCAGTGTAGAAGAGGCCTAAAATAAAGGATTTGCCAATTAGTTTCAGGGAAAATTACAAAGTGTTGGTTTTTACCTTTAAAGTCCTATTATTATTATTATTATTATTATTATTATTATTATTATTACCCCTCTTTATCCCCCCAAAGTGGCTTGACATAAAAGCATTAGTATACAATTTAAAATATATAATTATGCAAAAATTAAAATATAATTAAACACAAACCGCACTAAAAAATTCACAGTTAAAATCCATCAAAACAGTTAAAGACCACAGCACCCCCAATTAGATCTTAAACACCTTAATCTTTAAAAACCTGTCTGAATAAAAAGGTTTTAGCCTGCTGCCGGAAGGACAGCAGGGAGAGGGCCATTCTGGCTTCCCTGGGCCCAGGTTATCCACATGGTTTGGGTCCAGGTTACCCCTAGATCACCTTCTCCCATACAATCTGCCCCATACACTTAGGACCTCTGGGGGACAGCTGCTCCAGCCTGCTAAAACCCGAGTGGTGGCCGTCACCCAGAGGAGCTTTTCATCAGTTGCCCCAAGACTGAAATGATCTTCTGGAAAAGGTGTGACAGATAGATCAGCTGTCAGAATTTAAGACACAATTGAAGACCATCTCTTTTGGAAAGTCTGTCTGGTCAATTTTAAGTTGTGAATTTTAATCTGCATTTCATTAGTGGATTTTAACTATATGTATCTTGTTGTATGTCTTTTCTCTCATGCTTTAATTATGTTGTATCCCGCCTCGAGTTGCAGGGAGAGGCGGGTAATTTATTATTATTATTATTATTATTATTATTATTATTATTATTATTATTATTATTATTATTAAATTGTACAAATATGTTTGCATGGGCAATTCATGATTCTCTAAGGCCCATGGGCAGGATGTGGCTCTACGAAGTCATTTTCCCGGCCCCCACCCTAAACTTTAGAATTAAAGTCACCCTAAGTCAGAAGCGACTTGAAGACACACAATAGCAGTAATCCTAATTTACTTGACTATCTCATCAGCCAAATGCAGGCCCACACTTCTCATTGAAATACTGGTAAGTTTATGTTGGCTAAAATTGTTGTTTCGTGGATTTTTTGCACTGCCAATAAGATATGTGCAGTGTGTATAGGAATTCATTCATGTTTTTTTCAAACTGTAGTCCGGCCCCCTAACAGTCAGAGGGACCATGAACCAGGCCTCGGCTTCAAAAGTTTGAGGACCCTACTCTAGGTGTTAGTGAACTACAACTCCCATTGTTTCTCACCATTGGCTACACTGTCTAAGATTTATGAGTTGCATTCTAGACACATCTGGAGGCCACATGTTGTCCACTTCTGCAATATTTATCTATTAATTGGAGTACCATTATTATGCAACTGAATTCAAAATTAAAACAATTTAATCAGATCATTTAAGAAATAAGGTATTCAGTGAACCTGCACTGAATCACACAGACCTCTCTCCGTTTAAGGTTAATCACATTACATCAGCCATGTTCAAGTTAAATGGAGGAATGTACCCTTAGATATGTTGAAAATTTTTAAAACAGGACTCGGTTCTCAAGGTCTTTCCTAAATTTTGTTTTCTGATACCAGATTATGGGACATCATTCCAAGAGTAATAATAGTCTGTGTGATAATTCCCCATCACTGAGCAAAAGCAGCTATGCAAACTCTCAATCTTTTTTTTTTAAAAAAATTAGAAGCTACTTTTAGCAATTGCACCATGACCTCCATAATTAGTTTGGCTAGTTCATTCATATTATTATCCTCTCACTGTGTATACATCCTGTTGCGGGCCTTTAATTCCTACATAATTTTCTGCAGCTAACAATAGTACCCTTTTTGAATAGAAAAGTTATGATGCAAATAACATTTGAACATACATCCTTAAAACTCTATTTTGGGTTTGAGAATGCTTACTCTACTGAAACAAGCAATTACTGTTGAGACTTCTTTTCTCTCTTTCAGCTTTGTATGAGTTTTTGGCAGTATTAACAAAATATTGCATCATTCCTAGATCTTAAACATAGACGAATACCAATTTTGTTCTTTGCAAACAAGATGGACCTTAGAGACGCTGTGTCATCTGTAAAAGTCTCCCACTTACTGTCCTTGGAGGACATCAAAGACAAGCCATGGCATATCTGGTAATGTTGTCTTTTATTTTCTTCTTGCTTTTATTTGGAATGTTTAAATGGTTGAATAACTAATTTTGCTGCCATTTACTTTTCTGTTTTTCAAATGACACATATAACTATTAATCCATCAAGCAACCCCAAGTAATAAAGGACAATGTTACAAGTCCTTGATACACATGAACAGATAGTTGCATCTATGAGGCAAATGTTGAGTTCATGGGTAAGATTATATTCTTATTTATGTTTTTTAAATGTTTATGTGAAGGAATAAAAGGCCCGGGTCCCATGACTCCTCAGCTCCATGGTGTACAAAAGCCTGAAGGTCCTGCTCTATCAAATCATTGCACCAAAAACATCCTAAAGGAGAATGATGCTAGTTTATAAACAGATCTTCTCAGAAAGATAGGAATCTTTCTGAGAATCCCTTGTGTGGAACAAATTCACTCTGGGAGTGGCCAGGTTTCTAGAATTTACAGCTTGTGTTGGGGAGAATAAATAAAATAAATAACTTTATTTATATTCCACCCTATCTCCCTGAGGGAGCTCAGAGCGGATTCCAGCAACAGAAGGCAAACATTCAATGCCTATGCAATAAAAACTAATACATTGACAGACCACCCAGAACCCAAAATAAACTGACGTATACCACTTTAGACTCACATAAGATTATCTTATCAGTATGGAGAAGGGTATAATAAATCCAGATTCCCAGTAGGAACTACTGAGAAGATAATCATAAGAAGTTGGAATTGATAATGAATGTTTAGTGCACTTTGTAGATGAGACATGCATTTCATCTCACAGTGATATGAAGAGTTGGACTTAATTATTCAGTAAGATTTCTCAATTATAATGTTGTGCTAATTGACATTCACTAGTGTGAAAGAATGTCATCTTGCATCTCCCAGCACCCTTCCATGCTACCTGGAGACTTGCTTGTATATTTGGAGGAAGGGGACTGCATTTGGTCAGGCAGGGAGTTAAGCCATTCAGACAGGGAAGTTACTTGGCAAATATTTTGAATTAGAGAGGGAAATGTGGGGCAAATAAGACCTAAGGGACAACAATTTGAGTTAACTGAAGGCCTGGAACAAAAGCAAGGGAGAAATGGCAAAGACCTTTAGGGATTTTTTTTCCTCTGTATGATTTCAGTTTGATTATCTAAAGAAAATATGATCACCTTATTGTATTTATGCACCATTAAATATATTCCTTTCATTTTAGTGCTAGTGATGCTATTAAGGGAGAAGGATTGCAAGAAGGTGTAGACTGGCTTCAAGGTATCTTTCATCATCTTTTATCTTTCTTATGCTTTCCATGAAACATTCTGTTTTTAATTTTTCCACCATTTCATATAGCTTTTTTCCTACCTATTTTTGCTATCAGATCAAATTACACAGTAAGTATCCTTGCCAATCCCTGTTACTTAGATCAATGTTTTTTTGGCTTCATTCTAGCAAATACTTCTCTAAAATTCCTATGCAAAGTAAGCAAATATACAGCAGTGCCTCCTATCATAAAATATGTAAAGTAATTAAACCCACATTAATTCTCAGAAAAAGTGCTGTGCTCTGAATACAATTTACTTACTTACATTTACCATAATGAGTAACTAGTATACCAAATAGAGTTGTTGTCTTCGATATGTATTTTCTCATATTCAATATGTTTGTGTGCGTGTGTCTGCCATATTTTTGAAAAAAGAAGGGGTCAGACTATAGGGAATCGGAACATGTATAATAAATTGGAAGCTTCAATTCAGCATACACACACACACACACACACACACACACACAGTATATACAGTATATACAGTATATACTATATATAGTAATGATTGAGCGGTTTCTAGTTCTTTTGTTCAATTACTGGAAATAACACTTCTTAAAGTTCTATTTCTGTGGAGTTTATTTAGGGATAATATACAATTATCCCTAAATAATACCACATGCTTATTCCCTTTGACCTTTGTTTTAGGATGTACTGCAGTCTTCATAAATGTGTGACGCCTTCACTGTCAGTGTTTTGATTGTAATACAAAGTATATTTACAAAATGTGTATGAATGCAATGTTTTCTTTGCTGAAATTAACATAAATAATTGCTCTTTATTTTCATTCCAAGCGTAGTTTTGCAAAAGAATGATTTTATGGTAAATGTGTGCAACTTTAAAATATATTACAAAGCATTGTAGAGTCGCTTTTAAAAACTTTGTTCTACAACTTTTCACTCAAGGTAGTTTTATTTAAAAGGTGCCACTAGATGTCAGCAAAGACTGAAAGCTGAGAGGCAGGAAAGCTTTGCTAGATGATATTTGCCTTGTCCCCAGAAAAATACAAGGTGTGAAAGTGTTGATCCATATATATCTTGGGAAAGAATCCAGAGTAGCATATGTCAATAAATGTTATATGTCTGTGTTTTATGCAAAATTTAAAGTTAAAATAATTGAGACATCGAGTGATAAAAAACTAAACTCTAGTATTGATTCAGAACTAGAGTATATTTTTTCAGTTTTTCTTCCATCAGCTCTCTTGCTTGCCTCCTAAACTTATTTTTCTGCTATCAAGTTTAATAAGCAGAATAAGAATTTGTCATGTTTGCTAAAGACAAGCCCAGAACAAGACAGTCAAGTGCCTGTACAGAGGACGATTGCTTCTTCAAACAAATCTTACCATGAAAATGAATAACCTTGTTTTGTAACTCAGTTTTTTAAATGTTTTCAACAGAAGAGAGTGCAGTAACTACCAAAACCCAGAGTTTTAGATTACAAAGGATTTAGGGGAGAGGAAGCATCTGTGCAGTAAACATAGATACTTCGTGTATGTTTGGTTCTCCTTTCTCTATTAAGATGGAAAAAGAACCAAGAAGATTCAGTTTAGTCATAACATTTTTTTAAAAAAATTTATTTATAGTTTTAATATACAGTGCACACTTTTAAAAACGGGGATACAAGTGAGAGACATAAGGATCACAATATAAGGAAAGAAAATAAGAACCTAAGAACCAAGGGCGGGGGAAGTGATGGAGGGAAGCTAAAAAAGGAACCAAAAAAAAAAAGAAAAAAGAAAAGGGAGGGGTGGTGAGGGAAGGGGAATCGGGGGTTACATCAAGGATAGTAACAAGTTTCAGGGAACGTTAACAACAAGGGAAGTAATCTTCCATTTTTTTATTTATTTTTTTTGCTTTCTAATCATTTTGACACTGTATTCAAATTTCTAATGTCTATTTATATCATTTTCAAGTAAGTTTCCGTTCATTTCTTAAAATATTCTTCCAATTTGTTCCAATTTGTGCTTCTAATGTATTTTCCTTTGGTTTCTTTCAAAAGGAACGTAAGTTTGTCCATGTTTTTTATCTCTTCTAACTTGTATAGCCATAGTTCTTTTTTCGGAATTTCCTCCATTTTCCATAGCTTCGCGAAAGACATCCTGGCGGCTGTAGCGCAATATGTAAATAGAACATCATCATTTTTAATAAATTCAGCTTCACTATCTAAAATTCCTAATAGATAATATTCTGGTTTTAATGGAAAATTCAGCTGTAAGATTGACTGTGTTTCATAATGTATCATTTTCCAATATTTTTTTGATTTTTCACACGACCACCAAAGATGGTAAAATGAACCCTCTTGCGTTTTACACTCCCAACATCTCTTATCATAATTTTTATACATTGAGCCTAATTTTTTTGGTGTCATGTACCATCTATGGAAAATTTTTAACCAATTTTCTTTTAAATCAGAAGCATAAGTATATTTCAACTTTTTATTCCAAATCTCCTCCCAATCTGCTAATTTAATAGGATGACCTATATTTATAGCCCATTTAATCATACATTTTTTAACTTCTTCCGTTTCTGTTGCCCACTCTAATAATTTAGTATAGATATTTGAAATTATTTTCTTTTTACTTGTTATTATTTTATCCCATATGTTATCGTTTCTACCAAAGCCAATTATATTATCTTTATTGTACTGTTCTTTTATTTGAGCATATTGGAACCAAGAGGTCCCCGGGAATTTCTTTTTTATTTCTTCTTGTGATTTTAATACACATCCATCTTTCTTTATAAGTATAATGTCCTTATATTTTGGCCATTTAGGCCAGCCTAATATATTTCTTTGTTCTGCTTCCAGAGGTGAGATCCAGAGTGGTATCTTATTACCATAAAATCAGTACTTGTATTTTTCCCAAATTTTTATTAAAGCTGATCTAATAAAATGATTCCCAAAGTTCTTTTCTGTTTTTCTTTTTTCATAGCCAATATATGCATGCCATCCACGGCGTAGGTCCATTCCCTCTAATGCTAATATGCTCTCGTTTTCCAAAGTTGCCCACTCCTTTATCCAAAGTAGTGCACTTGCCTCAAAATATAATTGCAAATTTGGTAATCCGAAACCTCCTCTTTTGGTTAAATCAGTCATAATAGCATATTTCACTCTTGGCTTTTTGTTTCTCCAAATAAATTTTTGTATCTCTTTATTCCATTCTTTAAAGATATTATTGTTCCTAATTATCGGTAGGTTCTGAAACAAATATAGTAGCTTAGGAAGCACATTCATCTTTATAATTGCGATTCGGCCTAGAAGTGAGATATTTAAATATTGCCAGTGTTGTAGGTCTTTCTTAATCTCTTTCCATTTCAATAAGTAATTGTTCTCTAATAGTTTAGCATTTTTCGTTGTAATCCAAATTCCTAAATATTTCAGTTTTGAAACCACTTTTATTCCTGTCAGCTCTTGTATTTTCTCTTGGTTTTTCTTGCTTATATTTTTCGCGAGCATTTTTGTTTTGTTTTTGTTTATATGAAAACCTGCTAATTGGCCAAATTCTTCAGTTTTCTGAATCCATTTTCTTATCCGAGTTGTTGGCTCTGCAATGATGCAAATTATATCATCCGCGAAAGCTCGGATTTTAAAATCGTGGTTTCTTATTCTTAACCCTTTCAGTTGATCATCTTGTCTTATATTTCTAATTAATATTTCTATTGCAAATATAAAGATTGAAGGTGAAAGGGGACACCCTTGCCTCGTACCTTTATCAATACTGAGTTCTTTCGATTGTTGGCCGTTTATCAGTAATCTAGCAAATTGTTTATTATAAATTGCTTCTAAGGCATTCAAGAAATAATAGCCTAAATCAAGTTCTTTGCCTAATAGTTTTAAAAAACTCCAATTTAATTTATCAAAAGCCTTTTCGGCATCTAAGGCAAGCATAACTACTTCTTTCTGATGATAATGTTCGTAAAATTCAATAGCATCAACCACACATCTAACATTTTCCTTTATATTTCTTTCAGGTAAAAAGCCATTTTGTTCTTTCCCAATCCACTCATTCAAAAACAGTTTGAATCCATTTGACATTATTGCCGTAAAAATTTTGTAGTCCGTATTAAGGAGGGAAATCGGTCTGTAATTGCCTACGTCCAATTCATCACCTTTTTCTTTGGGAATCATTATTATGTCCGCCTGTGTCCATGAATCAGATATTATTTTCTCTTTCAGTACCGCATTCATAATTCTCTTTAGCCAAGGTATCAGTTCATCCTCTAGTATTCTATAAAAATATATAGGGAAGCCATCTGGACCTGGCGCTTTGTTCACTTTCATTGTTTTCATAGTTTTCCTAATTTCTTCTTCTGTTATCTCCTTATTTAGTTGTTCTCTCTGTGTTTCTGTGATTTTTTGTAAGTTTTGTATTCCCAGATATTCTTGGATTTTTTCTAAATTTATATTCTCTTCTTTGTACAGATTAGTGTAGAACTCTTCAAATGCCTGAAGTATTTCTTTGTCTTTCACAAGAACTTCATTACCTTTTTTTATTTTTGTAATTTGTTGCTGTTGTTTTTTCTTTCTCAACTTTCTCGCAAGCCATGCTCCTGGTTTATTAGCGTTTTCGAAATTATACTGTTTTATGTATTTCAGCTGGTTCGCGGTCTGTTCTAGTTCCAAGTTTCTCTTATTGTTTTGCAAAGTTCTCAGGTGTTTTACTAGGAGGTTATTGTGTGGTTCTTCTTTTAACTTTTTTCACACTTATTTATATCATTATTGATCTTGTTTAATTTTTGGAATTTCAGTTTATTTTTCTCTGCTTTTTGTTGGATTAGATATCCTCTAATTAGTTTAGTCATAACATTTAACATGGCTCTTTTTTTCACTTTGGGCACATATCCCCTTAACCACTTCTTAAATGTAATCAACCTCAGTTTGCACAATGTCCCAGAAAAGGCACATTGTATGCAAAAGAAAAGTAGGAAAGGGAGTCCACAAAACTGCAAATGTCCTCCTGCTCAACCAAACTGGTCGATGTTCACATATAATCCCAATGTTTTCTCTGAAAACCAAAACATAACTGTTGACTGCAGAAGAGCTATATAAATGTGAACACTTACTGCTACATGGCTTTGTATGGTTGTTAGAAAAATTATTAGTGCAATATAACAGCATTTTAATGTGTGTGTTTTTTCCTTACCCAGATCAAATTCAATTAATGAAGACATGAAAAACCAATGAGCTATGAAAATGTCATAAAGATTATTTATAGATGTAACTGAAGAGCATTGAAGATAAAGGACTTTTTAGGTCTGTTTGTTCTCTCTCCCTGCCCCCTTTTTTTGGCTTTTATAAAATCCCATTGGGATTTTTTTTGTAACAAAACATAGCTCACATGCACATTCATGTTATGGACCAAAAATGTAGGTGTGGTTGGAACAGTTCAATCATTGTATGAAAAGACCAGTGTGCTTTGAGTTATGGGCTTTGTGTTGTCTCCCCTCTGCCCCCCTCCCATGTGTCCTATTAAAAAAACTGCCCATTTGTGATAAACACATTGAGATAAACTATGGTATAGCAGCATGTCCACAATGAAGAAGTGGCTGCCAGAAACCTTAGGCACACATGTTCCTCTGCAAAGCTGTAAGGGGCAACATTGGTAGCTCTTTTTCTGATCTAAGCCTTGGCTTTTCATATCACTCAAGCCAGGGATTGTACTTTATAACAAACTCACATTCTCAGAATAAGACAACTTCAAATTGTGAAGCAGTCTTTTAAACTAATCAAAGCTTGTTTTAAGTCAAAATTTCTTATCTAGTTGACACAGCAATTTTATTGGGGGGGGGGCACCTAAAAGCAGCCCAGTGTATTCATGGTTTCATAGGATGAGTAACACCAACCAAGGCTTACACCAGCATCTTCTTTATCATACTCAGCTTCCTAAACTGTGATTTAATATTTATCTGCAAATTAGTCTCTTTTACCAGAATTTGCTGTGGACCTTTGGCAAAAGTCAATTGAATTGTTTTAAATGGAAAATAGCTATAAAATTAAAATTTTTCATATCTTTTAAGTTAAATATGGATTCTGGTTTATAAGCCATTATGGATGTTTATAATTTTCTGTTGGTATGTTCTCAAATTATAGTGTGTTCTGTAATAACTGAAACAATATTTTGATAAATAAAATAGTATATGGTTAACATGTTGGAATTTTGTTTGATTTAAGATGACTTAGAGAATAGTGTCCAATTCACAAATGACCTGAAGTTCTTCGAATTTAGACATCAATTCAGTTGTTACAATTGGAGTGGATGCTTTGAATGAATGAAATTTAAGAAATGCTGATTTTACTGACTTATTGATTCAGTAGATTGCTATACTATTGTTGAACAAACAACTATATTTAGCTGTTAGTATTCAAGCAGATGTCTATTGTCTAAAACTTTGCCTTGTGTAATCCATTTTATCCTTGACCCTAATTCATTTATATATTGTTAGTATTTCATATGGATACATAATCTGGAGTTCTTAAATTTTACACTAATCTGATTTTAACCAAAACATATGATGTAACACTGTATTCGGAATGTCACAGAAAAATATAAGTTGGTTCTGGAAAACTACAGTGGATCTTACTGCAATAGGGAGAAGATTCAGATAAAACCCTTGGTTTGGAAATGTCTAATATACACTTGATTTTGTTAACATAATTACATCTTTCAACATGGCACTTTTAAATGGTTTTTCATGTGAACTGTTGCCACTATTGAATTCTGACTGATCTCTTTCAAATTCTGGCTGTCTTTCCCACACACATCCATGCAGAAAAATACTACACTGAATCCAGAGCCTCCCAGAAAAAAAGACAGTAACTTTTCCAATTCCCTGGAAAGCATTTGGATGAAAACATCATGCATCTTAGAAGGAACTCCTTGGCAGTAAGAGTACTTTGGCGATGGAACCAATTGCTAGAGAGATTATGGTGGGATATTCTTCTCTAGATGTCTTCCAGTTGGAGGTTCTAGAGATCCTGTATTGAGCAGGTGATTGGAGCTTATGATCCATGGAGCTCTTTACAACTCTATAATTCTAAGATTCACATCCAAAATTGGCTTTCATTTCATTAGTTTTGTTGTGCAGTTTTGTTTTGTTTTTCACTTCTCATCTTTTCTAGTGCTAGAGTTGACTTAAAGTTGGAAATCCTAAGCAGAGCAGCTGATGTCTGGGACTCTTGTCTGGGATTCTTATTCATAGGGTCACCACAAGTCAACATTGATGACAAATAACAAATCCTTACATATGCTGGGGCCCACATTTGGCACAACAAGGTACGATAGAAGCAGAAATTAAGATATCCAACTATTCCTGTTTACAGTAAAGCTTCAAGCAAATGGTTTAACACTTTTAGTTCTGATCCAATGTAGTACACACACAAAATATATTTATTGTTGTTAATAATTTGATTTATTAGGATAGAGAAATCAAGGTCTACATTTAATTCTTCACTCAAAACAACTGATGATTTATATTTTAGTTTTTTAGATTACATGTTATTCACATCTACAACTAAGGATACCTGGGAGCAGAAGCCTGTTCTTGCTGGTTGAGAAACTGTACTTTCAGCCTAGGTATTGTTTACAGGAATATCCCTGCAAATGAAACCTGGGCTGGGATGACTTTGCCTGATCCATCTCATTCCCCTCTGTGGAGAAGCCAGATGTCTTGTGTTATCAATGATAATGGTAGGGATTCTTCGCCCATGCAATTGGCAGCAACCAGGACTAACAATACTGTGAGTAAAGGATTCTGCTTGTGTCGCCAGTTGAGTATTAATAGCAAGGATTTCTTTCTTATGTTCCTGGCCTTCCAATTGGAAAAGCCAGCTGTATGGGGGGATCCTGGTGGGAGAAAATGGATTGCAAGGAAGATGATAGGCATGAGGGGCATTCTCCTTGACAGACTGGGAACCTCTGGGAACCAAATGTTGCCATTTTCTATACTAGAGCCTCTGGATTGAGTCATATATATTCAAGGGAACTTACTCTGAGATATGTGTATCTTTCACGTAGCTTTGACTGATTTTGAAGTTTGTGATGGTCAAAATATAACATGTAGGTTTTGTATATTTTAGTGAAAATTATTTAAAAGGGAAAATTAAAGTGCATTTTATCAAAAAACTGTTTTCTTTAAAATACATTTTCTTTAGCTTTAGGCAATAATTTGAATAAAGCGTTTCAAAGGGCTCATATGAGCTGAAAATTTAAAAAACAAAAACACGTTTCCTTAATTCTACCATCTGCTCACCCTGAAACAACAATCAGCCAGGAGGTTCCCATGTGTGCAAACCATTCTAATCTGAACAGCAGCAGAAAATAACAGCTTCAATGTTCATGTAACTTCATGATTCTCTGTCATTTGAGTGGGTGACTCCTGTGGAAACTTAGGAAAATGGGTTGAGATACTTTGAAGCATCAGATATCTCCCTATGCTTTGAGTTTAGTACTGCTTTTATGGGCACGCTGGCTGCCTGGGGCCATATGTTATTACATCATATTCCCTGCACGTGGCAGCTTAAGTCCTCATTACCATCTGCTTTGTTTGCATGTATTTTCACGGTCCTTAATGTCGACAGCTGTGCTCAGAGGCCATTGCCACCCTCCGCATGATAAATATCCTTTTATCTGGGAAATATGAATGGACGGTTAACAACAAAATTTATATTGCCGCATCTGCAGCATGGAGTTTGTCACGGACTTTTGACAACTGGGAACAAAAGGGAACAGCACAAAATGAACTAGTCAGCCCAACCTTAACTCTTATTCCTGTTCCATAGCACAGTTCTCCAATTCCTCATATGCACACATTTGAGATATGTTTTTTAAAAGATAAAAGATGTAGAAAGGCTCAGCATCCAAGTGTAAACAATTAGTTTCTGTCTTGTTAGTATAATACTCTTCATATGTACAACATCTGAGATATTTTTAAAGATAAAAGACGTAGCATCATTCAAGCCTAAACAATTATTTTCTCTCTTGTTAGTCTAATATTCTTAGATACAGAGGCCATTTCCACCCAGACTTTCCTGTTAAATCTGAAGTAAACTATATTACTTACGGAAGTATGAAAAACAAGGTCTAATGCACAAAAGGCTGCTAACATTGGTATGTGTGGGGTTATTTTAAGTATCCAACCTGGTAAAGCTAAGGGCACAGAAGGATTAGAAAGTAACAGTCCCAGGAATTACTAGGAAAATTAGCTTGGAAAAGTGAATTTGTGACAAAAACCTTTATCAGGGTTGCAAGCATTTAAACTATGTTATATTTTCACATTGTTCTGAGAGCTATAGGAGCAAATGAAGTAGCAGATGAATCCAGATCCTTTGGAAGCATCTCTAAATACTTCCCTTTTTAGTTTAGAATATTATTATTCTACCTCTTTTGTGTGTGTGTTTTTAATTCAAAAGCAATGTTTTAATTTTAAAGTATGTTGCCATTCCTTTGTGCAAAACCTTAAAATAAAAGGAAAGGTAATAAAGAAAAATGAAACCTGTATATGAATAAAAAATGTAAATGAAAAACTATTTTAAGTCTCTAATTTTTACAAGTGCAATCTAAGGGTTTGGAAATCCCAGTTTAGGAGTCAAAAGCAGGATCATCATTCTACCATATATTACTGGTTGTTGTTTTGTAACATTATGGCCAGAAGAGGAAAACTGCTGCTTAATCCCAAAAGGGGCTTTGTACACAAAATATTTCTACATGTGAGAGTGGAATGTAATTACTTTGCTATTTGGTTCATCAGCCAGCAGCAAAACCCCTGGCACATAATGTTTCCTTGAAGTGACCTTTCTAAAGTAATGTATCAGCTGATTTAACAGAATTTGAGTAGAGCAGTGTTCTCGGACTGGCTGTTCTTGTGTTTACTCCATGGGGTTTGTTTGTTCATACTGATAAAAGTGTGAATACTGAACTTCTTTTTCCATAGCTTAATTTTTAAAGAATTAATTTACCTGGTTATTATGGTAGAAATAGGATACTAAAAGCAGGGATACATGTTGTAATGAATGAGCTGGGAAATGTTTATTACCAGAAAGATAAACCTGAAGTTTCATGTTTCCTCTGTGAAAAGCCGTATTTCAGGGAAGGGTTTCAGAAAAGGTATTTCAGCCGTATTTCAGAAAGGGAATGGGTGTTTTTACTAAGAAATGAGCTAGTCACAATAATCATCTGATGTTAACGGCCATCAGGTTGACTTTGAGTTATGGTAATCATATGAATGAGAGGCCTCCAAGTCATTCCATCTCCAGCAGCATTATTGTCTTCTCTAGTGAGCTCTTTTTTCCATGTCAGGAGCGGCTTGAGAAACTGAAAGTTGCTTCTGGTGTGAGAGAATTGGCCATCTGCAAAGACGTTGCCCAGGGGACTCCTGGCTGTTTGATGTTTTACCATCCTGTGGAAGGCTTCTCTCATGTCCCCTCTAGTGAGTTATGTCTTATTATGAAAATGGCCAAAGTATAACAGTATTAGCCATCTGGGTGGAGCCCCCAGTGGCGCAATGGGTTAAACGCTTGTGCCAGCAGGACTGCTGACTGAGAAGTCAGCGGTTTGAATCAAGGGAGTGGGTGAGTTCCCTCTGTCAGCTCCAGCTCCTCATGTGGGGACATGAGAGAAGCCTCCCACAGGATGGTAAAACATCAACCATCTGGCGTCCCCTGGCCAACGTCCTTGTAGACAGCCAATTCTCTCACACCAAAAGCGACTTGCATTTTCTCAAGTCGGGCTTAATTTGCTCTAGGATCCATTTATTTTAGCAGTCTATGGGATCCATAGATCTCTTCCCCAGTACATTTGGAATGAGCTGATTTTCTTCCTATCAGTTTTCTTCACTGCTTTCACCACCACTGGAAATACAATGGCATGGACAACCTTATCTTTAGTATTCATTCAATTATATATATTTATACTTCAGGATCTTGCCTACTTCCTTCACAGCTGGCCTTCCAAGTCCTAACTTCCTTCTGATTTCTTGACTTCATTTTGATTAATGATTGTCTCAAAATATGGAAAACCTTTAACTATTTTCTTTCTTTATATCCACAATGTAAAATTGCTTACCCTTCATAAAACAACAGATTAGCTAAGACTACACAATTCATAGGCTTCAGATGATAGTTGCACCCAGCCATAAAGCATCACTGTCTGTCTGTGCTCATGGATTGGCCACTATACTCCAACTGATAAAGGAAAGTTGACTGTTGTAGAACTGTGATATTATGAAATATAGAGACAAGCTGGGGGCATGGATTAACATTTTGTTTAGGTGCAGTTTTTTCTGGACTATGTCTTGACCAAAAAAGTAAGACTTGCATGTGTGCTATATATTTGAAAACTTGCCTTCCTGCTACAGGCTCATTGTCTTTAAGTTCATTCCCATATTTAGACATACAGTAGCTGCTTCTTGTTTCCTGAGCATTTCCAATGCATGGCTTTATCAGTATTATATTTTAAGGCATTAGACATTTTCCATCTCCTTCCCAAAGTCTGGCTATTACTTAATTCATTTATATACATTGCTTATACAGTGATGTATTTTAAAAAAACTGAAAAAAATAATACAGTATATCGATTTCATGTTTTGAAAGTTGCAAAGTTGTGGCATTCTTAGGGCCGTTCCACACTGCCCTTTATCCCAGGATCTAATCCCAGAGTATCTGTTTAAAACTAGAATATATGAGTCCCCACTGCTAGATAACCTGGGATAAACAGATAATCTGTTATCAGATCCTGGGATATAGGGGCAGTGTGGAAGGGCCCTTAGAAGCATGGTTTTAGAAGTCCTATTGAATTCAATGGGGCTCATTTCCAGATAAGAGGACACAGGATTGTAATTTTTAAAAAACTGAATATGGAAGTGGATGATACAGTTATTTGCTTTTAATTCTGTTTTTACCACACTGTTGCTATTTAATTGTTTTTTTTATCTTTTGTATTGCTCTTTTTAAACTTGTCTAGTGTGGATAGATGTTAGCCGCCTTGAGTCCCCATAAGAAGAAAGACAGGATATAAATAAAGATAATAAGCATTACTAGTACAGAGAAAGGTTCTGCTGATGTTCTCAAGCTATAAAAAGATTCCTGATGAAGAATTTTCCACCTCTGATTCACCAAGTGATTTTTGTAGCCATTGGAATAAATGCATCATTTGTTGTTGCCTTTTTTTTACAAACAGAAAACTCAAGCCATTTGAGAAATGAACACCATATGGGAGGAAGAGGGATGCAAGCCTCTAACCCAGGCATGGGCAAACTTTGGCCCTCCAGGTGTTTTGGACTTCAACTCCCATGATTCCTAACAGCCTACCGGCTGTTAGGAATCATGGGAGTTGAAGGCCAAAACACCTGGAGGGCCAAAGTTTGCCCATGCCTGCTCTAACCAATTTGGTAGACTCCATGCATTGGAGAGTTTCTCCCAATCTAGCAGTCTCTTGCCAGACTAGATTTTGTAGTCCAAGGATATGTCTGCACTGCAGAATAAATCTAGTTTGACCCCACTTTAACTGTCAGGGCTCAGTCAGTGTTAAGGAATTATGGGAGTTGTTGTTTTGAAAGATTTTAAGTCTTCTTTGCCAAAGTGCTGATGCCTCACCCAGGCATCAGCAGGATCCCAAAGCATTGAGCCAGGACAGTTAAAGTGGCATCAAACCACATTCATTCTACAGTGAAGATGCATCTAAAGCATCTGGCAAACACCAGCTGGAGGAAAGCTATTTAAAATAGCAGGACTTTTGAAGGCCTCAAGCTCTGCCACTAGAGGGCAATGAAGCCAAACCTTCTCTTCTAGAACATACAGCAGGCATGGCCCAAAAATTTTGGGAGTTTTGTTAGGAACTGTGGGAGTTGAAGTCTAACACCTAGAGGGCCAAAGTTGGCCCATACCTTTTTTTTTAGTGTGGTGACGCACTCGAGCAAGCGCATAGCCAAGAGGGAAGTTCAGGGGTACAAACCACCCCAGAAAATTTTTCAGATAAAAAAAAACCCCTGCATTTACTCCTAAATTTTAAGTGGTTAACCAAACCCCTCTGCCAAGTCTATGAGAAGCAAAATTTAGCGCCCCTCCAGAACTACAAGCACTGTCTCAGTCAAATTTTGATTATTCGCCCTATCATTACTTACCTTTCTACCAATTTACATTGCAATAGCAGCAATAGCTGACATAGTGGAAGCGTCCATAGTTGAAGCCCTGCCAAATAAACAATGGCAAAGAAACAATGGAACAGGAGCAAAGAGAAGAAGCTGTGTCATTACTAGACCTTGGACTTTATATGAACAAGACTGTTTCTGATGAACAAGTGAAAGCTCAATTAGTGCAAAATCCACAGACTTCATTGCCAGAATATATATTTCTGGTGGATAAAAAGAGGCAACCCAAATGGTTTAGTAGATTTCCCTGGTTGGCCTACTAATTTCATATACAAGGTTCACTCTGTAAGTTAGTGTGGTGCTTGGAGAGGAAGTTGGGGGTAAAGGTGGTCATCAGAAGCTTCCTTGATTCGTGTTTGGGCGATGCTGCGTTTGGTGGTTGTAATGGATTAGCCTACCTTACAAGGTTGTTGTACAGGTAGCTTCAGGCCTTGTTTGCAAAAGCTAAACAGAGCAAAGGGGAGGAACATCAGGCAGCCATTACTGGAAGTGCAGTCTGATTGGCTGATGTAAATGGAGGGAGTTCTTTGCCATTGGAGATGGGCGGAGCCAAAGTGACAGTTGGAGCTAGGCAGCCAGAGAATTGCTCTTTCAGTTAGAGAGTTGGTTGGTGTTTGAAGATACAGTTTTGGGAACTGTGTTTTTAAAAGGAAACCTCTTTGAGGAATATAGTTAAGAGCCCTCAGGAAAGGACTAAGAACTATATTAAGACTCTATAGTTTAGAGTGCTGGTTTCAAACAACAGGAGAAAAAGTTTTTAAAAGGGTTTCATAGACCTGAACTGTACTCCTGTATGAAGGAACATATCTCAATAGAATTCAAGTTATAAAACCATTCTTTATAAGAGTAAAGCGTAATCTTTTATTGAAACCACTACGCATTGTTATTGTTCCAATATAAATAAACATCATGCTCTTGTTTTTCTTCATCTGAAGAGTTTGTGCGTCTTCCTGAACATCCCAACAAAGAGGTGGCCTGTCAGTCTAAAATCCTGACAGAGGTGGCGGCTGAGGTGTAATAAAATGGTGGCAGCTAAAGAAACCTGAATATTAATTGGTGGCAGCAAAGAAGAAATATAAATTAATGAAACGTGTAACACCTTATGAACAAAATACCAGTTTTGTGCATGATCCCCGCCAGGGCCGTAGCCAGAAAAATATTTCAGGGTATTTTTTTTTGAATTTCGGGCGGGGGTGGGGTTGAACCCTGACCCCCCCCCCCCCCCCCCCCCCGCTACAGACCTGTCAATATCTGCTTGAGAGAGTGCCTGGCGGAACTCTTTAATTTTTTGCGTCTCATAAACTTAGCATGGGGATTTTATTAACCAGTTAAAATTCAACAGTAAACCAGGGTTTTTTAACCTGAAAAATTTCGGGGGGGGGGGGGGTTGAACCTGATCCCCGCTGCTCCTTTCCTCCGCAGTGGTTCCTATGTAGACTACCGGCTCTTAGGAATGGTGGGAGTTGGGGGTCCAAAACACCTGGAGGGCCCAAGTTGGCCCAGGCCCGTTTTAGTGGCGGCGCTCTCAGGGGCTTGAGGGGCGTGGGTCTCCTTCTTGACGGACCTGAACTTCTTGGCTGGGGTTGAAGAGGAAAAGAGGAAGGCGGGGGCGAGAGCGGCGCGCCCAAACCCGGCTGGGAAGGCGGGAAGGCGGGCTTCCCAAGACGGAGGCGGGCGCTTCGGGACTTGGCTCCTCCTCGTGGGCCGAGGAAGCCGGGCAGCCGCGCCCGCCTCCCACAGAAAGGGCAGGGAGGAAGGAGGAGGAGGAGGGAAACCTCTCTAAGCCCGGCGCTGGGCTTCGGCCGCCTCTTTGGAGCCATGGGCTAAGAGCCGAGGCGGAACGGAGGGAACGGCGGAGAGAACCCGCCAGGTTCTGCTTGTGGGATCCTTTTTTTCTTTCCTTCCTGGCGAGATGTCCGGAGCCAACAGCCGGAGGAGGACGGGCTCCTTCTGGCAGAACAGCTTCTCCCGACTCTTCTCCCGGAGCGCCTCCAAGGAGGAAGGGGACAAAGCCGCGCCGCCCTCCGCCCAGGGCGAAGGCAGGTAGGAAGGGCAAGCAGAGGCCGGCCACAGAGAACAAACAGACCCCCGGTTTGGCCTCTTCCTTGTTTCCTCTTTTCTCTCTTTCTTTTATCCATCCTTCCTCATGTCTCCGCACTTCGCATCTCTGCACTGTGGAACTTGATGCGGTATGAGACCGCTTTCCCCGCCCTAGCTCGCTCAGTGCCAGGGCAGCGTTGGAATGGTAGTTTGACAAAGTCTTCAGCTTCCTCTGCCAAAGTGCAGAGCTGGTGCCTCCCCGAACTACAACTTCCAGGACTCCCCTCGCAGTGCAAAAGTGGCACCCATGTCTGGTGGGTTGGTTTCTCTTGAGCTCTTCCCTCACACTCAGAGAAAACGTGGGCTTTTCAAGTGAAATGTTGGAAGCATTGGGCAGAGCGCTCCTGTGAAGCTGCGACACACTCAAAACAGCAAGGAGTGTTTGGAAAACTTTATAGAAAGTAAGGCCACACAGCTGAATGAAATCCGCACAGCTGTATAATATCAGCCACTGCAGAACTCCCAAATCCAGAGGAAGGCACATGATGTTTAACAGCTTTGGTACCATATGTGGAAGCATTAGAAGATCAACCATAACATAAATCCCAAAATAATATATATTCTGCTTTGAACTGGAATATATGGCACTGTGGACCCAGGGCCCTTCCAAACAGGCCCTGTATCCCAGAATCTGATCCCACGTTTTCTGTTTGTCCCAGATTATCTGGCAGTGAGGACTCACATAATCCAGTTCGAAGCAGAAACCTGGGATCAGATCCTGTGATATAGGGCCTGTTTGAGAGGGCCCTCAGATAGCCAAGGGCCCTTCCACACAGCCATATAATCCAGAATATCAAGGCAGAAAAGCCCACAATATCTGCTTTGAACTGGGTTATCTGAGTCCACACTGACATAGATTCCAGTTCAAAGGAAATCATATGGGATTTTTTACCTTCATATTCTGGGATATAGGGCTGTGTGGAAGGGCCCCCAGTTCAAAGCAAATCATGTTGGATTTTCTACCTTCATATTCTGGGTTATATGGCTGTGTGGAAGGGCTCTCAGAGAAAATGCAGGTTTTTAAATCCATTGAAATGTTGGAAGCATTGGATAGAGCACCCCTGTGAAGCGGCAACATACTCTGGTCAGCAAGGAGTGTTTGAAAAACTTAATATAAAGTAAAGCCACCTCCACACACCCAAATAAAGTCAACCACTGCAGAAACCCCAAATCCAGAGGAAGGTGTATGATGATTAACAACTTTGGTACCATATGTGAAAGCATTAGAAGATCAACCATACAATATATCCCAGAATAATATATAGTCTGGGATTTATTTATCCCAGACTATATACGTATTATATATTAAGGAATACTTACACCTTCTTCCAAAATATAGCCTACAGCACCTGGTGTTTATATCCCAAACAAGTCCTAACCAGGGCTGACCTTGCTTAACTTATGATATCAGATGGAATTTATTGCCTTTAAGTTATTTAGCGTGAGTAAATATTACATAGTGAAACATTGAGAGAAAATATTTTTATAGGATAGTCCCCCCCCCAAAAAAAACAAACTATTAATTCACAATGATAACTTTCTTTGAAGAATAGGACATGACATATCTTAGGCCCCTTCCACACATCTGAATAAAATCCCACATTATTTGCTTTCAACTGGAATATATGGCAGTATGGACTCTAAGCCCTTCTAGACAGGCCCTATAGCCCAGGATCTGATCCCAGGTTTTCTGTTTATCCCAGATTATCTGGCAGTGAGGACTTATCCAGTTTGAAGCAGAAAACCTGGAATCAGATCCTGGGATATAGGGCCTGTCTGGAAGGGCCCTCAGATAACCCAGTTCAAAGCTGATATTGTGGGTTTTCCTGCCTTGATATTCTGGGTTATATAGCTGTGTAGAAGTGCCCTGAGAAATCCTAATACTGCAGATTCCACGTTACTTGAAATAAGTGAGAGGAGTAAAACCGACATCCCAGATTATCTGGCAGCGCGGACTCATATAATCCAGTTTAAAGCTGGGATCTGATCCTGGGATATAGGGCCTGTCTGAAAGGACCTGAAAAAATAGCAGGGCAAATAATATATTTCATGTGAATATATGTTTTTCTGGGATTTATTATATGGGTTTTTTTTTACTGTGTCAGAAGTGAGTCACTTCTGGTGTTAGATAATTGGCCATCTACAGAGACGTTGCCCAGGGAATGCCCAGATTTTTTACCATCCTGTGGGAGGCTTCTCATGCCCTGCATGGGAAGCCAGAGCTGACAGATGGGAGCTCACCCTGTCTTGCGGATTTCAACCACCAACCTTCAGATGTTCAGGCCAGCAGTTCAGCCGGCACAAGGGTTTAATCCATTGCGCCACTGCAGCTCTTATTTTATGGTTGATCTAATGCTTTCACATATGGTACCTCCGGTGGCCTAGGGGATAAAAGCTTCGTGACTTGAAGGTTGGCTTGCTGACCTGAAAGCTGCCAGGTTCGAATCCCAACCGGGGAGAGCGCGGATGAGCTCCCTCTTTCAGCTCCAGCTCCATGCGGGGACATGAGAGAAGCCTCCCACAAGGATGGTAAAAAATCAAAACATCCGGGCGTCCCCTGGGCAACATCCTTGCAGACGGCCAATTCTCTCACTCCAGAAGCAACTCCGGTTGCCCCTGACACGGAAAAAAACAAACAAACATAATAATCATACGCCTTCCTCTAGATTTGGGGGTTCTGCAGTGATTGATATTCCATATTCTTATAGTTTAATAACTTCCCCAAGAATTAAATATGTTATTCCTTCCTGCACACCTCCCCATATGCAGTTGGGAGAAAAGATTGTCACTTCAGAGCATAGATTTCAGTAGCGTAAAGCAACTTTTTGTCTGTTAAAAGAGGAAGCCTTGAAACTTGTAATAATAGTATCCTAACCAAGCTATGCCTTCGCAGAAGGAAGTGAATATTTCTCCAGTGGAGAATTGCAGACTGGCTCCTGGATGTTCTGAGACAGTCTTCAAAACATAGGATTTAATTTGCAGGCCACTGTTTATATTCACATTGCTGACTAAGTTAACTTATCCCTATTGAGGACTTCGGACATGGACAAATCCACATAATTCTGGTATATTTAAATTGCTTAATCTAGGCAGCATGTAACAGTAAAATCACATATACAAAATATTCAATTAGAATGTAATGTAGTGACCCAGGTATGGAAAGATTTGCTTGGGTTCCTTTATATAATGGCTACCCAGTGACATAGATAAATATTAAAGATAAATATTGCATATGTTGTCTTCAGGTTGCTTGTCAACTTATTTGTTGGTTTGTTTTTTTATTTAGAGTATATTTACTTATGGTGAAGCTATTAATTTCATAGAGTTTTCTTTGGCATGGATTACTCAAGAGGTGGTTTTGCCAGTTCCTTCTGCTAAAATATAGCCTATAGCTCCTGGTGTTCATTGTCTATATCCTATCCAAGTCCTAACCAGAGCTGATCTTGCTTAACTTCTGAGATTAGATATTTATTGCCTATGGATTACATAACATAAGTAAATATTACATAGTGAAAATCTGAGAGAACTAATATTTTTAAAGGATAGTTCCTCCCCACAGCCAAACTATTAATTCGCAATGATACTTTCTTTGAGGAATAGGAAATTACATATCTTAAAGTGGTTTCTTAAAGATAGTGCTCTCAATCTTCTTTTGGTTGAAAGAAGAATCCCTTAACAGAATGATACTTTTAATTGTTTTGCTTTCAGTATTAGTACCATATATACTTGAGTATAAGCTGACCTGGATATCAGCAGAGGCACCTTATTTTACCACAAAAAACTGGGAAAACTTCTGGTAAATTTCAAAAATAAAAATAGATACCAATAAAATTACATCAATTGAGGCATCAGTAGGTTAAATGTTTTTGAATATTTAATATTTTGAATATTAAAACTGTAATTTCAGATAAGACTGTCCAACTCTGATTACTTATATACTCGAGTATAAGTTGACCCAAATATAAGCCGACCAGGACCCTCACTCAAGTATAAAGGGGCTGAAAAACTTAGCTTATACTCAAGTATATACAGTATATTGCTTCCTGTTCAATACAGTGTACAGTGAAGAAGACAACAACTTTTAGAAGATTTCCTTTTTAAAAATAGCGACCGAAATAGATTTAACCTTTAGAATTGAGCTATGTATTTGCAGTATAGAAATATTCAGATTAGGATCAGACCACTAGCCTACATAGTCTAGCACTCTGTTTTCCTGGAGGTTAACCACATGCCTCTGTGGAGCCTGCTCAGAACATGAGCACAGAGTACCTTCGCATTCAGTAGCGCCTGATATTCAGAGGCAGACTCCCTCAGGCTCCCAAAATAATATATAGTCATCACAGCTAATAACCATTGATAGTTGGCCTTAATGAATCTGTCTAATCCTGTTTTGAATACGTTCAAGTTGATGGTTATCTTAATAACATCATGTGCTATTGAAATTATGTGCCTTGTGAGGAACAGCTTCCTTTTATGTGTTGTCGAAGGCTTTCATGGCCAGAATCACTGAGTTGCTGTGAATTTTTCACCTCGTATGGCCATGTTTCAGAAGCATTCTCTCCTGATGTTCTCTCCTGATGCGGGAGAAACGTTAGGAGGGAATGCTTCTGGAACATGACCATATAGCCCAGAAAACTCACAGAAACCCAGTTTCCTTGTATCCATCCTGAATCTCCTACCATTCTGCTTCATTTGTATTATCTCAGGGTCTAGTGTTATGAAAGAAAATAAGGTATCTCCCTATCAACTTTCACTGTACCATGCTAGGTTTTATAGACCTATATTCTGTGCCCTCTTATTTGCTTTTTGTTTTGTTTTTTGCTAAATTAAAAGTTCACTAAATTAAAGGTCAGTTCATTCTTCAGATTATTTTGGTTGCTCTATCCCACATTGGTTGCTGTTGAATGCCATCAAGTCAACTTCAACCTATGATGACTCTATGAATGAAAGACCTTCAAGTCACCCTACTGTCAGTAAACTTGCAGATTCACAGCCATGTAATGGGGTCAGTCCATCTTTTCCTATTAACAAGCATTGTCTTTTCTAGTGAGTCTTGTCTTTTCATAATCAGTCCAAAGTACGACAGTCTTGGTTGAGTCATATTGACTTCTAGGAGGAGCTCTACGCTAACAGAATGAACAATTTACTTACTAGGATTTTGTTTTCATGCTCCAAATTGGAATATTCATCCCTGTTTATCGTATAGAAGAGGAATACTGGATTTTATGTGGAAGTTGTTTTTGAATTGCACTGGACATATTAAAATGAATGTTAAAGCAAAGTCTGCAGATATCAGGAACACTGGCCGTGGGTTGGAATAGCACTATTAGGTCTCAGATAGAGAGATTCATCCACTTTATACAGGTTCACACTCAGCTGAAGGCATAAAAATGGGTATCTCAGTTGCATTTGTAAATTCCCCCCATTAAATTGGTATGAATATCTTACTGTTTCGAGAGACAATATTTGATACCTTGTTGCTTGTGATGCATGTGAATGAGTTTGAGTCTTCTGATTTTCATTGACAAAATACAAACCTGAATAGCAATCTTCAGAGTAACACAGAAAAAATGTCTGAACTTCCCTCCTGCCTATTCTGTGAATTACCAAATAAAGTACTATAGCACTATATTCAGTGTTAATGAGTCCTTTGAAATCTTTTGAGGGCACCATTTGATTCAGATTATGTTAATAGATTTCACTGTACGCCAGCCTTTAAAGTGTTTAGCAGATGTTCCATACTTGAGCCATGTTATGTTTGTAGCACATGCCTGATGTGGATTGATTGTTTTTGATCAAGCATTCCTTTCATACTATTTTTACAACTGAACGTTTTTAAAAATATGTTACGTATAGATGCATTTTATATAATTTATGGAAAACTAAATATGTGTATTTGTGTATGTGTGTGTGTGTAATCTCTATTAGGACTGGCTTTCAGTTGACTTAACTGTTGTGTTCAAATCAGCTTTGTCATTAATGGTCTGATTTTATTTTAAGCTTTTAAATACAGTTAAAAGCCCTCATTCATATCTTGCTTGCCTTGATTTCCCCCTTCTTCCTGTTTTCTCATTGTCCATTGTTTTAAAGTGTAAACACTTGGGGAATAAAACCCACTCCTTTTAAATTCAACACAATATTTTATTTAGTTTACTATGTATTAACCATAACAGGTTTCCATTTCTCTGTAATCTGGTCTCTGTGTGATTAAATTTGAGCCATATTGTTAGGAAACACGTAGCCAAATGGCAATTTTAATGGATGATCAAATAGAGTATTTGAAGGTGTTTTGGACTTCAATTCCCAGAAATCCCAAATATCCTACCAGCTGTTAGGAAGTGTGGGAGCTGAAGTCCAAAACACCTAGAGGCCCAAAGGTTGGGAACCACTGTCCTAGAGCAACTCTTTAAATGCCAAGATGACTAAACTAATTAAGCTGAGGCTGTCATACTTTGGACATACTATAAGAAGATGTGATTCGTTAGAAAAGACAATAATTCTTAGGAGATGAAGACAACAGGAAACGAGGAATACTGCATGGCAGATTAATGACCTCGGTCAAGGAAGTCACGACCCTAAGTTTGTGAGATCTGAAAGAGGCTGTTATTGATAAGGGTGACTTGGAAGTCTCTTATTCATAGGGTCTCCATTAAGTCAACTTGCTGGCAGTTAATAACAAATCTCTACAGACTTCGCATTCTAAATAACACAAGTATTTGCATATTTTTATTTTAAAGTGCTAGAACTATGGCCATATGCAATATAGGCCACTATGTGTTAAGCATTAAGGTCAATATTTTATTTTATTTTAGAATATATGTAGTACTTAGGAATTGTCCCTGCTCTTCCTCTGTGATGTAATTGTTTATTTCTCACCAAACCTAATCTTTCCGAATATGTTGTTGCAATGGGAATACTTTTAGTTTTAAAAGCATGTTGGAAATTTCATTTGACCTATTTGTTCAATGCATAGTTTCTATTAATATAAATTGCTATGCATGACAGATGCCATAAGAGAAATCTATGTAATCTGCCATAATCCTAGTGCTCAGGTTTGACCTACTGATCTGTGCAAAAATAAAATATTCTGCTGTTCATATGTACTGCATATTAGATTGTTTCTTTTTTATTATTTTAGGCAATAATATAGATTTTTATTGTTAGATAGGAAATCTGGGCAGAGTTTGGGGGGTGGGGGAATCATGGAGTTTTAATAGCAAAAATCTGATGATTTTGATCAGTGAAATGTTTGTGGGTTTACTATTGTTTCACTAAGCCTAGAAAAGATTAAATACTAATGAAACATTTATTTTAATTTATTTTAATTGTACAAAAAAGCAAAATAAAAGTTTTCTATGCATTTAGATATTATTTTAATAGTGGTCTCTTATAGTCATAAGGCAGACCATTTCTATTTTCTTTCCATGCAAACATAAAAATAAATGATGATGTGTTACATTGTGTTTATTTAAGTTTAATAATTAATCTTTAGTTTAATCTTCAGTTATTTTTCCAGTCAGTTTTACAATTTTATATTGAGATTGTTTTGATTTGTCATTTGTTTGTTTTGGGCATTGAATGTTTCCCACTTTGTTACTTTTGCTGGAAACTGCCCTGGGTCCCCTCAAGTAGATAGGGCGGGTTATAAATAATAATAATAATAATAATAATAATAATAATAATTATTATTATTATTATTATTATTATTATTATTATTATTAAGCTGATCAAGATGGGTATGGCAAATACTGATTTTGTTTTCAGTGCTTTGCATCAGAAATGCCTAGTATCTCAGTTCACAAAAACAACAGTTTAGAACTATTTCACTTAAACTTTATTCAGTTTTGTTAAAACCAAATTTCCCAGAGTCCCTTTCCCAATGGCTTTGGTCATTGTCAGAATTGAAGAATAGCAGAATGTCTAAGCATGAATCTGAAAAGTAAAGCACCAATATATTTGAGAATTGGAAATTACTTTTAAAATGCTCTACAGTTGTCCTGACACAATTGTACAGCTTGAAGCACAGGACCCTTACGAAAGTGGTAAAACCATGAATATAAGCAAAAATCGTAAATGTTATTTTTTTTATGTAAGAGAACACTAGTCTAGGCATTTATAAATCATCCAGCATGATTCTGTGTTTAGCTTCCAGTGAAAGTTGCAATCCAAAAATAATTCATCTGTGAACACATAATCCAGAAATGTGGAGGTAAATTGCAGAGATGCAGGATTGGGTCCAAGCAATATTCACAACAAGAGCTTTTAATCTGTTCAATATTTCCATAAATGGAATGAGTGACCTTCTGCCCCTGTAATTTTGAAAAATTTGGCTTGTTGTGGAAAAATTTAGCTTGTTGTGATACAGCTTCAGTGGAGCACCTTTCCCCCATGAGTAAATTTCCCTTCCTAGGTGTAGATTTCTTCCTGTAGATTCAGCCCATTCTTAACTATGAGTTGTATGTAAGGCGAATGTTTGTAACTCGGGGACTGCCTGTATACTGACATAGTCCCCCAAAGTATTCACAGCTTCCTTTTCCCATAGCCACCCATTTATGTTGGCAGTACAATACACAATGCTGTTCATCTTAAGTGCTTTGTGTCCCTTTCAGTTCTAAGCATTGCAACTTAACACTGCAAACAGACTGTGTACATGATGTGGGTGTGACAGTTTAATAAAGGAAGAGAGGGGATGGGCTCTCTCTTTACACATCCGAGGGATTGTTATAAAGAACAAAGTTAGGGAAGTGTTCTTGGTCAAATGCTTAGACAGCCGTTGAAGATTTAATTGTGTGCATTACAAGAGGAAGTTAGCATTTTCAGTATGAGATAGCAATTTGCCACCAAGCTTATACTAATAGTTTGTATGTTTTAATTTGATCCCACTTTCTCAAAATCAGAGCCCTTGCTTTAAGACTTAAGTCTGCCCTTCCAGACAGGCCCTATAATCCAGGATCCGATCCCAGGTTTTCTGTTTATCCCAGATTATCTGGCAGTGCAGACTCATATAATCCAGTTTAAAGCAGAAAACCTCGGATCAGATCCTGGGATATAGGGCCTGTCTGGAAGGGCCCTTAGAGGGTTTTTTTTTTAAAAAAAATGATTTATATTACTTACAAACGATTTCAAAATATTGTAAATATTGTCCCCAGTCCTTTGTCCCATGTTATAGCATTAACATTTGGTCTTTGGTTCTGGAAAAACTGCTTAGCACAAGTTCAAGTTCACTTTATTAAGGTCAATGAGCAGCTCAAACTGCTTATCTCTTACATAGAAGATGGATATTTACAGTAGTAGTATCATTTTAATGTTTTTGTTCTGTTAACCAAATGGAAGGTGAATGAAGTAAAACAGATCACTGGACATTTATAAGGGAGAACTAGTAGGTGCAAGTTGATGTTCAGCATTTTCCCTCCCTGGCAATTTTCCACATAACCATCCCTCTCCATCGCCCATTGTCCCCAACCAGAACTGTTTGTTAGTCCTGGAAGCAAATGAAGAAAAATGAAGGAAAAGTTGTTAGAGGTAGATTTCTTGTCAAATGAGGGCATTTCTCTCGCTCTAATTGGCCCATCTCTGCCACTGCCCTTCTCTCCTCTCTATATGTTAGTATTATATGTAGATTTTCATCAAAAGGATTTCTTACATTCATCGGAGGTACTTAAATTAATAAGCCCCACCTTTTCGACATTGCCTAGAGCCCTTGCTCTATTCTCATCTCCAAGAGGTAACTTAGCCTGTAACAGTATTTTCAGGTGCTTCCCTTCAGCGGTGGCTTTCTGTGAAACTAGATTCTCCACTTTAGAAAACCAGGGCCTTACTAATAAGGGAACAAGCTTGTTTTCTGCTGCCCTGGAGACTAGGACGCGGAACAGTGGCATCAAACTATAGGAAAGGAGATTCCACCTAAACATTAGGAAGAACTTCCTCACTGTGAGAGCTGTTCAGCACTGGAACTCTCTGCCCCAGTGTGTGGTGAAGGCTTTTAAGCAGAGGCTAGATGACCATCTTTCAGGGGTGCTTTGAATGGGATTTTCCTGCTTCTTGACAGGGAATGGACTGTCAAGGTCCCTTCCATCTCTATGATTCTACTGATTTTCACATCATGTATGTTACCAGTCCCTGGTCAGTGTCATATCTAACCAAATATCTTACTCATGACATATAGCACCATATGTACTTGTGTATACGTTGACTTCATGAATTAGTAGAGGACAGGTTTGAGGGACAAATTATGGATTTTGCTTTGACCTGTGGATAATGCCAGAGAAAAAAGTTAGGGGCATGTAACAAACAGTTTTCTCTCCTTTTAAAATGCATAGAACAAACATACTTTGGAACATCTAAAGAAAAGGATAGGACCTGTTTATATGATGGGGTTGCATGAGGAGGGCATGAAATTGCATTGCTGATCCTAAAATGCTTACATCTATACAAATACAGATAGGGAAAGGAATATAAATGAGGGGAAAGGTTGAGAAGGGGGTGGGAGTTCAGGGGAGAAGAACAAAGAAAGCAGCCTGCCTCTATTACAGACCCAGCATGAAGGCACAGGCAAGAGGTCCTTCCATCCCAGTACCCCTCCCTTGTCCAAATTGGAGGTAGAAAGGCATTCCTCTCACTTTACTCTCCTTTTTTTAGCCTGAGCAACCCCTGCCATAGGTAGTGATTTTTTTGTGATTCCTTATAAAATAAACAACATTTATAACCTAAATTCTTCTTAAATTGTCACACATGAGTCTTACACTGACCTTAAAATCAAGACTTTGTATCCTCTAAGAATATAAATGGGCCCCTGGTGGCACAGTGTGTTAAAGTGCTGAGCTGCTGAACTTGCGGACCAAAAAGTCCCAAGTTCAAATCCCGGAAGCGGAATGAGCGCCCGCAGTTAGCCCCAGCTCCCGCCAACCTAGCAGTTCGAAAACGTGCAAATGTGTGTAGATCAATAGGTACCGCTCCGGCGGAAGGTAACAGTGCTCCATGCAGTCATTCCGGCCACATGACCTTGGAGATGTCTATGGACAACGCTGGCTCTTTGGCTTAGAAATGGAGATGAGCACCAACCCCCAGAGTCGGTCACGACTGGACTTAACGTCAGGGGAAACCTTTACCTTTTACTAAGAATATAAATTATAGTTAATACCCTAATTTTCTCCTTTCAAAATACTGAAAAACATTCTACTGTTGGTAGATACTGTTCACAGAACCTTCTATTACAATCTGGGTCATAGAGTTGGATTTGCCTGTTCACCTATCTCAAGCATGAATTCATATCAGCAGTTGAGGCTTAATGTTTTCTCCCCTGTATGGTAACTTCACTTAAATGGAAAACATAATTTTGGAATAAACTGGTAGCTATTTTTTCTTCTTCTAAGGCAGTTATCTTGGATTAAAGACAGTATCTTTCTTGCTGTTCAAGTGAGCTAGTAACATACTTAAGAACTTGTAAAAACAATGACCAAACTTTAAGCACAAGTTCTGTGTAGTTAAATCACAATTAATTTTCTCAGGGTTTAAGTGCACTCGACAGCTTTTGATTGTAGCCAGTGTAGATTATACAATATCTTAAATCTCAAATGTGTTCTAGTGCAAAGTCCCAGGAACTGTTTTGGCATAGATATTAAGTATAAGTTACACAACCCGGGGGGGGGGGGGATTTTATGCAGGTGGGGGGCAAGAACTGTGTTAGTTTGCCATTGATCCATTGTGTTTAATAATCCCTTTCTCCTTATTTTCCTGTTTTCATCTCATCTAAATATTATTGAGTTCGGGTGCATTGTAAAAAGCATCTAAAATCATATTAGATTGTCAAATTGATGTAAACCCTTAGATTAAATTAAGAAAAAAGCAGTAGCCTTCAGTTATGTTAGACAAAATATACATTCATTTGTCTTTTCATTTATTCTAATGCTGCAATTATATGTATGTAAGGTCCTAAAACTTGCTTTTAATAGAACATGTATGGACTAAGCTACACTGTGTTTTTCCGCTGATGATAACTGAATCAAACTAGAAATTACTTATAAGTGGAACAACATCACAGAAAGCATTTTTACTCTAACCTCCCAATTCTTTGTGTGAGTGTACGCTTCTTCAAGTCACACTTAGGTGACCTGAATTCATGGGGTCACTACTTAGGGTAGTGACCCCATGAATTTAAGTCATGGTTTTCCTTACTTAGGAAAATACGATTTTCCTAAGTAAGGAAAATACGATTTTCCTAAGTAAGGAAAATCCAGAGGTGGTTTATCATTGCCTATCTTTGAAATATAACCCACAGCACATGATATTCTTTGGTGGGCGCCCATCCAAGTACTACCCAGGGCTGACCCTGCTTAGCTTCTAAGATCAGACAAGATGTGGTGCATGTAGGGTATTTAGATCTTCTACATTTCATCCAGTTTAAAATAACCGATTTTCATGATGTATTTACTTTGAACCCATTATTCAGTTTGTTACTTTCTAATCTCTTAAAGTGCATAAACATCAACTGAAAACCCATAATTTGTTATAGGCACTCCATTAACGTAACATAGTAAACCCTTAAATAGATACAAGTTTTTGTAGGTAAACATGTTAAATATGTGGTGTCGGCATGTTGAGCTGCAGTTAGTGATGAGATTGACAAAATATTCTAAGGACATATTAGTGAACAGTTATGTAGTTAATGTTTCAAACAAGAAATGAATTGGTAATTCAAGAAAACCTTTATTTGAGTTTGAATGTAAGTTCTGAAAATTAAGGAGGTTCTTTGACCAAAGGTTAGGCAGCTGTCTAAGTCAAGGTGCTAGCATAATGAAAGAATAAAGTAAAGCATCTGTATCCTTATTTTTGTTTTTGAAATGTTCTTAGTAAACTCAAGCTTTCTTCTTCTTTCCACCCCAGTTTTGAAGCAAAGGCAAATGAATCTACAAATGTGTTGAACGAGAGAAAGGAAAGCGACCCTCTTCCAGAGCTGCTGAAGGTGTGTTTTTTATTTATTTGCTTTAAAGGGGATCAGGATCGGTTTCTTTTTACCTCATTTGCTAAGGGTGTAGCTAACATTATAGAATTGCTGCAGTTTGATATCACTTTAACTGCCATGACTCAATGTTATGGAATTGTAATTTGGTGACTTACCCACACTATTTGGCAGAGAAGACTAAAAAGCTTGTAAAATTACAACTCCCATGATTCCGAAGCATTGAGCCATGGCAGTTAAAGCAGTGTTAAACTACATTAATATACATGCATATGTACGGTTTACAACTTCTTCACATTTTTCGGGCACTGATTCTGAAAAACATGAAGAAGTTGTAAATTGTACATGGAAAACACATGACGTGAAATCAGTTTATAAACCAGTTGAGAGCTGAGGTTTAAACACTGTGTACTGCTTGACAAGCAGAGAACTAGCAAAATTCAACTGCTTTTTCTAGTTGTATAAGAAGAAACCTGCTTATTCTAGTGGTCCATGGTCATGCCCAGCCTTTTGAACACATATGAAAGTAACTAACTTGACTAATGACTCATCACTTTAGGATTATAAGATCCAGCAGCTATAGCTGCATTGTTTTTCAAGACAAAATGTTACGTTCAAAGAAATGGTTAAGCAAGAAAGGAGAAATAATTAGGATGCTAACAGGTGTAGTTGCAGTATCACTATTGTCAAAAGTAGCACTCTGTATGAAGCAGAGGGCTGGTCTATCCTGCTATTCTGCCTCTCTCTTTATATATCTTTGTTAAACACGTTATGGATTCCTGTGAGATATAGTGCTTGTGATGATAGTTATGGTTCATTACTATTTAAAATTCCTTTAGGATTGCGTGTCACCTACAAAGCCCCAAATATCCCATCTCATAATCCATTTCTCTACTGTGTTACAATTTTGCTTGACACTATTTTTTCATTGTCCGTGGACTAATCACACTGGTACATTTAGTTCTCTCCCATAAAGTCCAAAGTTGCATTATGGTGCCAGTGCAACAAAACACACATGGTTGTGATATGATGCATCACTAACATGTTGCCTCATTGTCAAAGATGTGAAGGCCTGGGGAACAAACAGTCCCTGTCCCCCAATCATTTTTCCCAAAAATCTTTTTTTTTTTTTTTAAGTGAGGGTGATGGATTATGGAATATTTTCTTTTACAATGACTTATTATTAGTTGTGTTGTTATTTATTTCCCACTTATTTCTTCTGACATGAGACCCAAGGAAGTATTTTTTAAAGATGAGAAGCTCTTTCGAAATTATTGTAAAAATTCTGTAACAGCATTACCTTTATATGCAATATTTCTTACCTCCATTCTTTTTATGGGAACATGCAGTTTATGTTGGCTAGATGGAGCCACTAGAGAAGAAAATATATTTTCCCTGTTGTACTGTTGATAGCTTATTTTGTTTTATTTTTTTTGTCTGCTTCTGATGAACTGGAATAAACCAAAGATGTTCCATAAAGTTCAGGTGGTCCATGCCTTTTAGCTCCATTTGTAGACTTTGTAGCTCCAGTGTATAAGCTATCACGCTGGGGGAAGTATTGTAGTATGTGGTGCCCTCCCACCTCCAGGGGACTTATGGATAAGATGGATTGTCTACTAGATCAGTGGTTCTCAACCTGGGGTTCTCAGATGTTTTTGGCCTACGCCTCCCAGAAATCCTAGCCAGTTTACTAGCTGTTAGGATTTCTGGGGGTTGAAGGCCAAAAACATCTGGGGACCCCAAGTTGAGAATCACTGGTCTAGATCCATTTCCATCTTGTTTCAGTCCTGACCAATGGATGGAGACAACTTGGGAGATGACCTATGCAGGGAAATGGGCAGGGGGGGGGGGATATCTTCCTGTTTATTTTGCTGAACCTCCTAGCAGTGTTCAATATCATCAACCACGATGATCTCTTGGGCTGCCTTGGGAAGGAGACTTGGAGATATGGCCATAAAATTTTAAGGGAGGACCTAGAGCTTCCTAGAAAGGTGTTCACTCTAGAAAGGTTCCACAGAGTGATTAAAGGATGTTGACCATAGAGATGCATTCGAGGATTTAGAGCAGTGGTTCTCAACCAACCTGGGGTCCCCAGTGTTTTGGCCTACAACTCCCAGAAATCCCAGCCAGTTTACCAGCTGTTAGGATTTCTGGAAGTTGAAGGCCAAAACATCTGGGGACCCACAGGTTGAGAACCACTGATCTAGAGATTCCTAGAAAAAACATTTTCAATCAAATCCATGAATAATCTAGCCCACAAAAGTCAAAATCAGAGATATACAGTAATGGGACTTGAGCATTGGGGGGGGGGGGATTCTGGAACCAAACCCCAAATGATACCAAGGGCCTACTTTAGTGGAATTGAATGCATTCTTTTGTCATTTCAAGGCTATCAGTTTGTTTCATAGGGCAGAGCATTGAGAGTTAGATTGAGTGATAAATGTCAGCCATAAAGTTCACTTGCTGATTTTGAACCAGCCTGATCTAGTCAAAGCCTCTCAGCTCAATTTATCTTATAGAATTAATGGAAACATAACACAAATAAAATCTAGTCTTGAACTTCTTGGAGAAAAAACAAGATATTATAGTTATTAATAAAATCCTCTGTTTCTTCCCTCGCAGTTTGCAGTCTGTGAAAATAAGAATCTGTCTACAGAAGATCTGAGCAGATCCACCACTCAGGAGGAAATAAAGAAAGCCAACAGCCTTCCTAGTTTAGCCCATGGATCCAAAACTACCCATAATGAGAGACAGGTCAAAGAAGGATTTTTCCAGTATCTTGGGAGTTTATTTGGTATTTCATCAAAATCATCTCTCAAAGAAACTGAGCAACTTGCTGCTGGAAATAGACACGACAACACTGAAAAAGACTTTGAGAGTTTATCGAGCCATCAGGAAAGCGGACACATTGAACATCTCATTGAACCAGAAATATTTGTCATTTCAACTTCTGAAAGTAAACAAGCACATTCAGACAAAAGCGAAGACATTAACTTTGTTAAAAGACCCAATTCTGGATTACAGAATTTACACAAAGGAAAAGAGAAATTTCCTGAAGCACCTGAGTAAGTACCAATCTAAAATCTAATCTAATCTAATTTAAAGTGCTTCCACGTTTGTGTTCACAGGATCTGGCAAGAACGTTCTATTGATTGCTATGTTACGAAAATCCTTGAGAAGCCTTGTTTTTGTTCCTGAAGGATGCTGACAGTATTGGAATGTTATAGTAACTAAGAAAACGTCTCAGACAAAATAGCCATGTTCTTCCACAGTCTTATCAAGTAATAGGTTTTGTTCAGTACAGTACACTTTAATTACAAGCACATTTGCTCAGAATAAGTTCTCAGTGTAGATCATAAGTTGTTTTAAAGTTGTTTTTTTATTAAATAAAAAGACAGCATATTATAAAATGAATTAATGACAATAACTATTACAGTAGAGTCTCACTTATCCAACATAAACGGGCTGGCAGAACGTTGGATAAGCGAATATGTTGGATAATAAGGAGGGATTAAGGAAATGCCTATTAAACATCAAATTAGGTTATGATTTTACAAATTAAGCACCAAAACATCATGTTTAACAAAAAAATTGACAGAAAACGTAGTTCAATACGCAGTAATGCTATGTAGTCATTACTGTATTTATGAATTTAGCACCAAAATATCACAATGTATTGAAAACATTGACTACAAAAATGTGTTGGATAATCCAGAACGTTGGATAAGCGAGTGTTGGATAAGTGAGACTCTACTGTAGTTGTAACTACAATAGAGTCTCACTTATCCAATATAAACGGGCTGGCAGAACGTTGGATAAGCAAATATGTTGGATAATAAGGAGGGATTAAGGAAAAGCCTATTAAACATCAAATTAGGTTATGATTTTAAAAATTAAGCACCAAAACATGATGTTATACAACAAATTTGACAGAAAAAGTAGCTCAATACGCAGTAATGCTATGTAGTAATTACTGTATTTACAAATTTAGCACCAAAATTTCATGATGTATTGAAAACATTGACTACAAAAATGCGTTGGATAAGCGAGTGTTGGATAAGTGAGACTCTACTGTACATTTAATTGCTATTATTAAATATAAATATGTTTTGCAAAATGGAATTAAGTGCTTTTACTTTTCAGATTACATCCCTGCTAAGTAGTCAAGAGTACCAATATTTGTAGGAGCAGGACACGAACTTAATGACCAGGGTAGAATGGGGCAGGATGCTGCAAGAGTAGGGGAAAGAGTGAAGGAATTACTATAGCTTCTTTTGGTGTTTTGCCAGTCATATTAAGAACATATTAGTTTGATGTTTTTCAAATAAAGTTATCTAAGTTTGAAAAAGGAGCCCCCGATGATGCAGCAGGTTAAACTGCTGAGCTGCTGAACTTGCTGACTGAAAGGTTGGAGGTTCACATTCAGGGAGCAGGGTGAGCAACCGCTGTTAGCCCCAGCTTCTGCCAACCTAGCAGTTCGATAATATTTAAATCAAACATGCCAAATCACATAATAGTAGTAGTTAGAATGCCGGGATTTATTTGGAGAAATATGTTCAGTTCAGCTTTTTCTGGTAAACCCACATCACTGATTTTCACTCATGGAGAGAGGCAACATGTCCAACTCTCGATAGCTTCATAACTTTGCCTGCCACTTTTGTCCTCTTTCTTACTGGTATTCTATCTAGAGTAAATGATTTGATTTAGTGGAAGTGTTAACTGATCAGCAGCATGTGCCATGGGTTTATTCTTGTTACAATTAACCAATAGGTTTCAGTGTGTCGTATTATGGAAATTTCAGCCAGTGTGCACTGGATACTTTCACTAATCTGTAATGATAAAAGACAATGTGTATGCCAGAACCATAGCCCCAAGGTCACGAAATGTACATACCTGTGTGCATACTAAAGAGAACTTACAGGTTTGTGCCTTAATTAATTAAATTGTGCCTATATTTGAAGGCTACATTTACAACTTCAGTCATCAGAAAGCATACTGCCCAAACTGTCACATAAATTTGCAGTTAATAGAAACTGAAGCAATGGCAAGGCAATCTGAGGGACAGAAATACAGGGTGTTTGAAAAAGAACTCCCTATTCACCATTTAATTTAAATGGTGAATAGGGACTTCTTTTTCAAACACCCTGTATAGGGGTGCCCCTTTTTCAGAGGAGTTTAAGGGCACACCATGGGAAAGAATGTTTCTTAGCATACTGTGGCTTTATTTTGCTAGCAGGGATATTATTATTATTATCATCAACACAACGACGTTGTATGGCACAGCAAACAAGATAGATATGCTGGATTTCGTTTCGCAGAACCACAAGTCGAACACTTCCCAAGTGTCTAGGACTGTGTGATGTATTTTCTGATGATGTGTGCAGATCCCAGTAGGGTGGCCTTTTGCAGTTGGCAGATGGTGATTTTGTCAATGTCTATTGTTTCCAAATGCCGGCTGAGATCTTTTGGCACGGCACCCAGTGTGCCCATCACCACCGGGACCACCTGCACTGGTTTCTGCCAGAGTCTTTGCAGTTCAATCTTGAGGTCCTGATAGCGGCTGAGTTTTTCCTGTTGTTTTTCATCTATGCGACTGTCACCTGGGATGGCAACATCAATGATCCAAACCTTGTTCTTTTCCACAACTGTGATGTCTGGTGTGTTGTGTTCCAGAACTTTGTCAGTCTGGATTCGGAAGTCCCACAGTATCTTTGCGTGCTCATTTTCCAATACTTTTGCAGGTTTGTGATCCCACCAGTTCTTTGCTGCTGGGAGGTGGTACTTGAGGCATAAGTTCCAATGAATCATTTGGGCCACATAGTTGTGCCTCTGTTTGTAGTCTGTCTGTGCGATTTTCTTACAGCAGCTGAGGATATGATCAATGGTTTCGTCGGTTTCCTTGCACAGTCTGCATTTTGGGTCATCAGCTGATTTTTCAATCTTGGCCTTAATTGCATTTGTTCTGATGGCTTGCTCCTGGGCTGCAAGGATCAGGCCTTCTGTCTCTTCAGGGTCCCATTCGTGAGCCAGAGCCAGGTCTTCTCCTTATCAGCTTTTCCTTCAATTTTGTCAAGGAACTTTCCATGCAGTGTTTTGTTGTGCCAGCTGTCAGCTCTAGTTTGTAGTGTGGTTTTCTTGTACTGGTTTTTTGTCTGCTGTGTTTTGAGGAGTTTCTGATTTTTGACTTCAATCAAAGCAGGTTCTTCACTTTGCTTGACATATTCTGCCAGGGCATGTTCTTCTTCTTTGACTGCTTGTTTTACTTGTAAGAGTCCTCTGCCCCCTGATCTTCTAGGCAGATATAGCCGGTCAACATCACTGCGAGGGTGCAGGGAATGATGAATGGTCATGAGTTTTCTTGTTTTTCTGTCCAAATTGTCCAGTTCCACCTGTGTCCAATTTATAATGCCAGCAGTATATCTTATGACAGGTATGGCCCAGGTGTTTATGGCCTTGATGGTGTTGCCTCCATTGAGCTTGCTTTTGAGAATTTTTCTGACCCTTTGTGTGTATTCTTTGCTGACCACAGTTTTCACATGTTCATGCTTGATGTTGTCCAGCTGTAGTATGCCCAGATATTTATAGGCCTCTGGCTGGTGACACTTTATTGTTTGGCCATTGGGCATATTTATGCCCTTACTTTCAATGATTTTTCCCTTCTTCAATGCCACTGTTGAACATTTGTCCAAACCAAACTCCATGTTGATATCAGTGCTAAAAATTCGGACAGTGTTGGTCAGAGACTGGATTTCAGTTTCCGTTTTCCCATATAGCTTCAGGTCATCCATGTACATCAAATGTGAAATTTTGTGAGAATTCTTAGATGTTTGATAGCCGAGATTTGTTTTTTGTAAGATTGTTGACAGAGGGATCATGGCGATAATGAAAAGCAGAGGGGACAATGAGTCTCCCTGGAAAATTCCTCTCCTGATGTTGACAAGTCCATAGCTTTCATTTCCAACAAACAGTTCAGTTTTCCAGTGCTCCATCATGTTTTCAATGAAGGTGCCAACGCTTTTACAAATCCCGATGGCGTCCAGGCACTTGATGATCCAGCTGTGTGGGAGTGAGTCAAAGGCCTTTTTGTAGTCTATCCACATCATGTGAAGATTAGCTTTTTGGCTTTTACAGTTCTCCAGAATCATTTTGTCAATCAATAACTGGTCTTTTGTGCCCCTGCTTTTCCGTTTGTTGCCTTTCTGTTCATCTGGCAAGATGTTTTTTTTCTTCAAGATAGTCTTGAATTCTGTCAGCTATGATGCCAGTCAGTAGTTTAAACATAGTGGGCAGACATGTTATTGGTCTGTAGTTTCCTGGTGCTGCTCCTTTTGCTGGATCCTTTTGTATCAGGTATGTTCTTCCAGTTGTTAGCCATTCACTGATACTTCCTTTCTGCAGCATCTCATTGAATTGTTGGGCCATTTTTCCATGTAAACTAATCAGATGTTTGAGCCAAAATCCATGAAGTTGATCACTACCAGGCGATGTCCAGTTCTTGACTTTTTGCACTCGTTTGCTGATCATTTCAGTTGTTATTTCCATCTGTTCCATTTTGTTCTGTGAGAATTTTCCTTCAAACTCCTTTATCCACCCAGCGTTTTTGTTGTAGTTTTTATTATTTTCCCAAAGTTCTTTCCAGAACTTTGTTGTTGCAGTTTTCTCTGGCTTTATGGTTACTGTGTCTGTTGTTTGGTTCAGACTCTGGTAGAACCGTCTTTGGTCTGATTGAAACAGTTGATTTTGTCTGTACTGGATGATTCTGGCTTCATACCTTTCAATTTTTCTGGCTGTTGCTGTAATTCGTTCTTTCACAATTTCCAAAGCTTCTTCAATTTTTCTGGTGTTCAGCCAGTACTTTCAGATCAGGTATTGCTTGATTTTGTCCTTCTTCAGTTTCCTCTCTTTCATATTTTTCAGGTTACTTGCATCTGATCTAAGTTTCTTGATTTTCAACTCTAGCCTGACCTTCCACTTTGGTTTTCCAGTCGATTTTCTTTGGGGCTGCCTTGGTTGTAGGAGCCCAAGTTCTTCTGTTACTATCACTGCTGCACTGTAGGCAAACTGGTTTGTTTGTTCAATTGATGTTATTTGGACAGTGGAGAGTACTGCATTCACATCTTATTATTATTATTATTATTATTATTATTATTAACAACAACAATAACAACTTTATTTTTATACCCCGCCTCCATCTCCCATGGGACTCGGGGAGGCTAACATGAGGCCAAGCCCAGATTTCCACAATGTGTTCAACACTGACAGCTGTACAACTTTTCTAGAAGGCTATATTGTAGCAAATCAAGATCCATTTATACCGGTACTACATGTTCACTGATACACTTATTAGTATTTATTATCAGCTTCCACTATTGTGCCATCTCCACATCTTCCTAGAATTGGAGGAATTACAGAAGGTAGTGCTCACACTAATAACTTCAAAGCTGGAGTTCTGCAGTGTGCTACACATTGGACTACCCTTGTATCACGTTCAGAAACCCCAGTTAGTTCTAAACATGGTAGCCATGGAACATCGAGCCCCCAGTGGAGTAGTGGATTAAAGCCTCGTGACTTGAAGGTTGGGTTGCTGACCTGAAGGCTGCCAGGTTCGAATCCCACCCGGGGAGAGCGCGGATAAGCTCCCTCTATCAGCTCCAGCTCCATGCGGGGACATGAGAGAAGCCTCCCACAAGGATGGTAAAAACATCAAAACATCCAGCTGTTCCCTGGGCAATGTCCTTGCAGACAGCCAATTCTCTCACTCCAGAAGCAACTCAAGTTGCTCCTGACATGGAAAAAAAAATCGAGGAATGACCATGTAACTCCAGTATTATAAACACTCCACTGGTTGCTAGTTACTTTCCGGGCAGAGTGCTGGATATTATCTTTAAAGTACTGCATGGTTTGGGTCCAGGTTACTTACAGGATTGGTTTCTCCTCAGTAATCTGCCTCGTACACTCGGATCTTCCAGGAGACATCTACTTCAGTCAGCCCAAAATGGGCTAGTCGTTACTGGGATTACTTTTTTTAGCCACCCCCAAATGGTGGAATGACCTGCTAAAAGGCATCCATCAGTTCCAGAAGCTGTCTTAATTTGAATGGGCTATCAATACTAATATCTTCTAGCAGGCCTACCCACATTTCTAAATTTGGTAGTATTTATTGGTGGATTTCAATATGCATTACTTCTATATTCTATTTTAACTGATGTTTTGTGTTGTAGTGTTTGTTCTTGCTCCCCTGTCTGTGTTATAGCCTGTTTTAGATTACGCAGCTTTGCTTCTGTGAGTGAAACAGTATCTGGATAGCTTTGCCCAGCCTCTATAAAAATCAGATCTTGTTTTCCAATTTAGTCCATCTCTTGAAAAAAATAACATATTGTGACACACCTTATAAAGTACTCTATTCAAAGTGTAGTTAAAACTATAGGGAACTGTAGTTCTGGTCATTTGAATACATTTCTTGGACCACAAGCAGTGTTTGCATATAACTGCCAAGCATAAAAACTGGTTCAGCAACCTCACCAGCTACGCTAGTGTGTGATCTATGGCTGTTTTTAATGCCATGTTGATGATGACAATAAAGCTTAAGTGATTTTGATTTATTCCAAAACTTCATACAGCACTCCCTGTCAGGGCTGTGATCTAAGCAAGTGCTAATTATATCCTTTTAACTGCAGTCTAACAAACTAAAAAAGAAAATGATCGTTAAATAGAGTTAGATGAAAATAGCATTATTGTTTGAGAGGTTCAAACGGTATAAGTTTGATTGAACAGGGTCATATTTTTGGTTGAACAGGATCATATTTCAGAGAAATCTTAATAAATGCTCCTAGGCATTTTCTTGATTGGTAATCCCTAGTTTTTAATAGAGTTTACCTTTGTATTGTTGTACATTAGAGTCTCACTTATCCAGCGTTCTAGATTATCCAACGCAGTCTGCCTTTTAGTAGTCAGTGTTTTTGTAGTCAATATTTTCAATACATCGTGATATTTTGGTGCTAAATTTGTAATACAGTAATTACTACATAGCATTACTGCATATTGAACTACTTTTTCTGTCAAATTTGTTGTATAACATGATGTTTTGATGCTTAATTTGTAAAATCACAACCTAATTTGATTAATAGGTTTTTCCTTAATCCCTCCTTATTATCCAACATATTCGCTTATCCAGCGTTCTGCCGGCCCGTTTATGTTGGATAAGTGAGACTCTACAGTATATTGCATCCTTCAAAATGCAACTATATTGTGTCTTTGTGTTGTCGAAGGCTTTCATGGCCGGGATCACAGGGTTGTTGTATGTCTTTCGGGCTGTGTGGCCATGTTCCAGAAGCATTCTCTCCTGACGTTTCGCCCACATCTATGGCAGGCATCCTCAGAGGTTGTGAGGTATATTGTGTCTTATTTGTTATGAACCGTGTTATCATGTTAAAAGTAGAAAACAGTCTATAAACACTAGGTGAAATAGTTCTAAACTACTAATAGTTTTCTTAAATGAATTAATATTTGACGTGGGAAGCAATATTTGTCCAGTTCTATTTGTTTCTCTTAAATCTGTATCTTGTTCTGTAGTACTCTAATACAGCCTTGATTATGTACTTAGAAAGTATAATTGTGAAGAAAGTCTCAAACATATGATTTTGAGCTGCTGGTGGTCAAGCTATTAGAAACATAGGAATTTTTATATACTTTATCTACTAATATCCTAGTAATTTGCATCTATTTAAAATTAATATTAAAATTTTAATACTCAGTTTAGACAACATATCCCCAGAGAAAGAAACCATAGCAGAAACCAATAAAGGTAATACTTCACAAGAGTGTTGTCATTTTATTTTACCTTTTAAGTATTCTCAAATCAGTGGCACACCTTTTTAACAATATTTATTATGGGAACTAGAAATTTACACTACTCTGTGACCTGTGCAATCTGAGGTTAATTTTGCAAACCGTAAAAGAACTTGCTGTTGGCAAAGACTTCATTTTCCAGGCCTTGAGCCAAAGAAGATGGAATTCATGAGTTCAGCCTCCAGCATATTTACAGGAGGCAAAGGATGTAGGCCACGATATCCCACAAGCAAATCCAGTTGGCTAATTCAAACAATTATCTCTGAAAAATATTTTACATTTTTAATAAGGCATTGTGAGTTTAATAGCTTTCCAGTTGAAGAACTGAATAGTAAATGTAATATTTGGGGGTACATTTCTCAAAATAGAATTCTTATAAGACAAATTAGTATGCAATATTACCAGCAGGCAAAGTTTGGTATTATGATTTTTATGAAATTTCAAAAACTGTATTTCATCACTGTGTGAAATACAAGAAACACTTTCAGGTTAAATATTTAGTTATTATAAATAAATAGGGAAAACTTTGAAAAGCCATACATAAAATGCATATGGTAAGATGTTCAGAGGGTGTCCTAATCTTGGAAGCTAATTGGAATCAGCCGTCATTAGTACTTGGATAGGAGAGCACCAACAAGTGCTGTTAGCTGTATTTCAGAAGAAGGGACTGGCAAAACCACCTCTGAATATTCCTTGCCTACGAAAACCTTATGGCATTCATAGGGATTATTATAAGTCAACAAGTAACTTAAAGATACACATACACACACAAAATGTTCACAACTGGAATTTATGCTTATGATTTCTGTTTTTCACAGTTGTTTTAGAGGTCCTGTTATACTCACTTAATCAAGATTAGGAGTTGTCAGCATTAAACACATCAACAATTGCTCTTATTCCAGCTAATCATTTACTAAATGGCATTGCTCAATACTCCTGCTAATCCTTTGCTACAAAGGAAGTCCTGTTGCAATTTCCTCTTCTTCAGCTGATACATATCAGCAGTAATTCCACCTGGCTACTGCAGAAAGAGGTAGAGAGATGGGCCAGCCAGATTTTTTTTCTTGCTCCAGTTGAGTAGCCATTTGGCTCTTTTCTTCCTTGAATGGTTGCTCTTCCACTGAACGTTTTAGAAATAGTGGCAGAGTGTGGTTCTCTGTAACCTTTTGCATCAATATTTCTTTTTTTTGTCATGTAAGGATATTTGTTTAGTAATTATTAGGTGCATTTATAAATCATTAATAATAATCATCATAAAACAAGGTAGCAGTTTGCTTTGAAACTGTGGATCCTTCAAGACCAAGATTGATATTCTGCTAGGTTTTATGGGGGTGGCAGATGTCATTTTCCATTAGTTGCTGTTGTTGCCATGTACTATCTATTTGACTATGAATTATGGGTAAGCAAGCTATGAAGAGAAACCTAAAAGAGACTCTGTCTTATAGGTTGAAGCAACTCTATTGTTATGCCATCTGTTCTAGGTGATTTGTTTTTCTCAAGTGCTCTCACTGCAGTTTCCTCTTCACTTTCTAAAACTGGAGATTTGTCTTCATATGGTTTTCCTTTGAATGAATCTGTCATTAAATAGTTTTTTCCAATATTCTTTCAGGTATTGTAATCTAATCCTCTGCTAGTCGTAGAGCATCCCCACACTTTATTTAAATTTGATTTCTCAGATCTTGTGGAAGATGTCTCTTGCTCTTCCTTTTTTGTTGTCAACTTCTATTATCATAGTTCTCCATCTCTTGTGCTTAACAAGTTGCTTAACAGTTACATTCAGCATTCTGACTTTATTTCTGTTACCGTTTACTTTTGCTTCTCATCTGTCCTACCTGCTTGAAGAGTTTCCTGTAATGTCCACTGAGACTTGTCTTTCTTTTTGACTTCAGATAGAGTCTTTTGCATTCCTCCCTGACAAAGTGTCAATCCAGAGTTCTTCTGGCTCCTAGTAATTTGGTTTAATAATGCAAATTCTACAGAGATATTCTTCAGGTTGTATTTTGGCATTATGGTCAGTTTAGTGTTCTTTAGCTTTACTCTTTTTTATATTAGTAGTTCATGGTCTATGCCACAATCAGTTCCTGGTCTTGTTTTTATAGAGAGAAGGGAAGTCCTCATCTCCTGCCTTCAGTTACATAACCTATTTGATTTCTATATTGGCCATCAAATGATGTCGTTTTATACAATCACTTCTTAGTTGCTTGAAGATTGTGTTTGCAACGAACACATTTTTGGCCTTGCAAAATTTAGTCAGCCCCTCTCCTGCTTTGTATCTTGATCCTAGGCCCAAATTTCCTATGATCTTTGATTCTGCTTTGTTTCCAATTTTTTGTATTCCAATCACCTATAATTAATAGGAAGTCTTGTTTTGGTGTGTGATAAATTCCTCCTGGACTCCAGCATATAATATTTCTATTTCACCATCGTCATCTTCTGCCTCTGTAGTTGGGAAAATAACTTTGGATTATAGTTTTATTGATGGGTTCTTATTGAAATTCTATGGACGTGATTCAGTGAGACTTTGCATTATACCCTTTGACTGCTTTTACTACTTCTCATTACAGACTCCAACCCATTTCTTTTTAAATTTTCATTTCCTAAATAAAACTCTCCAGCTCGCTCACCCCAAGTATTAAAATGTTTATATGTCCTATTTCTTATTTTACTATAGCTAGTGTCCCCTGATTCATGCTTTTCACATTCCACAACCTCTTTAATGGGTGTTGTGCAGCTTCAGACCTTTCTTTCACACTGAGCATGTCAACAGTTGAACATACTTTGGGCTTGAATCCAGCTACAGCATTACTCATAGATGTCTGGTGCTGTATCACAATAGCTTGTTGAATGCCATCCAATCTGTGAATTTCATCTTCTAGCACTATCTCTTTTTTAATTTTAAATTGTCTCATCATTATAATAATAATGAATAATATTATGAAGCATATAAGAAACTTTTGTGATAACATTGTCAACATAAAACTAAATACAGCTTCTTTTCTCTTTATACCCAAAGCATGTGCAGCTAGTTAACTTAGGCCTGGACACATTTTCCCATTGACTTTCACAGCTCCTCCTTTATGCCATTTTCCTCAGCAGCAGGATCTACTACAAGAAATGGGAAGAAGGGAGGCAATATTTACTTTATGAGTTTTTCAGTTTCTTCATTCGATACAATTCCCTTCACTTAGGCCCTTACATGTTCTTTTAGATTTAAGACAGGTTCTTACACACTCTACACTGTACCCCCATCTGACTGATTTCTGGATATGTGATTAAGTCAGATTCCTCCAACTCACCCCCAAAAACACCAAATTGAAGTCATGGGACCAGGTAGACAAAGAGCAGCTCCTTTCATTACAAGCTGTATTTGCTTGTAATTATTTATTCTCCTGGAAATATTTTTTTAGAGAGAATAAACTAGCAACTCATTGGACAATTATCTTCTGTAGAAGGTACTATTTTCTCTTTGGTTTATCAGAAGTGCTAGTGATCAAAAGACTGCATGACCATATATGTTTACAGTAAATAGTGATGGAAGTTTAAATCATGATAGAGAGGCTTGACTTGACATAGATTTGTACTTGGATTAGGCAGCTGGTTCCCAGGACTTTCACCTGTTTCAGTTTTATTGCATTAGTCAGGTCACTACTAAGTTAACTTGAAAGAAAAGCACCCTGATTCTCTGTTCCCGGTGTTTTGTGTGTGCTTTATGCACCTTCAAATAAGAATAAATTAACAGTTGCAAATTAAATAATTATTAAGTTTGAGTTAATAATTATTTGATAATTATTTAAGTATCATCTCATTTTATGTTGCTTAATTTAATGGACATCAGGTTGTTGTGTGTTTTCCGGACTGTATAGCCATGTTCCAGAAGCATTATCTCCTGATATTTTGCCCACATCTATGGCAGGCATCCTTAGAGGTTGTGAGACTGTACCTCACAACCTCTGAGGATGCCTGCCATAGATGTGGGCAAAATATCAGGAGATAATGCTTCTGGAACATGGCTATACAGTCCGGAAAACACACAACAACCCTGTGATTCCGGCCATGAAAGCCTTCGACAACACATTAATGGACATCAATTATTCTCAAACCTTATAGCTTGGATATCTGAGCTTCACAGGAATGGCAGAACACGGACCACATAATGTTTAATATCCATGCAACTCAAAAGACTGGACAGATGGAGATGTTAGAATATATAATCTATTTTCTTTCTCTAGAGGCTGAGAGTGGCACCTGAATAATATAAAGATAATCTGTCTCAGCTGCATTTGTCAAACACCCATTAGCATTATCTAGGCTTTTAAATTGGGTGTGCAAAGCAAATGTATCGTATTTACTTCGTATTTTATTTATCAACTTTGTTTCATTTCATAAAATGTATTTTAATCTTCGGGAGTGAGCCTTGAGCCCATGTATGCAACAACATTTCAACCCTACAGATAAATGTGTCTGAAAAGCACTAGGTTCACCATAGGTTTTAGAGAGCTGATTCTTAGTCCATCTTCCTTTGTTACTGGGATTATAGCAAGCACTGGTCCTGTGGTGAAGTTTGCTTTAGCTTGTGCACTTGAATTGCATTGTATGACATGGTGAGCCACATAAGTACACAATGAAGTCCTTGAATGACTCTATTTTGAAGGTATGAATATTCACCATACAATACAATAACTATGACTCAAACATTTTAAAACATTTTGCAAAATGTTGAAATTATGTTGCAGTAATCACATATCTCGGTTTCATTATGTGTTTCATTCCCAGTAACTGACAACTTACACATGTGAACTTAGCATCAAATACAACAGTCTAAACCGGTTTTTCCATAATCACTTCATTTAGTACTTTTCAATGAAAGCAGTGTTACATCCAGGCACAAGTTCTCATAAAAAAACAATATGCCAGAATGATGAGATGATGAGTAGCATGCATGCCTATGTCAGTCAGTCCTCTACAAAATAGACAAAAAATTAGATGAAGTTGTTGTAAGGGTAAACAGCCCTATTTGCAGACAGAATGTTTATTCCTAATTTAAAAATCAGTAAATCATAAATATATTTGTGAACATCATATTGTATTCTCCCCATTTGACTAGATCTTGATGTTCTAGAAATAAATAATTTTGGCTAACAATTCCCTATTACTTTAAATTCAATTTAAATAATTGCAGCAATAGCCAGATTGAGTTTTTCAGCTTGATACACATATACACAGATATATTTCCACTTCATACATTTCTCTATAAATCAGAGGTTCTCAACCTGTGGGTTCTCAGATTTTTGGCCTTCAGCTCCCAGAAATCCTGATAGCTGGTAAACTGGCTGGGATTTCTGGGAGTTGTAGGCCAAAAACATCTGGGGAGCCCAGGTTGAGAACCACTGCTGTAAAATAGTTGTAGTAATATTGAATGTCCTGAGAATATTTCCTAATATGCCAATTATTATATTTTTGTTGTTCCAGAAAAACAGCACATGAGTTGGGTGCAGCTGCAATTACTTATGCAACTTACCGAGGCTCTACAAGAATTAAGCAATTGCTTAAAAAGCAAGCAGAATTAGAGCAAGAAAAAGAAACCACAAGCAATATTTCTACTCTTGAAAACAAAGACAATCAGATAGTAAACATTCCAGACTCAGATATGACCATAAGAAAAACAGAATCTGTATTAAAGATGAATTCAAAAGCTGGGACTGAAGTTGGTGAAAAAGATTCACACTCAAGCACATCTAAGTTGGGAATGGACCCACAAAAAAATTCTCAGGACGTCTTTGAAAGTAGCAAATCTAGAGAACTAAAGAACAGTGTGTTGTCAACTGAAATAGAAACCATCAACAATTGTATTGAAGATTCAGTTTCTATGAAAACTGTATCTTTTTCAAACACATCAGAAGTTAATGGGAACCTTTTGTTGGAGCCAGCATTGTTGCCAAAGGAAAGCAGTTCTAGCTTCCAGAATACAGATCCTATTAGAATGGGTCTAAAAAATAACAGATTGGCTGAAAAGGGAGAGGAGGTGTTAGGGGAAATACAAATGCAGCACCCATCAAACAATGCTACTATTGTAGGCTTTCAAAAAGAAATGCCTTTTTGTAATTCTTCTAACACAGAGGCAAAAGAACCAACGCAACTTGAGTTTTCATCTCATCCCAAAGTAGACTCATCTAATAATGAACAACAATTGGTAGAAGATAAATACTGCTGTAATAATTGGACTGAAGACCTATTCACATTAAAATCAACTAACCAGGAATTGCATTTGAATAGCACAATTGCTAGTGGTGAGGCAATTAGCCAGACGGTAATTACAAATGAAGATTTCTACAAGAATGTGGTGGCTGAACAGAATGAACAAAGCCTTCAAATCATTTTACCAAATAATTCAGATTTTGCAACCTGCAAAATTAATAGTAACAAAGACAATACAGTCTCAATTAAAGCTGATGTATCTACTCTGGTCCAGCCCTCAGACACAATTCAAGGTATGGATGTTCTCAGGAAAAGTTCAGAGAATGAAGAAGATTCTATGTCAGTGATACCTAGAGGAATACAAAATAGTCCTAGCCTCTCTGTAATTTCTGAAATTGGAATTGATGGCTTTCCCACAGGGAATTTATGTGTGCCTGTTGTGGAGTCTGAGCATGTTGGAGTAACAACATTGTTGCCCAGTGATACAACAATAGGCAATACCAACACTTCTATGTTAGCTATTGGATATGAAAATGTGAAGTCTGAAGTGAAAGCCACTGCATTAGAAGTAAAAGATACCAGTACTGACAAAGCTGAGTTGATGGCAAATGCTTATCTGCAGAGGCCTGAAGATAAAAAAGGCAGCTCCCATCATCTTGTCAAGAAAGATGAGGATGAAACTCTGACTAATGCATCAATTAATTTAGATGTTTCCTTTCCTACCCTTGAATTAGATAATACAGGGCCTATAAATAACACAGAATCTGGTGTCATGGTTAACCATATTTCTTCACCTCTTAAAAACACAGAAGATATTGAAATTAAGAGCCTAGTAATGGCTACAGAAAGCAATATTCCACTAGTGAATGAAATGGGGGATCAAACTGACGCTAAAATGAATCCTACTGTTCTTGAAACTAAAGAGATCATCTCAATATCTCCTTCGAAAGAAATGTGCCTTTCTAAAGACTTTAGTGTTGTCAAACCAGAAAATAATTGTTCTTCATCTGTTTTTCCTTCTCATTCATTACCTGTTTTAGTCAATAAGTCTTTCATTCATGAAGCAGATAATATCTGTTTTGACACTGTGTCTAAATCTGTGTCTAATTTTGAAGATCAGTGTTTGCTGAAGACTTCATATTCTTTGTGTCATGAAAAAGAAGGCATTGGTGAGTGTATGAGAGCTCCAGCTATCATTGATTTTGCAGAGACTGAGTATGGCAACATAGATTCTGACCCTACACATGAAAATATACATGCCATTTCAAAGCAAAAGACTTTTGAATCTTTGAGCACACTGCTTGCGACTGGTGTTCAGCCTGAAGATACAGATGGTGTTTCTGATTCTTTTCTGGAAACTGACAGCACCCTTAAAACTAAGATTGTCTCAGATTCTTCTGAAGTAGATATTAAGAATAAGATTAGCTCATGTCTTGAAGAAAGGACAGCTGTGACAGATACTGGTTCAGTAGACTTGATTCTGATAAAAGAGGATCCTTTCCTTATTACCTTTGAAAATGTGTGTACATCTGCTACATCTACTACATGCCCTAAAGTCACTCCAAAACTTTATTCTCCAACTTGTGCAACAATAGATGCCATTTCCTTGGAGGAAATTGGTTCTCTGCCTAGGAATTCTGAAGATGCTCTGGGCAAGATTTCACCCGAGCATAAATCAGACTCTCTAACCTCTGAATCCATATCTAAAGCAGCCTGCCCACCCCCATTATTAGAACATATTGCCTATGATATGGAAGCTATAGAACCTGTGAAGATGATATTAGGATTGTCTTTTGCTGCACAGCAGAGCAAACAGGCTGAAAAAACACCTTCAGGACAATTAAACCATCATTATCTCACTGATGTTTCAGAGCACCCTACTGAAAGGGATGATCAAGCAATTACAAAATCGAGCAGGCTGGATTTTGAGGAACCACCGAAATATGTTGAAACAGGAAAGCAAGTGCAAATTAAATCCCACGACTTAACGGTTTTGCTTAAAAAGGCTGATGAAATAGTTGATGCAGTTCTGCATTTAGCCATAGAAGAAATAAGATCAAAGCAAACAGCTGGTGTCTGCCAGACTAATGACATTAAGGACAATTTATTAGAGACCAGCCTTCAAAAAGATCAGAACATCATAAAAAAGCTGTCAGAATCAAAAGAAATTCAGTCAAAGAATTCATCATTAAAGTCTTTTAATGAGAGTTATATCAACAAGCTTCCTGGGGTTAAAGAGGAAGGCACACTGAGCATAAATATTCAAGATAAAATTATAGCATTGGAGACTACTGATAATACTGACCTACATAGTTCAATAACACTAATAGCAAAAGAAATAATTGATGATGTTATTAATGTAGCCAAACAAAAACTAATGTATGATCTGGGTGAAGACCATCTGAGAAAGGCTGTTTCTCAAAATGCAAAGCTTAAGACTGAAATTTCAGAAAGATTTAGCACAGACACTGAAGTAACAGTTAAATCTCCTGAAATAATAGAAGAATCCTTCAATTTAACCCCAGCATGCTCTAGTGAAATACACAAGATAATCATTGAGGCTGAAGAAGAGAACTCCTCAGCACCTTTGTATGTTAATATGAAAAAAGACAACAAAGAGGGGATAGCAGTAAAAATTGTAACAAAAAATGTGCCTCCATGTCAAAAAAATGGAGATGAATTGTCTGACCCTGCTGCTGCAGTAGAGTTTAGTGATGCAGAAACAGGCCAGAGCAACGATCATAAAGGCGCCTCTTGCACTCCACAAATGATAAATGCTGATGACAAGACCACTAACTCAACAGCCAACAGTAAATCTGAGAAGCCTTCACATGTAATAAATGTAGACACTCTTATAACTGAAAAGCAGATGACATTATGTCCATTTGTGCCAGTGAATGTGCCACCCTTTAATCCAAATGTTGATACATATACTTGCATGTTTAGCAAATCCAAAGATGAATGTGAACCTTCACTTGAAAGTAATGTGAAAAAAGAGCTGCCTCAATATATTTGTCAAGATGGAAGTGCCATGCTCGTGAGAGAACCAATTCAAAATTACTGTGAAATAAACAATGAAAGGGACCTAGGAGAGATAAACAAATCTCGCGCAATGCTACAGGATGAAACTATCGAGTCCAGTATGACTGAGTTGTCTATAATAAACAACTCAGCAGAGGTTGACCAGAATCCAGATTTTCTCCACAAAAACGGAGCAATAGTTGGGCCTGATCTGAGCATGAGTAATGTGCTCAAACAGTATTGTGTAGATGTTAATGATGACAGAGATGGAGCGATATCCCCAAAGTTGTTCTCTTTTTCTGCCCCGAAAGAGTGGGAAGGCAATTCTTCCTTCACTATATTGTATGAAGATGCTCTTCACACAGATGGAGATGAAAGTCATCCCTTTCCTGTAGAACAACCAGAGAAGCACTTCTATGTTCCTAACCTCACCTTGGACAATAGTCAGCATTTTGTGATGTGTAGAGCAGAAAAGAGCATTTTGCCTTTTGAGGGAAATGACCAGTCAAATAAGATGCTCGAGAGCACCAGTTCAGAATCATTCCTGACAGTTGAAGCAAAGCGATTCAGGGTGTACCCCTTCTCTTTGTCTCCAATATATGAAGATGACAGTTCCCAAGAGGATTTGCTCTCCACTGACATCTCACCAGGAGATAATCTAAATGAAAAATCAAGAAACAATCAATCCTTATCTGTCTTGTCACTTCTGCAGTCTGTGTCTGAACGGTTAAAATCAAGTGACCAATGTCAGGAGGAAGAAGAAGAAGCCTATATTTCCAGTCACTGGACAGGCCATTCAAGCAGTATAGTCCCTAAAGATATTTATGAAAAGGGTTTATTTTCTAAGCACTCAAGTTTTCTTTCTATGGAAGCATTTAGCACAAAAGAAGCCTTATCTTTCAGCACATCATGTTCAGCTCAGCTTTTACAAGACTTTGATCATGGCATGAAGTCTTCTTCTAAGAGTATATACTATGAAGCCTTGCAAAGTAAAAGCAGCTATGAAGGGGAGAAAGGAACCCAGCTTGGAAGCATTTTACTGTCTAGGGATCCGCAGCCTGAAAATTGTGACTTACAAAGACGGGCATGGTTTCAAGCGGTAAGGTGATTTTCATTAACCTTATAAGTATTAATGAACCTTTGTATGTCTTTAATTTCATTTATATTTATGCAATTAATCTGTGTTATATTGAGTCATATTTAAGATATTTGACTTTTTTAGCCAGCTGTAACATAGACATAGTTAAGGATATCTTAGCTCTATAACTGAATTGATGTATTAGGGATATAGGAAGATTTTTGGCCTGAACACCTTAGGGCAGTAGATTGCCTGTTTCAGAAGAATATTGTCTAAGTTATAAGAAAAAGATGTGATTAAGCTATAGCACTTCTTATTTTCTTCTAGTTTATCCAGTGTTCAAGCAAGTATAGTGAAATGAAGGGAGATGTATTTCACTTAGTAGAAATGTAACGTGAAGATTTTGCTTTCCTACTTTTTTCCTCCCAGTAGAGGGGGCATTGGGGAGAAAATTTCAAATATGAGTCTTAGAAGAGTGTGAATAACCTTAATGCAAGGGTGTCCAAACTTTTTAAGGCAAAGGCCAGCTCACAGTCCCTCAGCCTGTTGGGGGGCCAGAGTATAGTTTAAAAAAAATGTAATGTATTCCTGTGCATACTGCATATGTCTTATTTGTAGTGCAAAAAAATCCCCCAAAACATGAAAGAACAATACAATATGTAGAACAAATAACAATTTTAACCAACATAAATGTACCAGTCTTTCAATTGAAAGTGTGGGCCTGCTTTTGGCTGATTAGAGAGTCAAGTTAATTACGACTGTTGTTATGTGCCTTCAAGTCTTTTCACACAGTGGCATATGCTGCCTCAGAGTCTGGTAGAGTCTCCTTCTCTGGAGGTTTTGTAGCAGAGATGGCATGGCCTTCTGTCAAGAGGGCTTTGATTGTGTTGTTGGAGGGCTTATAGTTGTCACCTGGCTCTCCCTTTTCTTCCCAAGGGAGGAGCTATAGTGAAGGGTAACCTTCTGGAAAATGCGGGGAAACGCCATGGGATGAAAGCGAGGCAAAAAAAAGAGGGAGGGAGGGAAGACAGGCAGGTGCTCAGCCTTCAGGGCCTGGTCTTCCTGGCCATGCAGCAGCAGCAATGGCAGCAGCAGTGGCAGTGAACACCATGGGCAAGCAGGGCAATTGGGGAGCCTTCCTTTGCAAAGAAATAAAGAAAAAGTTGCAGGGGACAAGAGAGGGAGAGACAAGGAGTCACTGGGACAGGATGCCCAAGGTCAGAGCCACCCGGGGAGAAGATCATAGAATCATAGAGTTTTAAGAGACCTCGTGGACCATCCAGTCCAATCCCCTGCCAAGAGGCAGGAAAATCACATTCAAAGCACACACCCACACACTGATGGTCATCCAACCTCTGTTTAAAAGTTTCGAAAGAAGGAGCATCCACAACACTCTGGGGCAGAGAGTTCCAGTGCTGAACAGCTCTCACAGGAAGTTCTTCCTAATGTACAGGTGGAATCTCCTTTCCTTGAAGCTGTTTACTGCATCCTAGTCTCCAGGGAAGCAGAAAACAAGCTTGCTTCCTCCTCCTTATGACTTCTCCTCACATATTTATACATGAATATCATGTATAAATATGTGAGGGGCCGCATTTGATGCTTAATTGGGGTGAAGGGACATAAGAGGTCACCATCTCTCTTTCTCTCCTCCTGAGGAGCCCATCTTTTCTGGGGCCCTAATCTCCAAGGAGCCAACGAATGAAAAGAGAAAGGAAGTCATGAGGAAGGAAGGGGAGGGAGGAAGGAACGAAGCAAGTGAGAGAGGCCCGAAGAGAGGGAGTTGGTGGAAATTTGAACAGGGGCTGTATTTGGGCCCCAGGCCAGACTTTGAACATGCCGGCCTTAATGCATCACAGTCTCCTTGCTAAAAAGAGGAAAGGGCATTTATACCTGGCAGGTTGAATACTGCCAGGTGTTTCTTACAATCTTGTTTTTTGCATTTGGACCTTTGTCCATGTTTCCACTTATTGTTCTCCTTAAACAATGAGGTACCTTGAATTTTTTGTTGACTGGTATGACTGTTTTCCATTTCTATGAACAGCCACACAAATCCTATTGAAAGGAATCATAAAGTTGATGTTTTATTACTGTTGACTTAAAATGCCTTTGTAGCCCATATTAATAAGATCTCTTCAGTTCCTTCTTTCAAAGGGTGCAAGTTTTGTCTTTAAATAAAACTTCCAATTCAGGTTTTTATTAAATGAATATACCAATCCATGCCTATTTTATTATGCAGTACTATTCTTCGCCATTAGTATTTAATTATAAAATTTAAAAGAGAATACAAAATATTTTCTGAATATTCAAAATGACAATGAAAGTTATAATGTAAAAATATTATAAATATTTAATGTCTTGTTCTAAGTTCATCTACATCCTTGCTGTGAATTTATTACCAACTGAAGGGAACTAGATCCAAAGTATTTTCAGAATTCAGATTGCAGAACATGCCTCCCAGTGCAGACATGACAAGAGAAAAATAAAAATACCTATTGGCCTATTTTTTCACCCAAATGGCTGTTTTATAGTTTTTTGGGGGAAATCTATTATAAAGTATCTCTGTAGTTTATGATAATATTGAAATAACTATTTCCTCTTCATTATAATTTCAGTGTCCTGTTGACAGGGAAAGACTCAAATGCAACCCAAGACCAGGAAAAGTGAGTGAGTGTATACTGAATATGAAATAGTCACTATTTTTCCATACACATTTGCATGTAGTAAAAAGTGTCTCAATGAAACTAATGTGAAGTTGAGTTTGTATTCTTTTCTGCAAACTGGGACCAATCTGGAGCATTATGTTCTGGATTGGCCCCGGTGGAACTGTGGTACACTTGCAGCTGAACCCACTGTGAGTGCCTGGCCCTTTATGAATCTGGGGGTAGATCGACCAGTTTCTCCTCACTGGTTATGCGGATACCCCATTCCGACATCAGAGATGCAATCCCAGTGGCTTGCCCAGAGCTTTGTGGCTGGCAGGGAGCAGCAGTGGCAACATCTTCTTCCCCTATGCTGATCAAAGCAGGAAAAGGATAGTTCTATGATGTCCATCTAAATAGAGAACTAAATTGGACCTGATGCAACTGTCCAGACTGCTTCAGGGTTCCAGGATATTGTGGTGTTTCCAGGAAATTCTGGAGTATCCCCCAGCTTTGCTAAAGCAGATCAAAATCAGAGTAAGGCAAGAAAACCAGAGATAGTCACCAGAAGTCACTGTATACTATAGAGACAGACACTTTTCCTGTTCATGCAGACTTGCCCTGGGATATAATCAGGCAGAAGAAAAAACTAATCGAGATGCTTATATGTTTAAGGGGCAAATTAAGTCCAATGCACATTACTTTTGTTCTCTTTAAATCAGTGATGATACATTGCATAAATGATATGTGGATGATCCTTTTGTTTTGGGGTCAAACTCATGCCCACTTGCATGTGTATATGTGTCTTCAAGTTGCCTGGTGATCTATGGTGACCCCATGAATTTTAGAGGATTTTCTTAAGCAAGGAATACTCCAAGGTGGTTTTGAAACATAGCCTACAGCACCAGGAATGCATTTCTTATCTCTCATCAAGCACTAACTAGAGCTGACCCTGCTTAATTAGGAGTAATCCCCACAAAGTAAACATGTATAAATGCTTGAAGAATTTTAAATCTTTTATTAAATTGAAGACACATGTGAGAAACACGATTCTGATTCAAAATATGGTGTAGGCACAGAATATGCTTTATTTATCGTGTCAGAAGCAAATTGAGAATACAGTTATAATGTGTTTTAAAAAATCACAAACCAAGTTAAAACTTGGCAGTATACTTAATTATCTTTGACCAGGAACTTGCCACTTGGAGTGCCTCTGGTGTCGCTGTGAGAAGGTCCTCCATTGTGCATGTAGCAGGCCTCAGCTGTCATTGTAGTAAATGGTCTTTGGTTTGCTCTTCTCCACACTCTTATGTCGTAGACTCCACTTTGTAGCCCCATTTCTTAAAGTTAGCTTTGCATCTAATCTTTGCATAACATCACTACATGTTTTTCTCTCCAGATGATTATTTGTGATGTTCATGGGAAGACAAATAAATATGAAATTTACCATGATGTGATAGATCTTACAGGCTGGGTATTCTCAAAAGAAGTACTGATCAGAGTCATAAGAGGATGGTAAGAAACACATAAAGTGAACATTTCCATATTATTTATATTCATTAATATTTAAATTGTGTTATTTGGAGTATTTGACATGTAGCAAAGTCATTATCAGTATTGTTTTACATTTCTATTGAACTGTAATTAGTTTTGATCAAAAAAGAGATTTTTCTTTATGTTCCTTTTGTGAATATTTAGAAGAACTAAACAGAAAGATCATTAGTTGAAAATACGTACATTTTTTGAAAAAACTATTTTGTCTTTTTAAAGAAGTCTTAATAGGGAAAAACCACTTTAATTTCTGTAGAGAAGAAGAAAAGGTGATAAAATTATATGTTAAGTTAGGCAAAGGATTTGGGGAAACCCATCATGTTTAATATGTGAACATTTTTGGGAGTAAGTTGGTTTTAAAGTTAACATTTAGGAAACGTTGTTTAACCAGGTAGTTTATGACGCAAACCAAATCATACATTGAAAAACAAATGTTGTCAATATTAGATGCCAATATGGGCTGATTTTATTATGTATGCTAAATTAATACAAGATCAGTAAAAATGACAGTGAAAGACATTGCCTCTAAGAGATTAATATAGGATCCTCTATTTATTAAAAAAAACAAACAAACGGATACTTCTGCAAATGAAAGAAAAACTATTAACAGGAATATTTCCTTATATTGATCTAAATCAATATACTTTGGCCCTCCAGGTATTTTCGACTTCAACTCTCACAATTCATAATACCTGGAGGGCCAACGTTTGCTCATGTCTGATCTAAATGAATTAATGGTTTGACTCATTGTAAGGCAGCTTGCTATGTTAGTAAACGTTTTATGCTACACCTTATTGCAGAGCTTTCCAAACTATGTCACAACACATTAGTGTATCTACTGCAGTATGTAGGTGTGTCGTGCAAACGTAACAAGAAGTCTGTGAGTCTACGTGAAATAAGCAATACCAACTTGCATACATTTTTACACAGCAAAGGTACCAATTATACCTTATTGCAAAGTATATGCCTTATCGCATTAGTATATTCCATTTCCAAAAATCTTGGAAATGTATGTTATTTGTATGTATGTTATTGTCTTACAAATTCTACAAGCTATATCCCCATATATTTTGGCATTACAATTTGTGTATGTGTTCATATCTCTTAAGGGGTTGGCTTAACCTCTGGTTTGCTAGTAAAACTGAATTACTGTGTCACAAAATGATGCATATCTAAAGGGTTGTCACTAACCTGAAATGTTTGGAAAGCTCTGCATTATTGTCTAGTGACTGAATCCTAATATAAGTTTTGCAGTAAAATAGAAATGAAATTTATGGTCATCCTAACCTGTTAATCGTTACATAACACTATTGCACTGATATCTCTAAGTAGAATTAAACATAGTGAATGAGACAAAAATTACAAAAAAAGTTGTTCTCATTAATACTGCCAGTCTTACAGAAGAAGGAAAGTTTCTTGAATTTATAGGATCTAATGTGTGAAACACCTCTTTATCAGCAACCTCTCTAATTTTGGTACTATACCAGCTACTTCTTTAATAGCATAAATATTTTTCTTTTATTGATACAGCTGGGTTTTGTATGAAAAACCAGGATTCCAAGGTCAAAAATATTACCTGGAAGAAGGAGAAATGATGTTGAATGATATCTTGAATCAGCAAACTGAAAAGCATAAAGGAAGCTTTACAATTGGCTCCATCAGACAAATCATGAAGGTGTGCATTTGGCTAAATTGTGAGAAACCATAATGCCTCTTTCTTTGTTCTTTCTCTCCCCACTCCTTTCAATGCTTATATAATGCTTCTGCTACCACTTTGCAGCCACTAACATGTTGTGCAAGTCTCTGACCTTCAGGTGTATCTCTCACCTCTTTGATACTATGTGTTCTCATTTCTATACCTTAGATATCTTTCATTATCAGGCACATCAGATTTTCTTTAAAAGAGATATTTGTTGTGCTTATTCTTCTAATAGTCAGATTTGTCAATACTTTAAAAATAAACATGTAAATCGGTGGCATGGCAGTAATATTACATGGGCTGTGACATAGAGTGCTTAATTTAAGAGCTAATCTAATATTTTATCACAATTTGAACGTGCCCTGTCATAATTGAAGACAACAGAGATTAGACATTCTTAATGAGAATTATTTTGTATAATAATATTCATGATATATAAAATGGGGGAAAATTAAAATGCTGTTTAAAATATAAAAATAAAACAAAAGGTTTGGGACACTAGATCTTAATTTGAATGAGCTTTCCTTACAGTGACTTGTTCTCTATAGCATATGAACTTAATTTAAATTATAACTTAAATGCTGGATTCTAAAGTGTTGGAAAACTTTTAATTAGTGATTTGTTGCCTCTCCGATTGTTTGTCCATCATTCCAAAAAGATACAATTGGAAACTCTCTTGACTTAGTATGTACAATATATCCTATTATTTGAATCCAATATTTCTGAGCTCTATCACATAACCACCATATATGATAAAATGCCCCAAATATTCTGGTGACATTCCAGCATTTATCTGTAGTATTGTTATATATTTCAAAAAGCGTTTCTTATGTCAAATAACAACTATGCATTATCTTGTCATTTTTGTGTCTCAGATCATAACTCAAAATAAATTTTAAGACTTTTTTCTCAAGCTGTTCTGAGTGCAGCTATGCATCAATATTTTGTGACCATGTAATCTTTCACCTGTTTTTCTGTCATCATTATGATAATTTATACATTTTAGTAATTAATTGTTCATTGTCAGAACACAGTTGTTTCTCAAACCTGATTTTTTTTTGCTTTATGCTAGCATGTTAATTGCAAATAAAAGGATAATCACACAAACTGAATTCGTAAAATTGTATAAATTTTATAATTGTATAAATAAAATAAAACGTCTTATTACAGATACAAAGAAGTCTTTGTTTACCTTTAGTGAGCTAGTTGTGTTAATCTTGATGAAAACAACCTTATTTTCAGAAGCTTATGCAGTAATGAATTGGTTAGGATTTATGGTGCTTCAATCAGTTTGGCATATTTTCTAAGTAAACCAATGCAAAATTAAAATTTGAAGCATATTTCACTCACATTCTAGTCACATGTGTGTAAATCTTCTATATTTGCTTCTGTGAATACAGATGTTAAAAAAAGAAAGCAAAACTATATTTCTAATGGATTTTCTGTCTAGTTTGTGAAGTGTATGCATTGTAATACATTTTCATGCTGTCTTGCTGCTTCTGTGTAGTTTTCTTGTCAAAATGTATAACTGAATTGATTTTAATAGCACTTTGTCTTTGTTTTAATGTTTTATATAGACCTTCAACAGATCATATTTGGTTGCACGCAAATACATTTTAAAATGTATAAAATTAAAGAGCTCTAGCAATGTGGTTTGTATTTAACTGTCTTTCCACCTTGTAGAATTGCAGTGTGCCTGAGATTCAGCTGTACCCAGAAGGCCACTCAGAGTATTTTCCTATCTCTATTCAGAGTGCAATTGCTGACGTGGAAGAATTGGAAATCAAAAATCTTACTCTTTCTGTAAAAGCAGGAGTGTGAGTACATGGTTTATTTTGTGGCTATCACTTTCTGAGCTCTTGAGTGATGTGGCAAGTAAAGCCCATAGCTTCTGCCTGTTTATGAAGCTGAAAGTGTCAGTTGTCACTATGGATGCATTAAATATTTTCATAGCAATTGATGTGATAAAAAAAAGCAAGGGGAAAAGACACTGAAATGCACCCCTGCTCCATCTGGCTAGCCACTTCTGCAGTTAGAATGCTAATATAGATAGCCTTGCGGGATTAGGTCTAGCAACCATTTTTATGAATTAGACTGCTTATGCACCAGCTCTATTAATTAGCTATTTTTCCCCACTCTAATAGATGGTTTGCCTATTCAGATGTTAATTACAAAGGAGAAGTGATGGTTTTGGAAGAAAACTGTCCATGTGAAATTTCAACAGCTGACATAAAATCTCTTTATCCTTTGAAAATGGTAAGGATTGTAATAGGTTTCCAATTACTTATATACGAGACCATTTTCTCCTTCTAGTATTTTGCATCTAGAACTGAACTTGTTCAATGCCTGAACAGATATGAGTTTATTCAGAGCATCAGTCTGCCTCATTTCACCATTGTTTAACTCCTGAAATAATAATGGAATTATAGTTTGGTTGAGAAACCATTTATTTTAGAACAAGCATTCAGTGACTTGAATTAATGGAGAATGGAGTTAAAGTTGCCTGGTCTTCTCAAAGGGATTAGAACTGCTTGAAGATGTTTACAAAATTTCAATTCAGATGCATAGTAAAAAGAGTTATTAAAATGTTAATAATTTGAGTGAGAGACAGCTTCTCAAAAATGCTTGGTTGAGAGGTAAATTCTCAATCATACTATTAGCACCAGATCTTATCATGGGACTCACTTACACCATTCAAGTTAATATAGTCCCATCCAATGTGCGCAATTGGAATACCAGAATTCAAAACACATGATGTTTCCATCTTGTCTTGAGTCTGCATTCAGTTTATTTGCCCATATCCACCTTCCTCTAAACTACTGCTTCTTAAACTGTGGATCCTGACCCCAAATAGGATCAGTGTTGGTGTCCAGAAAAAATTGGCAATAGTAAAATTTTTCAGGATGTTTTTTCAGACATTTACACAAATCTGTTGTGCAGTGTTTATAATATAATATAAGACGCTTCAGCTGTACTCCATAAAAAGGAAAATTAGCTTGTTAGAAAACCTCACAAATGATTATTTGTTATCAGTAAATGTTGGATTTTTATACCTTTTTATATACCTGGGGTCAAATAAAATTTTGGCAGAAAGGAGTTGTGAGTGGAAAAAAATATAAGAAGCCCTGCCCTAGACAACAACCCAGTACCTGAATTATATCTTATTAAAATTGATTGAGTAGGTAGAGCCGATATGATAGATATGGATAGCACTTCACTTTGGAACTCCTGATGACAACTGGATATTAAATAGCATGGTGAATAAATGACAGGGTTCCACAGTCTAAATCAATTCCCAAGGCTTCAACCAGCAATCTACTGTAGTCACCATTGCAAGGTTTGCAGAAAAGAGTTTTGCTAGGTACACATTGAGTTAAGTTTGCACCTGTTTCATTTGGATTCTAGTGCCTCATGTGCCCTATGAACATTATTTTTAATTCTTTCCTAAAATTCACTAATTAAAAATGTGCAAGCATTGTATGTATTGCCGCCACCACTTAAAACTGAAGAATTACTCTAGAGTAAGTAATGCAACCATCAATGTTTTAACTACATTGAAATCAATACTTAATCTAATTTTCTGTTAATAGTATGAAAAAGGAGAAAAGTTCTTTCATTCACTTGATTGTTGTACAAATGTTTTCAATTAGAAAATAAACTGACCTATTTAAGTAATGAAGTTTATTGGTATTATTTAGTTATTCAGCTAACCAGGCCCTGTGATTCATAATTATATAGATCAGTAGACACATGTAAGTATGTCAGAACTGCTTCTGCAGATCTTCCAGGGTGGTTTGTATCTGTATACATAGAATGAAAAGGCAAGAATTCAGGCATCACATACTCAATAACATGATGCTTTGTTTTGCATTTCAGGGTAGCCTAAAGGTGCAGATGCCTCTGAATGTTCAGGCAAGTATGGGCATGTTAATAGTACATCGATATGCTAGTGAGATGCATATTTCTCTGCTCTTTATTCCTTGTATTTATTTTAGAAATGACAAACAATGATAACATACTGTAGAGAGTGTTCTGCCTCAGATCTCCAGGAAAGCACCCCCTAGAATGAACAAAAAAATTGGGGGGGGGGGGAATAATGCCTCTTACCTTTCTTGTTTTGTTCCTTTCTTAAAACCATAGTATTGCTTAATGCCAGGTCATTGATTGGTAACACAGATATCATTCAGGAGTTGATCCTGGATGAGTATGCCAACTTGGTATATGTTGTACACCAGGATTCTCTGTGGAGCAGCAGGCAATATTTGGGTTGTGTGGACAAGGAATCACTGCAGTCTGTTGTGATAATATCACCTGACCAGATATTTATGTATATTAATGGTTCTGCATAATTTTAATATGTATTTTAATATGCTGGTCTTCTTGAGTCACATTATTGGGAGGAAGGTTGAGTGTAAATGAAAAATAAATAAATGGGATTAATTAATAATGCCTGATCCAGAATTGTCCATCTACAAAGAAAAGCTGCACAATCTAACAGAGGCTATCAATAAAGAAATGATGTTCATAATTTCCATCTATATTATTTCCTATGGTGTTCTGGCGCATCTGTTCCCAAGCCATAGAAATAGAATAAAATACTAAGTATTCCATTGGATTCCCTTGGCCAGAGGTGGGTTTAGCCACCCGATGCTTTGCATAGATTATTTTATGTATTACAGCCATTGTGTTTTAGTAGTATTAGAGGACAAGTCCCATCAAAGCTGCATCAAATTATTAAAATAGAGGAAGCAAAACATATGCTGCTGCGAAATTGCTTTTTTTAAAATCAGAGTTTACAGTGTTAGAAATACAGTTGGCCCTTCATCTCCACATATTCTGTATTCAACTATCCATAGCTTGAAAATGCTCAAGAAATAAATTTAAAGAGCAAAACTTGATTTTGCTATTTTATGTAAGGGGTACCATTTTACTATTTTCGAACTTGAGCATCCCTAATGGGACTTGAGCATCTATGGATTCTCGAATCTCGGAGAAGTCCTGGAACCAAACCACAGTGGATCATTATAGAAATATATTTAAAGAAACAATTTTTTCCACGCTCTGCAGATAATACTATATGAGAGACCACACTTTGGAGGATGGTGTAAAGAGCTTTCTGAAAATATTGATTGTATTCCAATACTCTTTGAAAATGTGGGTGACTTCCAGGGAATCGGATCAATACGTGTCATTGGCGGAATGTAAGTACAATTTTATTTCTATTTTAAACTGTAAAGGTAAAGGTATTCCTGAACCTACTGTGGAATCAGAAGTTCAGATCTATTCTACATTGAAGAACATGGGAAGTCCTCTTTTGCCTGCCACAAGAGACTTGGCTGTCCTGTCCCATGGAATACCTTATACCAGGGGTCCCCAAACTAAGGCCCGGGGGCCGGATGCGGCCCTCCAAGGTCATTTACCTGGCCCCTGCCCTCAGTTTTATAATATAATATATTGTATATACATATAATATTGATAATAATATTATTATGTAATGCAATATAACCTAATAATAATACCATATAATAATATTAATTATATATTCTATATTACATATAATATTACTAATAATATTACAGTATAGTGGTACAGTTCAATATAGTAATATATAATGCTAATATTGTGCTATGCTAATAATATAATATATTGTATGTACATATAATTTGTAAACCACTCTGAGTCCCCTTTGGGGTGAGAAGGGTGTGATACAAATGTAGAAAATAAATGCAGTAAATAAATAATAAATAAATTTTAGACTTAGGCTCACCCAAAGTCTGAAATGACTTGAAGGCACACAACAACAACAACAACAACAACAACAACCCTAATTAATTTGACTATCTCATTGGCCAGAAGCAGGACCACACTTCCCATTGAAATCCTGATAAATGTATGTCGGTTAAAGTTGTTTTTATTTTTAAATATTGTATTGTTCTTTCATTGTTCTTGTTGTTGTTTTTGCACTACAAATAAGACATGTGCAGTATGCATAGGAATTTGTTTGTATTTTTTTTTCAAATGATAATCCAGCCCCTCAACAGTCTGAAGGATTGTGGACCGGCCCTCGGCTTAAAAAGTTTGAGGACCCCTGCCTTATACTATGTAAACAAAAATGAATTTTTAACTAAAACTTATTTCCATGCACATGTTCTGAAATGAAAGGGTCGGCTTCAACAATATTTAGGGCTATTAAACTTTCAAAGTGATGTATGTAAGATGTAATTTTTAAACCAGCAGATTGCAAATAACATATTGAAAGGAAAATGTTGATACAGAGTATAAATTATAGTGCCTCAGTAAACAAAAGGACTCTACTTAGTTGAATCCCTGGATACAGAATCATCTTAAGTACAATTGGCTGTGCATCCCCTGTTGACATCTCTGGACATAGTGTTTCAGACCAAAGCTTTTCCTAGTTAATCATTCATCTTAGCTCTGAGTGCAGTACAAAAAAGGACGCTTCAGAAGAGAGTCTTAGGACCCATTTGTAGAAGTGGCCAGAAGTTGCTCTTGTGCATCCTCAAGTCATTTATCCCGCATAAGAAAACCTCAGGGAATGCTTTGGAACGTCCCTGAAGCTCCAGAGCTATCCCCGTATTTCAGGGTGGTGTGAACAGCTGGGCCAGTTCTAATTCGAATCAATCCAGCTGCCCACATAGCCCAGTGCTGCCATCCTGCTTTCCCTGCATGTTAACCGCAGAGCTCCAGAGAGCTCCTGATTGTTGTTTGCTTGATGTCAACAAAGACATATGCATGATCTGGAGAAAGTGATTGCACCTTTCCTTTCCTCGCCCCTTTCTCGAAATTGCACAGACATCGTTACTGCCATTGGCAATGGTCTTTGGGCCAGGAGCCCTCCAGAGCTAAATAGCCACTGTGACAAAAAAATGACAAAAGTAAAGGTGACTGAACCAGGTATGGCCAAACTCAATGCCACTGCAGCGGGAAGGAGACGGAGGTGTAGCTGCCCCCAGGGCTGGTTTAGATCGTTGCCACTCCAGGCCAGCACCATATTAGGTGGACCAAATCCAGCTTTAAAGACTCAACTATTCCATGCTAAAGAGTATTAATATTAAGATATTAATACTTGGGTGCCTTTTCAAGTCTAGATAATAATGAATACTAGAAAGCATATCTTGAATATGAATAATATCTCCATAATTTTTAACTGTTGTTAACTTTTCTACTTCATTTCACTGGCAACGCTGACTGGGACTGCCTTCCATCTGGAAACCTGTGTAATTTTCTCACTCTTTGCTTTTTTCTTGGTTTCTGGTTTGCTATTATATACAAATAATGCTTACTTACTTAGGTGATCCCTCGAAGTTTGAGGATGATGGCCCTCCAAGTATAGTGTCTTGGCGGTGAATGCATAGGTGGCAGGGGAGACTTGATCCACATGTTCTTCCACAGTGAAGACATTGGTTTCCAAATGGATGGCGGTCCTGATCAGGGTTGGCTTGATGCGCCTTCCTCTTGGCACGTTTCTCCCTTAAGCCCTCCATTCGTGCCTTTTCAAATTATGCAGCACTGTTGGTAACAGCTGACCTCCAATTAGAACGCTCAAGGGCCAGGGCTTCCCAGTTCTTGATGTCTATGCCACAGTTTTTAAGGTTGGCTTTCAGCCCATCTTTAAATCTCTTTTCCTGTCCACCAACATTATGTTTCCCATTCTTGAGTTGTTATTATTAAGAATAATGATTAATATTTAATAATAATAATAATTTTTTATTATTATTAATTTTTACTTCTTGTCTGCGACTCCTCACAGTTCAAGACGGGTTACATTAGAAAACACACATTCACCTAAAAACATTCTTTAAAATACACATATTAAAGCATATTTCCACAGAATACATATTAAAGTACACAAAACAATTAAACGTAAGATGCAAATTTAGAATTTGTCATTAAAACATATAATGTAATATAATTGTTAGACCTGACCAAGAAAAAGAGCTCAGCTGTGAAAACTCTGAAAATGTACCCTCATACTGAGAAAAAAGTTACTGATCCAAGTTAACCAACAGCAACACAGTGAAAGTATATCACCATCAACTACTTGGATAAAAGGCAGGCTAGTATTAGTAAGTAAATGTCTGCTTTGTCGTTGATTATTTCATAACTTGTCAAAGCAGAACTTCAAAACAATTGGAATATACTATGGTAAGACAGAAGATACTTGATGACAATTAGTGTTTTGTGTTTATAATGATTGCTAAGGACATTCATAATTTCTCTCCATTTGTTGTGACACCTACAGATGGGTTGCTTATGAAAAGGAACGATACAAAGGCCAGCAATACTTGTTAGAGGAAGGAGAATATGAAGACTGGACATCATGGGGTGGGATGAATAGCACCCTTCTCTCTTTTCGATTTTTGCAAGCTGTAAGTACTTTTCCTCCTCTTAATTTTTCCATTTCCATAAATTAAATATGGTAATACTTCCACATTTGCTGGGGTTAGGGGCATAGGAATCCATCAAAAGTGGAAGTAATACAAATTTTAAAACCCTGTGGTTTCTACCTGAGAGAACATGTCTCTAGGAATCTGTAGGTCTTCCAGCACAACAGCACCAAAAGATGACCATAGAATGGAGGACCTAGAGATTCTAAAGAGGAGTTCTGTCTAGGTACTCCATTGTAATTCGATAATCAACTTCTGGCAGAAATAGAACGTAGACCTGCACAGGAGAACCTAGAGAGTTCTAGAGAGAAAATGTTAATCAAATCTGCAAATATTTAAACCTGTAAAAAAAAAAAAAAAAACAAGCCCGCAAATGTGGAGGGCCAAATGTGGATGAATAAATAAGTTGAAATATTACTATTTCTAGTTTTAACAACATTTTTCTGTGTCAAGAGCGACTTGAGAAATTGTAAGTCGCTTCTGGTGTGAGAGAATTGGCTATCTACATGGATATTGCACAGGGGATGCACGTATGTTTGATGTTTTTACCATCCTTGTGGAAGGCTTCGCTCGTGCCCCCGCACGGGGAGCTGGAGCTGACAGAGGGAGTTCACCCACTCTCCCCGGATTCGAACCGCTGACCTATCGGTCAGCAGTCCTGCCGGCACAAGGGTCTAACCCATTGTGCCACCGGGGGCTCCAAATATATTGAATAACATACTGAATAGAAAAGATTGCTTCCAAATGTCACACTCATACCGATTCAGAACTCATCTTTCCCACCTCTTTCAATTTTGCATTATTTCTTTACATTACTATCACATTGAGACTTCTCACACACATAACTGATTGTTCATGAAAACTGAAGAATGCAAGGCTTGTATTACTTTTTTATGGGTAAGATAACTTTTCAGACAATCACGGTTGTGCAAAATATTCATGTGTAGTCCTGTAGTATAAATTTTCAATTCTGTGGTTCCAACAAAAAACTTTTGAGCTGACCGTTTAATCTGTGATTTTTGTCCATAATGCTGATGGCCAAAGAGTGTGTTATTCTTTTGAACTTGTATCAATTTAAATAGTAGTAACTCAGCAAAGCAACTTTAATGAGTTTTAATTTAGCCTGACTAAATTGGAGCCTATCTATTTTTAACTATTAGTTTTTATTTATTGTTGTATGTTTTTATTGTTTTTGTTTCATGATATTTTGTCATATGCCTTCAAAAGCATTTTATACGTGTTTGAAATAAGCTAGTTTTTTAAAGAAAATACTTTAGTGTGCATTTTTGTATTTATTTGGACATGTACCTGGATTTATATCCAGTGTGAATGTCATTTATAGCAATGCACAATGGACATGTTATTGCTATAAATTATATTTGCATTGAATATAGATCTCAAATCATGTCCAAATATAGACAGAAATGCACATTAAAATCTCTAACTTTTTAATATTCGTTCAGACTGACATGCACATAGTTTCAGTTGTGGAAGCCTAATTCTGTATATACCACCTGTCTCTGGATCAGAGTACAGGACTTCTTCATCTTTCTGTGGAAAGGAAAGGGTCCTGAAACTTAAAAGTGGAGCGGCGTGAGTGAGTTGTCAGCAGAAAGGAAAGTTCTTTCTCTAGAAATGAATTTCTGAGTGTCCAGGATGCAGCGTCAGCAGCCATCCCAGGAAAAACAGCCTAATACTTGGTATATTCCTAAGAGAAAACAGTTGTTTGTGCTGTGCATGGCTTTTTTTGAGAAGCAGTTTGACATTCCAATTTTTCTTGTAAAGCATGAAAGGATATGAGTTCAAGGGTTAAACCCGACCTACTGCAGATTTCTGAAACAAAACATCTTTGTTTCAGGGCTCTTCTGTATGATAAAATGAGGCTGTAATCTCATCATTACTCATTTGTTCTTATAACATCAAGCAAGTAGGTAGCTTTGGAAATGTACCCTCAATCTTTCAAATTTTTTTAACTAATTACAGTCTTAATATGGTGACTGCTGTGTTCACAGAACGGAAGAGGAAAGCTGCCTGAGAATAAGTTGTCTCTGCAAAATAATTGTAAACTGGGTTGCTGTGAGTTGAAATTGTCCACATGCTATTGGATTTCAATGGCTTGCAACTTCAACAGAAAGGAAAAAACCATGAAAATAAACAAAATCTGGCTACCACTGTTAAAAATCTCTAAAGTCAAGACAGTAAATAAATAATAACATTCAAAAAATAGGGGAATTCCAGACAAGAAACAATCATGACCAGCTAACACCTCCCAACAAAGGATTCCTCAGGCAGGAAGTAGCCAGGCTTTGAATCTGCAAGGCCATTAAATGCTAATCAAGCTGGCTAATTGCAACATTCACACTTTCCTCCAACAAAGAAGAGTTTTTTCTCCCACCCTGACTTTCCACAGATATATAAACCTCACTTGCCTAGGTTCCAACAGACCTCATAACCTCTGAGGATGCCTGCCATATATGTGGGCAAAACGTCAGGTGAGAATGCTTCTGGAACACAGCCATACAGCCCGGAAAATGCACAGCAACCCAGTGATTCTGGCCATGAAAGCCTTTAATTGTAGACACTTACATTTCAGAACTTACCTTTCAGATATATAATAGATATATTTTGAAAACAGGAAGAACTTCCAACCAGCTAATGGACTTTTTGATGATGATGATGATGATGAATATTAATAATAACAATTGTGGGAGTTGAAATCCAAAACACCTGAAGGGCAGATGTTTGCCCATGCTGCTCTATAGAAACAGCTCTCTTTGTAGCTCTTTCCTCCCTTCCCCTTATATCCATATCACCTTTTTTCTCAGTGACATCACAGAGGGGCCACTTCACGTAGCAACAGCCTTTGTGGTACAAACAGACAGGCATACTTTGACTTTTATAGAGAGATATTTAATGAATGTTTATACCACTTCTCTCCTAAGATGGAATTAGGCAGCTTCCAGTGATTTCTGAGTTTCATGCTAAAACATTCATTTGCAAAAGTTAAAAAAAAGAATCAAATAACAATATTTTTAAAACAAAATTATTAAAAACAGCTAAACGCTTAAAATACATTTAAGACATGATTTTTAATAAAGACTTTAAAAATAACACACCAGTTTGTACACAACTGAAATTCAAAATGCATTCACAGTGTTTGCTAGAATTTGCTCTGATGAGGGAGCGGGTTAGCTTTAAACAAATGTAGAGGTCATTGTTATAACAAACAGAACAATATGTATACGGAACTAGCATAAGGAAACCTTGAATAAGTACATTGTATACCTGTGATTGTTTGTGTGTGTGTATTGGGGGCAATTTTGATTCATTTTGCCATTTGCCAGACTATTTTTCATCCAGAGAGGGCCTTTTGTCCAACAGGAAGTGATATAGAATTTCGTGCTGGAAAACAGCTCAGTCAAGGCCAGAAATGTGGTAAAATACCTGCCACACCTTACAGGGAACATTTTCAGTTTTTTAAAAAAAAACCATCGGGGGTTTAGCTCTCTAAAAATGAAAGGAGAGCAATGAAACTTCTCACCTCTGAACAGTTTGCCACTCCTGTTGAAATTCAGGCATTGGTTCTGACCTAATCAGGAACCTGCCGAAACAATCCACCCTTATTCCAATTATATTTTGCACTTGAAGAATTCTGGTTGTGCATGATTGAGTTGCAATGCTGTATTATATATAAAAGAGGGATATGTGTATTAGAAGCATCCTAATTTTCATTTCTGAATTCCAGAATTTTATGGAGTCTGCAATAACACTTTTTGAAACTGATGAGGAAGATGGGAAATTGCTAGATATTGTCAATGAAGAAATTCCCGATTTGGAAGTGGCTGGGTATGGGCTAGTGACGAGATCCATTAATGTGAAGAGTGGAGTGTAAGTTCTATATCATATCTTTGGGCAGTGGCAAAGGATTAAGTTTAAGTGTGTAATTTTTGTTAGTTTTCCTGTTTTGATTAACATTTTATAGAGCAGCAGTTCATAGCTGCAATAGGTGTGAGTGACAGTTCTTGCATCTACAAAACATTGATAAAAGTGAAATTCAAAGTCCCATTTTTGCTTGGGGTCTTTGTGTTTTTAAGGGCATGGGAATAATTTCTGGATTTCAGTGATTACTATATTAAAGTAGCAAATATTCTGGAATAAGGGATAAATGAGTAAATGTAAGCCTAAACAAAAAAAAAGGGTAAAAGTAAAGGTTTCCCTTAGATGTTAAGTCTAGTCGTGGCCGACTCGGGGGGTGGGGGGTGCTAATCTCCATTTCTAAGCCAAAGAGCCGGTGTTTTTCATAGATACTTCCTAGGTTATGTGGCCGGCCTGACTGCATGGAGCACCGTTACTTTCCTGCCGGAACAGTGCCTATTGTTCTATTCACATTTGCATGTTTTCGAACTGCTAGGTTGACAGAAGCTGGGGCTAGCCGCTCCCCGGATTCAAACAGCTGATCTTTCGGTCAGCAAGTTCAGAAGCTCAGTGGCTTAACCCACTGCACCATTGAGGGCCCCACCCTAAATAAAAAATAGTTTTAAGCCTAAATAAATATTCACCCTTAAATTAAAAAAAATATTGCATCAAGAAACTAGATTTTTTATGAGTAACAGCTATAATAATAACAAGAATAACTTTATTTTTATACCTCGCCTCCATCTCCCCAAAGGGACTCGGGGTGGCTTACATGGGGCCAAGCCCAGGTAGCAACAGACAGTGCAGAAAACACAACAGTGTAAAAACAAATCAGTAAGATGTATTTAAATAACATTTACAATAAAACATAGTAAGATAAAAACCTGAGTAGGTTCATAAAAATAGATTAAATTGGGCCAGAGAAAGTGCATATAGTGACGAATGTAAACTAGCGAGGAGGTAAGTAACCTGAGACTGTTATGATAAGGAGCTTGGGATAGGGTAAACATAAAAACTATTTCCAACTGAAGGAGTGGAATAAAGTGCAACAGAGAATACTATTAATCAAATAAGACAAGCCCTAAACCTAAGGGTGAGGATCATTTGCCAAAATCCTGTTGGAAGAGCCAGGTTTTCAAGCTCTTCCGAAACGTTAGAAGGGTAGGGGCCTGCCTAATCTCCCTGGAGAGGGAGTTCCAGAGCCAGGGGGCCACAATGGAGAAGGCCCTCTCCCTAGTCTCCACCAACCACGATGGTGAAGGTAGTGGGAGCAAGAGGAGGGCCTCCCCGACAAATGAAGAGATCGTGCAGGTTCATAGGGGGAACGGCGGTCACGAAGGTAGGTGGGTCCTGAACTGTTTAAGGCTTTGTAGGTGATAACCTGCACCTTGAATTGGGTTCGGAAGATAAACGGCAGCTAATGGAGCTCCTTAAACTGGGGGGGGGGGAGGTTGAGCGTTCCCTGTAATTCGCCAGTTAACAATCTGGCTGCCAAGCGCTGGACCAATTTAAGTTTCTGGGCCATCTTCAAGGGCAACCCCACGTAGAGAGCATTGCAATAATCCAATCTAGAGGTAACTAAGGCATGGACCACCATCAGTTGGACAAAACGTTTAATATTATTCAGTGTTTTGCTGTAATATTTATATTTGTCGTAAATATTGCCTTTCCTTATATCTGTAGTAGAATTCAATATGGGAATGGAAGGTCAGATAAAGTATGATCTTGGAGGTGACACTGAATTGTTAGTGAAACATTTGTTCCTGTGATATCTGACCTAATTTGAATTCTATGAAACAAAGAGTTGTCCTATGCTTCAGTAGCAGTCCTTTCGTTGGTGCTGTGATTTTTCATGTCTGCTATATTAGGCTCACCTATTACATGAGGAATCCTTCCCAGGACCTTTTGTGTAATACGATTTTCATATGATTTTCTGGAATCCTCTTTTTCCTACCTGAAATGAACAATGCCTTTGCTTCTGGCCAATGCCTGTCAGAATCGTACTGGAGGACCTACAGATACCTAGAGAAGTGTGCTGACTAGGTATCTAGCACAATTCCATGACCTACTTCCAACATAAATTCTAGCAAAAGTTGACCATAGAATTGCACTGAACCCTTCTCTAGGCATTTGTTGGTCCTCCGGCATGATTCCATGGTATTCAAAGCTCTTTGCATATAACTGAAACCATATTCTGTGAGCTTGCATAAAAAGGTCTACTCTAGTTCAAAAGAAGAAGAAATTCCATATGCAAGACTTGCCTAGCCAAATATTTGGCTGAGTTAGCTGTTCCTTAAAACAGCCTCAGGCAGATAGACTAGGCCTGATGTTAATCAATTATTGCATCATATTGGAGCTGTAGTGAACAGGGGATACTTTCTTTTTGGCTTCTATACACCAATATTGACCTAGAAGGGGATGCCTACTTTAAATCCATATTGAAGTAACTGTTGAAGAATTTTAAAAAATATACTTTGACCATCTGCCATATGTATGTGTGCCTTAGGATTTTCCTTATGTGTCACATCTAGGTGGGTTGCATACCAGCAGAAGTACTTCTGTGGAGAACAATATGTATTGGAGAAAGGCAAATATAAATGTTTTTTTGATTGGGGAGGATCTAATGAAACCATCATGTCAATCCGTCCAGTTAATCTGGTGAGTTATCACAATTGATAGAGGAACATAACAGTCAGCTTAAAATTCTTGAAACAATGTGCATAAAACAAAATGAATCTTTAAAAAAAAGTCCACCTATTGCTGTCTATGCCATTCAGTTCAAAATATTCTCCTACATAAAAGTCTGGCTTCCTGTTCATTTCCTCTTTGTTAAGTTTTTTGCTTGTTACAATGTAAGACTTGAAAAAATATCCATATTTAAATGTAGAGATACATTAATGAGAAAAACATAGAATACTTTTGACTAAAAGCCATAAGAAAAAAAATGCTATTTGATATACCATTTGCAAAATTTCAAATTGCATAGTAATATTTTATTAAAAGAACCCCTAACCTCATACAAAGCCCTTTGCCTTTATGTCAGTTGTTGGCTAATAGAAAATTGCATTTTTTTGTTGTTCGGCCAAAAAACCCCAAAAATAACTGTATGAATGGGACATCATTTGAATTACATTCTTCTAGATTAGGCAAACAGGAAATAGCTTGAATACGGTATGCCATGAACATGTATTACAGAAACCTATGACCATAGCTCTTACTCTCTGAAATCCTCAGCTATCATCGCTTAATCATAGGGCTTATGATTTAATCTCTTAATGGTGCCTCATATATATATTGTGTATTAAATAACTTCTCATTTTTTCAGGAGCCACTAGGAAGTCATGAACCAAAACACCGGGTAAGTTCTTGTAAGAATATAATTTCTGATATAAAATTCCCCTTATGAAAGCATCTAGTGTTTATTTTTTCCTAAGTCAGGTGGTAAAGGTTTTCCCCAGTCCCCTGACTTCATGGAGCACCGTTACCTTCCCGCTGGAGCAGTACCTATTGATTACTCACATTTGCATGTTTTCGAACTGCTAGGTTGGCAGAAGCTGGGGCTAACAGTGGGAGCTTATCCTGCTCCTCAGATTCAAACTGCTAATCTTTCGGTCAGCAAGTTCAGCAGTTTAACCCACTGTACTACCAGAGCTCAAGTAGTTAGCTTAAATCTGGGTCTTCATCTGGTTATAATCAATCAGGATTTCAGACTTGTCAAAAGCAATGGGGTATAGGTTAAAATGTCACTCTTTTTGGTGAATATTGTTGGTACATAATTCCTTTATTCTTGAACAAGACTTCATAATGTGTTTTAAAATAACTGAGAGAGTTATTTCTCTCCCAACTTTCTACATGTTTCTCCTGCATTCGTCTATGTTAAACATTAATATTTATAAATATGAATCATAATGGGAGGGAAGAACACAAGTGTAAATGAGGACAAAATGATAAGTTGCCAAGTCATAAACCTCAGTGACCTTAGGCAGTAAAGCCTTACTTCATTAATAAGTTCCACTGTTGTCTTTCATTTATAATAGCATCCTTTGGCATCCTCCTCCAGAAAAAAAATTGTTGCTTCAGCAATACTTATATATAGTTTCTATAAACAGACTCCTTATTTTGTTATGTTCTTTGAGAAATGTACAAATGTGTTCTACTTTTGCAGGTATTTGAAATTATAATTTACTTGTAGGTTTATCTTTCTAATGTATTTATCATTTCTTCAACTATGTAGATCAGGTCTTAAACATTTTCCAGTCGTGACCCCTTTCCACCCAAGACATTTTTTGTGACTTCTTTACACCTGAGAAATGTTTATGCAACCCCAAGTAGATAGGTGTATTGTGTCAGAAGTGACTTGAGAACATACTGCAAGTTACTTCTAGTGGGAGAGAACTGGCCATTTACAGAGATGGTGCCAAGGGGATGCCCGGATGTGTTACCATCCTGCTGGGAGGCTTCTCTCATGTCTCCACAAGCTAATGCTGACAGACAAGAGCTCACACCATCTCACAGATTTCAACCGGCAACCTTCAGGTCAGCAACCCAACCTTCAGGTCAGCAGTTCAGCTAGCACAAGGGTTTAACCCATTGCTCCTTTTTGATAGGTGTATAAAATAGGTATAAAAATGAAACATTTACTGATAATAAATTAGCATTTGCAAAGCTTGCTAAACAAGCTGATTTCCCCTTTTTGTGGAGTAGAGCTGAAGCATTTTCTACAGAGTTCACTGTAAAAACTGCACCTTGCTGCTAATAGATTTATAAAAATAGGTGGCAGTTTGCCATGTTTTTTGTGTGTGATCTCAACATTGAGCTAAAGTAACCCTATTTGAGGTCAGGACTCACAGTTTAAGAAGTCATGTCTAGATCACATCTATTCCATATCCAGTAGAGTCTTGCTTATCCAACATAAATGGGCCGGCAGAACAACATTGTCTAAAGTTAAATCCATAAAAGGTTCAGTCCTTGCTGCCTAGAGAAACAGCTGTGTATCTGGATGGGAGGCAGACTGCATTGGATAATCCAGAATGTTGGATAAGCGAGACTCTACTGTTTTGATATAGTTGGGCTGCAGTGCCTATTAGTCTTAACCAGCATAGAAGAATAATGGAATTTATGAACCGTAGCAACATTTGGAAGACCACACAATTCCCAACCACTGTTTTAAACCACTATTGGTTTAAAGCATACTTCTTCAAACACAGACAACTGACAATAAAGAAATATTGTTTTCCTTAGAACAAATGCTTTTATCTTGAAAATTTGAAATTATAGAGCAGTTCTTTGACAAAAATATCTACTGTAATATATATATTACAAGTAACCAACTGCCTGTTAATTCATTTTTCCCTCAAAATGTTGTTTCTCTGTAGCTTAAAGCTTTCAGTAACGTACATTTCCAAGGAACATGTATGGATATTACAACAGAAGTTGCAGGGTTTGCCTCATTCTCACCTTGTTCTTTTAAGGTTCTGCGAGGATGGTGAGTTGTTTTGTCAACATTTTTAACGCTGCTCAGAAACCATTTTAATCCCTCTTTTTTTTCAGCTTCGGATTTTTATCAGCATATGTGTTCTTAAATTAGCTTGAATGCTGCCTTAATTTTATGATGGGAAAGTACTGTTTACTTCCTTGTAGAGACATGTGGAGTTACTGTAGCCTGAAATCAGCTTTGTGATACATTTTAAGAAAGGTTGATAACCTTTACTACTAGTTAAACTGTCTGCATCATAAAATGTTTAGCATCCGCACACATCATGACCAGGCAAAAGCCTAAAGTCCCAATAAGGCCCTAGCTCCAATGGCACCTTCCTGTTCAATGCTCTTGTGTGGCCTCTTCTAAATTTTGCCTTTTTGACACTCGGCTCAGTATTGAAAAGGATGCAATGAGCATGTATGAAAGAGAGAGTGAAGAAGAGTGATCATCCCAATCCATCCTATTCTATAGATTTTTGAGCATGGTCATTTCCCCCTTAATAGCAAAATGTGTTTGATAGCCTAAGGAGCAGAGCCTGATGTTTCTTCAACATGAGGTCAGATCTGGGAGAAGCTTTAAAGTGTTCATATCCAGCCAGAGCTATTATTGGCTTAGTATGGCAAATGCTACTCTGTTGGATGCCCCTTTTAATCTGTAAAGAACTATGGCGAGGAAGCCAACTTGGAAGCACAACAAAATCCCATCTGGAACTTCCCCAACAGTGAAGGGGAAGATAGAGATGTCAGCTTGATTTGGGCTGCTGTCCTCACCCCATGAAATAGGCTTCCACTGAGATCAGACAGATTTCCCCCAGTTCTTTTTATACAAAAAAGCTGTCGGGGTGGCCTAAGCGTCAATTGGCTAATGATCATACAGCTAACAATGCAATCCTGTGAGTTAATGTAATTGAAAATATAGCAGCGTCCTGATGGTTTGACAGCACATTGTGCTTCTTCAGAGTGTGGTGGGGTCTACTTTGGAAGTTTTTAAACAAGTTGGATGGCCATCTGTCAGAACTGATGTGGTTGTGTTTTCCTGCAGGGGGTTGCACTGGATGGCATTTGTAGTCTCTTCAAACTCTCTCATTATATGATATTTTGCCTAGGGAAATCTCTCAAGCCAGGAGCCAGAAAACATGTGTTTCATGCTCTTCCCTCAGAATTAAGTCAAATGTTCATTTACAGATAGAGTCCCCTCCCCCCTACATACTTTATTTTGAGAAAAGCTTAACCTGTACCAGCATTCAATTTTTTTTCTTGGGTTTGTCTTTTCAGTTGGTTGCTGCATTACCAGGGGAGCTCAGATAATGATCAGTGTGTGCTGGAAGAAGACCTCTACACTGACCTTGCTTCCTGTGGCTGTCCAGCAGCTGCAGTCAAGTCCCTTAAGCCCATTGAATATGTAAGTATCCAATGGGCTACTTTTCATAACTAGCAGCGTTTAGAAGAAGTCTATTAAATTCCAGAAATACTTATTCCCAGAGAGCAGAAAAACGATCACTTTGATAACACAATGTCGGGGCATACACATGCAGTCATTTGAATAAATGTGCATTTGTCCATCTAAAAAGACTCTTTGGCAATTAACTTTTAAAACAGTTCAACACAATTTAGCATAGCAGAGAACTTGGGCTGGAGTCGCATCACTATGCGGCCACATCATTGATTGGTGAAGCTCGTAAAACTGTTAACCTGCTTTTAGAGCCTGACTCATGGCCTTTGTACTCCATGCGTTTATAACATGAAGAAATGCTGACCTGTGGAAGGATGTGGCTTGGCTACTATTTAAAACTGAACGGGTCTGCCCAACTTTGTGGGAATTCCTTGTATTGTAAATAGGTGGTAGTTAAAAATAGGCTGGACTGGTTGTTGACTAAGGCTTGTCTCTACTAGTAAAAACCCTGTATGAATCCAAAGCTTCATGATGCACAGCAACTTCTCATAAGTATCCAGAGCTTTTTGCCCTTAAACAAACTTTGCTCCACACTGGACAGTCAGGGGATACTCTAGATTTCTGCAAACTCTAGAATACCTTTGGGCTTTTTTGGCTATCTGGGCAACTGAATCAATTCATTGTGTTTAATTCTGTTTTACTTTTTGTGCATTTGTATAT